>NW_011948414.1:14445897-14540502 GCF_000503995.2 Ceratosolen solmsi marchali
TTCAGCAGGCGCACGTTCGCACGCTCAAAGATCGCCCTCCAATTACAAGAAGACCGCACAATCGTAGGAACTTTTTCTTTTCTTTTAAGCTAGTCGTCACCAGAGAATCCTCTGTGTTCCGACACACGTGTGCGCCCGGAAAATACACGCGTGCACAATCTCGAGTCACGAGCGTCGAGCTCTCCTAGGCATACGCTCACGCAAAATCAGTAATTGCTCCAGCCGACTAAACACGCTCCCTCCTGTTGTTTGCCAATTTGCCTGGTTTGCCCAGTGTTTGCCGATGGGCCACCGCCTCCGATACGAAAGGGAGCTTTCTGAATTCTTTTTTTTCTCTCTTAGACTCTTTTGCCGTCTCTTTCGCACTCTACTAGTAGAAGGGTCTGATGCGGTTTCATCTGATCAAAACCTCGATCGATTGTACAAGCGTCAGCGTGATAATCCGTAACACTGTATTAAACTGCAAGAAAATACGTAGCAAATTATTTATTATAAATAAATTGCATAAAAACATGTTAAAACATGTTCATACTTAACTAAATAATTAATCGTGATTATGATTTTTTATATAGTTATAAATAATGTATATTTAAGAATTAAAGAATTTAATAGTCTTTACTGAAATTGCTTTCCTTAGGTGTATATAAGTATAGTCTTAGGTAATAACAAATATCGAAAATTAATAAAATTAATAAAATAATTAAATTTTTAAATTTGTAAATAATAGTTTATATAAAATTGTAATATTATTTTTTCAAGTCAACACCATTTTGAAGATAAATAAAATTTATATTTTAGTCTACAATAACTATTGTAGAATAAAAAACAAAATTTATATTTTAGTCTACACGTTGTAATTTAATAACTATATGAGCCTTTTTTAATTGGTATATTTATATTTTCTTATTCTAAATTCATTTTAAAAATCTGTAATTCACATTTATTTAATTTTATTGAAAATAAATATAAAATAACACTGAATTATATTTATAAGCAATAAGTGTTTAAATTTGATAATGTTAAGTTTAATAAGCATAACAATAATAATGTCAAATGTAAATTTAAATAATAAGTTAACTAATTTTATAAATATGCTATTTCGGGTACAATGAAAATACGAAACAATCTAAAAATTTAAAACAATAAAATTTGTTTTAATTATACATTTATACAATAAAAATATATATCGATTTACTTCTAAATTTTATAATGTGTTTCTTATATATTTTTTAATAGAAATAATCTTTATTTTAAAAATATGTGTTTATTCCATTAAATATTTATAATAATATTTTAGAATTAGTATTCTTTGCAAAACCAATATATAATTTAATGTATGAATTTTTTTATTTGCTAATTGATATTTAATTATAAAGTATTTAAATGTAACTATAGCCAGTTAAATAATATAAAATGATAGTATATCAATGAGTAAAATGAATAAAAAAATAATATAAATAATTTATGTATTGGATTATAATATAATAATTACTAAATAATTATTCATTTTTTATAGAATCTGTATTTTATTTTATTATTAACTATGAAAGTAACATTTTAATATATTAAGAATATTATTTTCAAATATCTATGTAATACATATATAACTTACGATAAATTCTCTTCGTTAAATATATTCTATATGTAAATAGTTAAAAAAGGAATATCTTTTAAAAGTTATCAGATTATCGATGAAATGTTTATAATAAAATTTCTAGTACATGACAAACTTTATGGAAGTCAAAAAACAGATATTTAGAGGACGCGGAAGGAATGTGACAAAGTAAGGGAAAAACAACTTTACGTATAACATGTGGGCATTTCTCTGTTTCGTTCAAGTTTGTAAGAGGGAGTGAGAGAAAAAAGAGTACGAAATGAAGAGAGAGGGAGAGAGAAATAGTGAAGGAGGAATAGAAAAAGGAAAAGAAAAAGAAATAAAAAGGAAAAGAGCGTCAAACTAAGCCTATGACTGTCAGCAGAAAAGTCGTTAGCGCAACATCGCAACGGTGCATAACAATGAGCTGCAAAGCTCCTGGGAATTCAGAGAGCCGCGAGATAACGAAACATACGCATGCACGCACACGAAAAATCGACGACTCGATGCTTTTTGTATACTTGCAATAGATGAGAGACTGAACAGAGAAAAAGAGAATAAGAGAAAAAAATCAAACTGACTGACTCATGACGCCCCTCGATAATGGAACTCGTTACGACTTCATCCCGAGATTCGCTTCGTGATGTGAATTCTTTGAAAAGACAACGTTAAAGACGATTGGATTTCAGATCTTTTGAGAGTAATTTAACACGCATGTATGTATATGCTGTATATTCACATTAAGATGGTATTTTAAAACTTTTTAGGTTAGTTACGAAAGGAGGATAAATTGATTGAAATAAATGTTTATGTGAGTTAACATTTTTACTAATTTCTTATTTGCAAAGACAAGACTATATTATTAAAAAAAATTTCTTTTACTAGAATTTTATCATTTCAAATAAAATGTTTTATTACATGCCTTGTAAAAGAGGCTAAATAGAAAATTTAAACAATGCATAATACAATATATAACATTTGTCAATGATTACTTAACTTTTATAAAATCTTCAAAAACTATCGATAAAGATAATATACTAAATGTGTGCTCAAATGAAATAATAATATTTCAAGTGTTATATAAAATTATCTGCATAAAGTTATAGTTGATTAAAATATTTAATTTATAAAATAAATAATGTATAAAAACATATATAAAAACAACGTTTTATAAATAAGTATACTTAATTTACTTATTATACTCAATTGTTTATAAAATTTAAACAAAAAGAAAAATCTATAAATAATTGATAATACAACGAAGAAAAAAATGATAAATATTTTATAAAAGTAAAGTATTTTATTTTTATTACATATTTATTTGTAGAATTTTTACTTTTATAAATAAAGACAACATCAATACAATATTAATTAAGAATGATTATTTATTTAAATATATTATTATTGTATTTACTGTTGTTCATCTTCGCATGTTCAGATACATGCATATACACAAGAAAACAGAATGCAATAAACACAAACATAACCAGATATACACACTTAGCTATACACATAACTATGTGTGTACGTTTATTATAACAATTTACTCAACACTTTTCTATAATTTATTTAACATGAATGTAAATGTAGTTTTAAAAACTCTATAAAAATGCTTCGGTGTAAAATATATTAAATTTATAAAATAAAACATTTTATAATGTCCGACAACGTAATATTTTTGCAGTATATAGTACGTAAAAATAATAATTTTCTTATTAAATCTACATAAATAATCATGAAGTATAAATAGCATTATTATTGACATTATCAATATTAAATGTTTTAGGTCAAATATACTTATAATACTATATACATCAGTGTTAAAAATCAATATATAATTATTTTAATTATGTAAAGCAATGTGTTTTGCAATGCGAATATGAAAATACACGTAGATTTTGTTCTTTTCGAAAATTTAAAACTGTATTTAAATAATATTCTTCTTCAATACGTTTTGGTAATTTATATATACCGTTGTATTTTTGAAAATGGATTAAATCAAAACAATTAACTTGAAACGCTTCTCAAATAACAGTAAAATAATCAATACCGCTTAATGATATATGATTTATAATGAATTTAGATTTTTCGTGTTTTAATCATTAGGAAAGATGAAAAAATTATTTTTTTTAATTTAATGCAAATAACATTATAGTAAAAAATAGTAAAACATAAAACAAACAAAAAAAAAATATATATATATATATATATAATTATACTGATAATTTCATTTACATATATATTGCATCACAAACTAACATGAATTGGTCAATTATTTAAAAAATAGTAAAAATTTATATTTACAAAAACGTTTTTTTCATTATACATATAAGCAGCAACATAATTTTTTTCAATTTCAAATGTTGATTTTATTATTGATATATATTTTTTCTCTATTTCTCTTTTAAATACTTCGATAGGCATACTGAATTACACTCATTTGTGTCGACCCATCGTTAGCTAATGATAATAATCAATCGGACGTGTTGGCTATTCGAACTCACTGAGTTTGAAATGATTGCCTTCGCGACCCTTCGTCAGCACGTGTTAAACTTATAGTCAGGTACAGGTTAAATATTTTGTACTTGCGACAGATTTCTATGTGACAACTGAACAATATCCTCTTTATTAGCTCAATCCAATCATTAAATTTCTCAACTCGTAATATCATCGTTCTATTGGATCAAAACTTTCCTATTACTTATACGTTTTAAAAGTATACTTTGTTTCTATATTAATATCATTTCCTTAACCAAATTGCGACATATTTTTATATAATTTCAATACCATTTGATACTATTACAAATGATTTTATGTAAAAAAAAAAAAATAACTATATGCATTTAAGAAGTAGATAATATATAAGAGTTTCTATAGCTCTTACTTAAATACTTAACATTATAAATTCATTTCACTTTTGTTGTTTATTTCATTGATTTGAATTATTTATAAAATCTTTTTACTATTATTATTTTACGATCTTTTTTAATTAAAAATTTTTAACTTATATTACTTATAAATGAAAATTATTATAAAAGAAGGCGTATTGAAAATTAAGTATAAAAATTTGTTTAGTAAATTGGAATTGCATATATTAATTTCTATAATTACAATCTTATTACCACTACTTGGTATATTGTCTCGACCATAAATATTTCGTTAGAGATTAAAATTCTTAGGAGCTTCTTCGAAATATAAAATTTATTCAATATGTTTTATATATATTTATCTGTAGATATTACTTTTTAAGTAATAATAATAAACTGAATAAAATAGAATTGAGATTTTAACTAATTCGTATTTGTTTTATAAATAAGATGCAATCACTTAGATATTTGTAAGGGAAATTAGTTCCGCGAATATAAAATTGTTTAAATTGATATATAATTGATTATTAATATATTTATTCATTTAGTCAATAAATAATTCTTATAAGTATTTGAAAATTTATAGTATGAAGACACTTGAAATAACAATTTATAAAAGCTTCAGATTTTTGTGTAGATTATTCTTTACATAAATGGCTATTACTATAATAGTTAATCTTTTAAATGATAATTATTTTTAAGTAATAATTTTTTAATGAAAAAATATATACTTACTGCAAATTTCAAATAAGATATATAATTATATATTCTTTTACGGAATATTATTATTATCAGTATTTGCACACGTCATTTAAATTGAAATTTTCAACAATACATTGGAAAAAATTGTTCTATATACAAAAGTATAATGCAAAATATAATTATTAATTAAAAATAATATTATTAAAACGAAAAAGCTATCTACGGTTCGATGAAATAAAAAAAGATTGTTTTACAGAAGATAGATGATGATAATAAAGTCAAGTAACAACTGAAAGCAGATAAGAAGTACAAGATTTGCAAAGCCAGATATGTGGTTGGACTACGCATATCTGTAGGTCCGTGAGCTCGTTTCCCCCTTTATTCTCAACCGCGACGCGAAGTTCGTTGATGTTACAAGCGTGCGCAGTTCTCATCAATGCAAAACAGCGCGTAGGGTCGTAGCAATTAAGAGATAACAAGGTTTTGCCCCTTACTCTCTCCCCTTATGCTGCCCCCTCAGCACCCCACCAATTAGTAACACCCCGGCCTATCTTTGTAGTCTGCCCAACGGCGGTAGAAGCCTTGCGGCAATCCTGTCACTACCAGAAATATTTCCACCGGCCAAATACGACAAGTCACTACTACTTGCCAACCTTTTTTCCTTTCTCTGGCAAACTTTCTCCTACTCTATCAAGTTTTCTTTTTCATACTTCGCTTCCACAAATCGAATCTTCTTATATACCTTTTTCTTTCGTCTCTTACTCATTTCGTCTCCATGTTTCCTATGCCTTAATGTTTACATTTAATTGACCTTGCCTTTCATCTGTATTCCTAATTACTTTTACCAATATTAAGTTTAACTTTAACAGCTGAATTAGATTTACGTTTTCATGGATGAATTTTTGGTGAGTTTTCAAATGGATAAATCAAATAAAGTCTGCGTAAATACGTATTCATGTATGAATATAAGTTACAATGCGAATTAAATTATTAAGAATTTACTAAAATCAAAATAATCAATATTTTTTATAATCTATTTATTTGCTACGAATTAAAAACAATTGAAACATTACAAAAGTGAATATTACGACTTAATATTCAAACTTCTTAAGAAAATTTCTGTGAAGAAAATCTTATTTTACATATTTACTCTATATGTGCTTAAATATATTTACGTTAAAAAATAGTAACATTTGCATGAGCATTCAATTATTTATTAAACAAGCTTCATACATTAAAAATATAATGTAATACTTAATATATGAAATAATTACTGCAAAATTTTTGTACCATAAAATATATTTAACATTAATAAACATAAGTTGGCAAATTTGCATTGAATTCAATTGTTGAACTCTAAGTCAATTGGAATTCTAATTTTCATATAATATTGTATGTAAGTTTTATAATTTAATGAAAAAAAATTTACAGGTATCAGAACTACATGTAACATTTTATCAGTGTACTGATAAAATATAACAGAAAATATCAATGTACTGTAATACTTGATTTGAATCACGTATATAATTAACTTTAATTTTAACATATTTTGATCACACTAAAAATCTGTTCCCATACCCATGTGTTAAGTATAAGCGCCAAATATTTCAATTGTTAAGTCCTCAGTTATCACAGTGGTGGATTTCCAATCGATGAAAGTGCTAAAGGAACAGCACATAACCGTTTAATATGATCTCTCTATTACATACTTGGCTCTGAAAGTTCATACACATAAATATCTTTTTTGCAGTATTTCGATACTCTAAGCACAGATAAAAGCTTGGCAATTTCATGTACCTCTGATAACGGCTAATTTAATTATAAATCAATCAAAATTCAATCAGCCACCGAGAACAAGAACAAACGTTTGGCATGCGTTACATGCCATCTGCTCTTCTATTGTAATAACGAGTCATTTTCGTTTTTATGTGCACCCTTACACATTTTTCATATATATATATATATATATATAAGTACTCGAAATAAAGATTGAGCACTTTATTGTTAAAGTTTATACTTCTATGTTAATAATAAATATGTACAGTAACGATAACACTATTTTACTAATGTTCAAACTTTTATTGTAATGTTTTCTAATGTTATGAGTATTCAATTATTTTAAATAATTTAAATTTAAAAGGAAGAAAATATAATTAATGATAAAATTTTATATATAATATAGAATTAAGTTTTAATTATATATTATACATTTTTTATTTAATATAATTCAGTTTTTCTGCAGAATAGTATTTTTTAAATGTTTTTAAATTAAATGATTTTAAAGCAAAATTTGTCAAGCATATTATTAAAATTTATATTCATTTAGATATAAAAATATATTCGAAAATATTAAAAACTTTGTTAGATTTTATCTCATTTTTATTATTGAAAAATAACTTAAATCTCCATCTTTTAATTTAAATGTTTCTGTCATGATTGTTTAAAGCCAAATAATATATATTACTTATTATTTATTATGATATATTTCATTAAATTTGCATCAAAATAACTCGAATAGTTTATATTTACTAACTACTATCCACAATTTTATTATAATATAATAAATTATACTTTGGACTAAACTTTTTAACTAATTTTACATTCAGCGATAGATATAATGTAGTTTAAGCGATGGTAGGGCCTTTGCTTTAGTAAAATTTTCATTTTAAATATTCTATTTTATAAATCATTTTATGATAATCTATTACTTTGTTAAAAATCTAATAAAATTTTTTCATACATAAATAAAAAATTCTTTATACGATGTAAACGAAAATTTTCTTTTATAGTATTATTATATGAATTTTAATTATAAATTTTAATAAATAAATTGACATATGGATAAAATTTATAATTAATGGAATTATAATAAAAGTAATACTACTATAATTGTTCAATTTGTATAGTTTCTATTTGTAATTATTTTATATAGCCTAAGAATAATTACTACAAGAAGATTTTTAAATTTAGTAATTTATTGAAAATTTGTTTGTATCAATTTTAAAAGGAAAAGACGATTGATAATATTAAATATAAATGAAAAATCAATTTCATTTTATAAAGACTTCTAAACTAAAGTAAAATTTGAATTGATGAAGGTTGTAGACTCAAAGTAGTGTATGCTTTCGGTCAAGTTCTCTCTTAATCATGAAATGGACTAGGATAGGAATCGCCTCTTTATCCCCTTGCAGCAATGATGAGAGTTTAGTTAGTGACATTCGTCACTTACTTTGATATCAAACTACCTTTTCTGTATGTTTTACTTTGCAATACTTCTCTATTTTACTTTCCAAATTGTACTTATTAACTAAAGTACCAACTACAATTCGCACGAACATATTATATATATTATATATCATTAAAAAATGGTTATATTAATGTGCATTAATTTCAGTAATAATTATTCATTTATTTTATTACAATTAATAATTATAAAAGCATAATATTTCTAATATTTCCATTTAATAACAATATGATTATTCATACAAATATAATCTTTTATAAGGATTTTACATTTTCATCGGATTACTGTATTTTCACAATTGAAATAACAACATTATTAAATTAAAATTTTTAATAAAAAATTATTTTTATTCTAAAACATGATCAATATTTTTAATAATTTGACTGTAATTATTATTATTCTCTAACATTGAATGTTTATATTTGATATTACCGAATACAATTAAAAATATTAGTATATTATTTATATTAAAAATGTAATAATATTTAAAGATACAATTCACAAAAATATTTGAAATATAGATAAAGCAAGTATAAGAATATATACGATCGTTTTACTTAAATCATTCAGATATCTTAAATGTTTTTATAAGAATAAGCATTTAGATGTGAAATAAATACATTTAACATAAACATGATTTATACTGATAATAATAAATAATAATAGATTTGAAATAATAATTATTTTTTAAATTTGTTATTGTAAGAAAAATTAAATATTTTCTAACGTGATAAGACTTTACCTTTAAATATATTATATTATAAAAAAATTGTTTGTTTAAAGTGTAAGTTTTCATTTTCTTAAATATAAAATAAATAAAAAAACATAGAGTGATGTATTGTACATAAATTTTATGCTTTGTTCAATAAATATATCATTGAATTTTACTTGAATATCATTGAATATTAGTGTAGTTATAAAAATTAAAAAAAGTTATAATTCGTGAAAATTAAAATATTAAATATATCTTAATTAAGAAGGAACCTACATATAATACTTAATAAATATGTTATCGCGTCAAATATGTATATGTAAATAATTAATACATAGAAATAGGTAAAAAGATAAAATTGTTAGTTATTTATAAAATATATTAACACAAAACAACAGTCAGAATTGCTTTGATAAATAGTAAAATAATGTACTTGTCCAAACTGATAAAAAAAAGTAAAATTATAACATAACTTATAAAGTTTTATTGTTGCTATAAGTATACATTTATTTATTTGTACTAATAATGTTATCGATAGTTTTATGAATACTTATGTTTCATTATTGAAAAGGAGTATTTTAAATAATTTAAAAAAGAGAAAAAATATTAATTGAAGGTTAATTCATGTACGAAACGTATAAATCAATTAGGAAAAAGGAAATGATTGGCCGTAAGCTAAGATAAATAAAGTGAACTGGTAATCTCATAATTGAACTCGGCATGAAGAGAATTCAACCAAAAGCGAATGTGGATCTGCACAGGAACGAATAGTTATTGGCTCCATCTCTCTCGTGTTCCCTGTGTCGTTTACTTACTGTGAAAGGGCAGGGCGAGTTGTCCCTTGAGAAACTCCCTATACTGGACAGTAACCGACGCGAAGTCCCGAGCATCGACTCTCGCCATCCCTCTGCAAAAACAAATAAATAAAACTTTCTCACGTGTCTCATGCTTGCATAATACAATTGCAATCTTTTCAATTCTATTTTAATTTATATTTATATGATTGCTTAATAAATATGATAGTAATGGCTCGTATCATATTATAACGCTCATACAGAAACATTTATGTACGATTGTAGAAATTAAAAAGGCGTTCAAATATCTACTTATTATTTATAACAAATATTTCAATGGAAACAATTATGCGAATAGTAACATATTAATTCATTAAATAAATCATTAATAATTTTAATGATATTCTGCACAACAAGCAAGATATACACATATATACACAGCCCTATAATGGCAACTATACGTACATGCATATATGCATATAAGTTTTTTTAACAAAAATTGAATTAAACTTTCATATAAAAATCCTATATAATTATATTAGCTGGGTTATGAAAATATTATCGTCTTCTATTTTAATTTTTTCAGATAAAATTAATAGGTATTTCTAATTAAGAAAAGAAAGACATTATTGGATTAAAAAGGTTTTTAAATTAAAGACAGTATGTGTATGTTCATACAGATTTTATTGGATTTTTAATCGGCTGGATGATAAGTGAAATTAGAATTAATAATAAAAAGAGTTTATCACTATTACAATAGGGATAACTTAAATATGATTATAAACGAAGAAAGAAGTTTTGTACCACTGACCTAGTAAAATAGCCTTTTAATATTGATATTTATTATATCATCAATAAAAATTTCAATTGGTTTGTTGATAATAAATTAATTCTGGATTAAGCTTATAGATATAATCTTTTTTAAATTTATATAAATAAAATTAAAAAGTTTAATGGAGCAAAAAATGTCATAAAATTTTGTCAAAATTCATTTTATTAATAATGAATTTTATTATAAAATATTCTCTTATATATAAATACATATTTTTTCATTAGTTTCATTACGTTTAAAAGATTTGTGTTGATTTATCAATAAAATTATATATTGAATTATTGAATAGCATTAATTTTAATATTAAATATTAATATATTTATTAAATAGATTTATAATTACATTTATACAATTTCTATTTTTATTTTTTATAATAATATTTGTTTAAAGAATTTTGCTATTTTATAAATGTTGCACTAAGAAATACTGTGATTAAAATCTCTCTGATAAATGATATTTTAAAATATACAAATCCTTGTGTTTTAATATTTTATTTAAGAAATCAACTATTTAGGCTCTAATTACTTTTTTTATTCCCACTAAATATTTATAAATAGCCTCTTCCATCTATCATGGTAAATGCAATTTTCATATTTAAATATTTAATATATTTATTATCTTTATTTACAAACGTTCAAATTTTCAAAAGAAAATTTGGTGTTTGGCAATACTTTTTTATAAGGGAATGCTTTTGTGAAAAGAATGATGCTCGAATTTCAATTTTCTTCCAATGTTATAATTCAAAAAAAGTTTTCTTTATTTAATTATTCTCTTACTTAATATTGGATATTTTATTCAATTATTTGCAATAAATTCTTCATTTAGCGAGCAACTTTATTTTTATCACTTACTATTTGAAAAATGTAGAATTAAAAAATGTATTTACTATGAATTGATTTGGATTTGTCCGTAAATATAAGGAACATAAAATCAACTGTAATCTAAATTATATTTTACAATTCAATTCATTAAAAAATATATTAAAATACTTATTAAATAAATGAATACTAAAAACTCCAAGCTTCCATTCATTATTTTACAATATAACCATGTAAACTGACATATATAAATGAAATAAATACAAAAAATTGAAAAAAAATTAATATTTCATTAATAAAATATCATAAATATTCAATAATTAATACATTTAACTAATTTTCGAATGTTTACTATAAATCATTTAACATTTATTACTTAATTGCATTTCAATATAATACAGAGCTACATCTATATATCTATATCTACATATAATAAATATTTAATTTATTAATCTTAATGATTCTAAATAAGATTTTTATGTCATACTGCTTCCTGATAATGTAGATCAGCACTTAAATAGGTGTTGTGATTTTTTCAAACATAATTGTTATCTTAACACTTATTCATAAAATTTATTCCTTTATATAAACATTTTTCAATACAGAAATCTTTCAATTCCTTAATTATTTATTCTGATTAATGAAAAAAGTTAAGAACTTGCAACTGATTTATGACGGTGACTAACTTTTTTATGAAATATATTATTTTAATTTTATTGAAAATTTTCCTATTCGGTTAATCTAGTTCTTAAATTTATGTATTATTTACTCTATGATGGAATATTATTATTTCTTTTATTCTTAAATACCCTATTTGTGAAAAATATCTTTTATAAATAGAGTTTAGTTCGAATATATTATAAAATATATTTTTTCGATAGGTACTTTCAAAAATTTTTATTCATTTCATAATCATTTTTCTTATAAATAAAAGTCGGCATTTATAAACTCATTAAGTAATTATGCCATACATCAGTTATTGTTATATGTAATAATTACTTTTTATAATTTTAGAATCTTCAATAAACTTTTTCTCTACATTATTTGCGAATTAAAAATATATTAGAACTATACATTATTACAGCTTCAAATTTCGTTTTTTTTTCTAATTGCCGTTGAAATGGTTTATCTCGTACACCGGATTGTATTTTTATATTTTTACAAACTACTTTCTTTTTATATTTGAAATTATGAAATTTAACCACTCCAAAAATAACTTAAACGATATTATTATTTCAACATTTATAATATATTAACAATTTGTTTTAATTAATTTAATTCTTTGACATTTTTGTTAATTAAACAATATATATATATGGATATATATATATATATATATATGTATATTCATAACAAGTACAAATACTTACAAGTTAGACATATATATTATATTATTTTTATTTGCTGTTATCAAGGCTGTTTATTTTAATAATTAAGTCTCGTTGAAATTGTATTTGACATTTACCTATGGAAACTTCATGCTTGTATTTTTTATATTTCATCTTTTAGGAACTTTGCCCATTTTTTATCAGCGTGTCAATGAATTTTTCAGTAATTATATAAATTAATAATATATCTCAACCGCAAATTATTTCTCTTAATAATCCAAATATGTGTAACTGTATATGAATATTATGCATTAATAATTTCCGTTCAATTGATTATTTCCATGCTATATTGCATGTATTCTTTATTGATATACAATTTATTAAATGTCATTAAATTGAATCATTTTCTGTTAGTGCATTTAAAAATTTAAACTCAATTCATAATACCGTTTCATTTAAGTACAACTATTTATAACAAAGTTTTTGAATTTGAAATTAATTCAGTTTTCGTGAATTTTATGGAAGCGTTAAAAGGTACTAATGTAATTTATTTAATAATAAGCAAATATTTTTCATTAGAATATTGTCACTAAGTTCGTTAGTATGAGCTAAATTTGGATTATTTACTATTTATGATGATTTACACTATCTTATAATTTTAATATAATTTGTGTATACGATTAATCTCTTTAAAATATACGTTCGAATTTCTCTGAAATATTATTGTATTATCCAAAATGTTATCAGATCAGGCATTTAATTTGTTTTGAATATTGTTATAATAATTTATAAACTTTTTTAATATTGTTTGTGTAAGACATCGTATGGATATAATTATAAATTTTTTTTATTTGAAAACATAACTAATTAAATAAATGTAGATTTTAACAGCTCTTTATTCTTTGAATTAAAGTTATTCAAACATTGTAATATATTTATCCTTATTGGAACTATGATGTTTTGTGAATACCAAAAAGAGAATTGTTATAATTAATAGTCTTAATTCTGTATCGTTATATATCATTAAAAAATCATTAAAATATTGATTTATAGCTTAACTATTCATTATTTTCATCTGAGCTGTATAAGTAAATAAAACAATATAATATTCCATATTTCCTTTCTACTGGTATAATATATTTTTGATATTAATTAACATAGGAATGAAAATCTTAAAAATTTATAATAAATTTATTAAGACACATTGTTTGTAAGATTGAATCATAAAAACTGTGTTGAAAATAATTTGCTCTAACAATAGATTTTGAATGATTGTAGTGATAAAAAAATAATAATAATAATTAGAAAAAAATTAATTTTCATATAACTTCATTGTATTTATAGACTTATATTAATAACATTAGAATTAATATTAATAAACGTTATCCTACCAATATTTATTAATAAAATGAATAGAAAAAACAATTCATTTGAAAAGAATGAAGAAAAATGTTGCACAGATATTGAATAAGCAAAATGTTTGAAGCAGCAAGAAAACGATAGTCCTAAGCCTGGAAAAGCCTAGCTTATAGTTTCACGCCTAAAACGCTTTTATTAAAAGCTAAGCTATGACTGATCGTTCCTGATTTTATTATTATCTACATAGATTTATGACTGGTTTAATAACTCTTTAACGATTCAATGAAAATATCAAATCTAACAATTTTGTTGAATAATGGAGAGGTATAAAGATAATTTAAATTATATTAGTTTTTTAAATGGATATATATTCATAATTATATTATTTGTGTATGACATTTATTTGATTAAAAATTGATCTATTCATGAAACAATTTGATTCATCGTTTTACTTTCTTCATTCGCCAGTATTATACACCAGGATTGTAAAATTCATAAAGAAATTGCGGTAATGCGGATTATATGTTAATATATTTTAATGAAAATATGTAATATATTAAATTTGTAAGCTCTAGAGTGTGTATAGTATAAATAACATAAAAGAGCAGTTTATGCCAAAAGTATGGGAGCATAAAAAAAATAATATTTACTGATAATAAGCAATTTTTATCGGAATGCTTTACATATTGGAAAATTACTGTAAGCATAGATAATCTTTGAGAAAAATTATTTAACAGAAGTCATTAAATTACATTCGTAATTTCATGCCTTTAATTATAATACAAATCTTGGTACATAAATTCATTCTATCTCAATGTTTTATATATTTTATTGATTTATATTTCTGATTGATAAAATAATATTTCTTTATATGAATATAGATAAAAAGGTGCTTCAGAAACTTTTGTTTTAATAAATCAATCAAGTTTTAAATATTAAACAAAAAATTTTTAAATATCAATAATAAAAAATGTTCACAATTTTTTACATTATTGTTACTCATAAAATGATTCCATATACAATACAAAGATAAACATGTTAAGTTAAATAATCCATGAATTTAAAATAAATAAATTTTGAACGAATAAATTAATAAAATAATAAAACACATAATAAAATGCATTTTTAAGTAATTTATAATGTACAATACAATTTAACTTGATTTAAACTTCAGCAAGTAAGATAGCATAAAAGATATTAAAAACATATGTACGTATTTGTCTCTATATTTGTAATTATTACAATTCCATAACAATATTCTTATTTAAAACAATGGATTTAACTGTATATAATCGTATGAAATCGTATAATACAATCGTAAGATTAACAGAATATATATTTTACTTGTTATTGTTTATTTCAATAGTGTTATATAGCCGTTTCTATGAACGCATTAAAGAATCCGCTTCATCAAATAAAAACAATAATTATTAAACAAAGCATTCATAACTATTTGTCATCGCGAAAAGAATATAAAAATATTTACTTTGTAAATATGAATTTCTTAGTATATTTTGATAATAATATTTATACTTTTTGTACACAAGATTTGAGCTTTCTGTTTACGTATAAGGTGCAAAGGTACATAAATAAATGTTTCCTTTCATCGCCGACATTTAAAAAGTTTTTGGGGCGCCAATTGGATTTGATATCGACATGGATGGCAAGTCGAGCGTATTGTCATTGAAATTCCCGACTCCGACGAAGCGTAGACATCGACTGTGGGGGACTTTACAATTTCCGCTCGGTGCACTACGTACGACCCTCATAATCCTTGACTCGGAATCCTTCTCATTTAATATTTATGATTTATTTCGGCTTATTCTAACGTGCAAATGAGAGTCTGTTGGCTGATGAAATTTTCGCACAAAGATTTTATTTAACAATAACATGTGCAAATTTTACTAAAATAATAACTGACGGTCTTATGTTCAAGTATTAAGTTTATCAATTTTATCAAAATTTTATCAAAATCAAATTTAATCAAATTTAATCAAATATTAAAAACATTTTATACAAATCTCATAACTTATTTTATAAGACAATATGAAATATCTTTTAGATATTTGGTTGATAACGATAAAACGATATTTTTTATAACGTAGAGTCTTAGATTCTTAAGCGGTAATTTCTTACATAATATTGTTAACACATAATTGATAATATTAAAAATTTATTTATTTTTACTAATTTCTACAATAATAAATTAATAATAATAAAAATCCACATATTTATTATAATAATAAATAAGCAGCTAGAATTAAAAAAAAATTGAATACTAAAAATGAACAAAGTAAATATTAAACTATTAATAAGATAAGATTTTATTTGTTTGGAAATTATTAAATAATTACAATAACGTTAATATGTGATAAAAATTATAAAAATATACTAAAAACTTAAATTACATTGATTTATATAATGCATTTCTTTAATAAAATATATACGAAAGTTTTTAAAAACAAATCAATATATTTTAAATGAAGTTTAAGTTAATGATTTTTAAGATTTGTTTTACAATTAATTACTATACAAATTAGAAATATTTATATCCAACATTTAATATAAAATAGTTTTCACCTAATCAAAAGATTCAATTTAAATAATAAATAGTTATTTTAAAAAAAATTAGTTTCCAATCTTTTTACCAAATAAACATAATTTGATCAATAAAATGTATATTTCAATATTTGTGACTAAATGAAAAAAAAAAATTGAAAATTATTTGCTCTGATTAAATATTAAATCATAGTTCATTTTATTTAATTTTTAAATAATTTAAAAGAATTTAAACGTTTATTGGAAAAAGTATAAAGAAAAGTATCATCAATATTGAATAATATTTAGATATTATATTAAAAAATAAAATTCAAATGAAAATCCAAGAATCCTAATAAAAATTTTTTGTACATATTATTTTAATATTTTATTATAGAATATTATTATTTAAATACAAAAATTAATTGTAAAATAATAATATAACATAAATATTACCTTGACAGACGAATGTAATAAGGACTTTCCAAAATTTAGTTTAATTTGATGAAATTAAGTTTTACTTAACTATCCGCTGTCAATATATATTTTTACAATTGATATAATCCACATCGCTCTGAGGCAAGTATTAAGGTAGGAAAGCCTTGAGCAAAATCGATGCCAGTGTAAGTATCAAGAGAGGCGAGAAAAAAGACGGCAAATAGCCATTCCCGTCCCGTAGGATTGAAATGACTTGATTAACCGACGATGCATCGTTACTGTGGTACCCCACTTTAATGTTCCAACAAGGATTAATTCCCTTTCTTCATTTCTCTTTTCTTCTTTCTTGCCTCTTTTTCTTAATTCTGATGCCCTTCACTTAATGAAAGTAATACATGCCACGACTCTATTCTATACCATAAATTACATAAAACTACATATAACTACGTATAAATTATAATGTTAGAAAATATTTTAGAATATTTTAATTGACATAATTACTATCTTGAAAAGATAATATTTTCATAAAATCAAATATATTTATTTAATTCAAGATGTGAATGCATTCTTAAATTTATAAAATATTCATCAGAACTTAAATATTGCTGACCATTTCTTTGTTAAATGATTTTCCTATAATACAAATTATTTATACATTCAAAGTTTTTAGATGAATTATTTAGAATAAATATTTATAATTTAATAAATAGCCAATAATATTAAGTAATATTAAGGAATATTAAATAATAATAAATAATATTAAGCTGTAGTATTGTGCTGTTTATTTTCAGATACATTAGTTTTTCACGATCTTACTTCTTTGTAATGAATTTATTCTTTAAAAATTTTAATAATTTTTTAAACCACATTATTATATTTTTGAAATCTTTACTATCGAATGTTTAATATAGATTAATATAATGTAATTTTTTTTTACTTTTTTAATAAAATATAAAATTTTCAAAATATGAAAATTGGTAATGTATTTGAAAAAATAATTAACTATAACTTTCAACTTTACTTTAAATTGTTCGTTTAATTTTGTCTTTGTAATTAAATGTGTAAATTTCAATATAAGAAAATTTTTATTTCTTTAAATATATCCGCATTTAAAGAAACATTAAAATGTAAAAATTTGATATATAACATAAGTTTAATTAAAAAATCACGTTAAATTAAATTAAAAAAATGATAATGTATAAATAGATGTAATTAGTTTACAATCTTATGTATAAATTTTGTACTAAATTTAAATTCGTGATATTTTCATTTTTCAGTTATGTGAATGCTATTAAAGTCGATTTAAGCTTGTAAGTCTGTCTCGGAAGTGTCAAATTTATGAACTTCCGGCGTATAGGACATTCAAGTGTTTTTCACAAGCGTGAATACAGTCATCCCTTTTGTGGTGACCTCTTACACAATCTACCCCTCGTTATATTCAGTTTCTTTCCCTGTCTATCCTTCTTCCGTAATGTTTGCTATACAGGTCTCCTTCTCTCTTTAGATACTAGTATGGACGACAATAGCACTAGCAACCACTTGAGATGTTTTTGTTCTTTATTTCTTCCTCATCCCCCATTCTCGACGGTAAGCAATGAAGCAAGTTGCGATGACAAGAGTGAGAATTCTTTTTAGTTTCTTTTCAATTTCACGCTGTAACTTTCTATATTTCTCTTTCTCACTTCTCTCGTCTATCTATATCTATTTATCTATCTATCTATCTATACATCTATTTGTATATTTGTCTATCAATCACTCTATTTATATTTCTCTATTTTCGTTCAATTCTCTAGATATACTGCTAATTAGTCTCTCAATGAAAAGGCGTATTTTAAATAGTATTCTATCATTTATTATAATCACAAAAATGAATTACAAGACGTATCGTTCTATCAACAAGAACTATTAAGTAGAATTGTAATACACCGAAAAATACATTTTTTAATCTTTAATTTCATTCTAGATTTTTTCCTCCTGCTTCTATACATTTCACAAAAAAATTTAATGACAGACGTTCTTTTTTCAGCTGATATTAAAGAATATTTCAATATAATATAAATTTGAATTAAAAATATTTAATTATGATTTTATATTCTTATATAATGTCATTATTAAATTACTACAAATGAGCAAATATTATTACAAAAATATAAAATTCATGAAAGCAAGATTATTCTATAAATCTATTATTGATTGTCTTACAGTAAAGAGTTTTCTTCAGTTAAAGAACATCTTTCAAACAATTATTAGAATGTAGGATGGGTTATTCAGTTTAATTTTAATATGATAACGAATCGTGTAAATATAAATATCTAAATTGAATTTTTATGCATTTGTTCTTACCTGTTTTTAATTAAAAGTCTGGACCAGTTATTTATAGGTAAAAATGCATCAAATAGAAATGAAAAGTCGGAAAGTCTAGGCAATAATAAAATAAAATCAATTCGCGTACAAAGGATTGCTCTTTTTTTATTTCCTTGCACTTTATCAGGAGATAATTTCTACCACTTTTGTAGAAAGTGTAGCAATTTTTTTTCTCTACTTGTTCTTGTACCTATTCTTTTTTTCTATTCGGACCCTTCATCCATTTTTTACATAGCTATCGACGAACCAACCGAGAACACGTTCTCATTTTATTTCCTCAACCTTTTACACGATGCTACGTTTGTCCTGATGAACGACTGCAGACTTGAGTGAAAGGGGACAAAGACCAAAGAAAAGACAAGAACGACACTGCCTTCGGGGCTCAATCTTTACGTAGACGAGCCGAACAGATAAAGCACGCGGTGAGGTAACCTCACGTGCAAGGAGTTTATTCATCGACAGCTTTGGCTTTCTTACTTAACAATTTTTTTTAAAATTGTTATTTATACTGTGCAATACATATATACTCAAATTATTCATATTTTGACTGAAATAAAAGTTAATTTTATTTGATAATTCAAACTTGAAAATTCGATAATCAATCCTTATAAATCTATTCGAAATTACTGGTTTTCTAAAAAAAAAATTAATAAAAAGAATCTTCCACCTTATTTCTTATTGTTAAATTTTTTCAACAACTATTTCTTTGATATATATATCAAGGAAATAGTTATATATATATATATATATATATATAAATTCATATTGATAAGCTATTCTTCGCATTGCAACATTATTCTATCTTGTGAAAGTAGTGTAAGAAATATACATATTTAATATCATACAATAGCAGATTTTTATTTTGTAAACATTTTTATTAAAAAAATATGAAGTACCTATATACATAATAAGTTTTTTTTATAAATTACAGTTAATATTGTAAAATTAATTATTATACATTTATAATGTATTTTGTAAATAAATAATTGATAGATCCACTATCATTCATAAAATAAAACAATTATAAAGCATAATTTGGAGCTTAGAAATACATTAAAATTTCTGTAATCTTAATTATACTATCACTTTTCTTACAATATAATGAGTTGAGAAATATGAGTCATCATATCTAAAACAAGTATTCATGCAATTGCTGAATTAACATAATTGCTATTGTTACACCTAACACGAAAAATTTATTTTCGTACAAATTCAAGCACATTTTATTGATTTCAAGATAGATATTCGAATTATCAGAAGCACCCTTGTGAAAAATCGATGTTATCTCCCCTAATCTACTTTACAATTATCGTTTGTAATCAATCATCGAGAATACATGAAAAAGTAAATTATGAATTGGTAACTTAAAGTATTTTCTATTCATTTAATATTATTAATAATAATTCAATAGTAGTGGTGACTATCTGTATATAATAATTTAATTTTCACCAAATGCTAAAAATCTTTTATTTCAAGCACTACAACTATTACTGAAATTGAATTTGTTTTTTATGATAATTTTATAAAAATTTCACCTATATACAAATATATATATATTATCAATATTGTGATAAAGATTGTCTATATATATACAGGTATATATATATATATATATATATATTTATATTCATCTTACTCATAAACCCCTCTGCAGACAAGAGTTGCACGCAAGTATTATGGATCAGAACAGCTGTACGGTCTCTTTTTCTTTTTCATTCGCACACACCCTCTTTTTTTTCTATTTATCTTTTTTTAACTTCTTTCTCTATCTCTCTCTCTCTCTCTCTCTCTTTCTTTACCACCTCCCTTCCTCTTTCAATACATCTACACGCTTTACTGAATCTCCTTGCTTTTATGTATATATCTTTATCTTACTTTTAAGTCACCCTTCTTGTCTACTACGACAATTTGTCAGGTCGCACCTATGAAGCATTTATACTCCTTCTCTTTTCTTTTTTCTTTTTTTTTTAAGTGGATTTGCTTAAAATATTAAACAACGATAAAAAAGAAAAAGTATGAGTGTGAAAGTAAGTAAAGTCAATCGATAAACAGCTTCACGCGTAAATACCGTCGTTTTAATTATACATAAGATGTATATTATTATATACTAAATATGAAATTTTAACGAGGATTAAGAAAAAACATCTTTATTAATATATAATGTTTTCGAACTTTAAATTAAAATATGAATTTGTAAATAAATAATAGAATTTTTAGAATCTGGAATACTTGAGGTACCGTTTAGTATTATAGTAACTAATGAGATATTTAAATAGTCAGCTGAAATAAATAGCTTACAAGAATATTCGAAATATAAATAATTTAACAATCTTTTCAAAAATTATTTAAAAAAATAATATTTCCGTAGATAATATTATCGCATAATTTAATATTCAAAAGAAATTTTTAAATTAGAGACATTTAAGATATTAATATTAATTCTTATAGAATTGAACCAAATTAACAATAATGTAAAGATAGTGAAAAATCATACTAGCTCAAAATAGTTTAAAGAAATAAATTTGAAAATATGAAATACAAGAAATTATTGTATATCAAACGTTAGTATTCATTAGTAATTATTTTTGAAAAGACAATAATAATAGAAGTGATGTATAATCATTGAATTTAGTAAAAGTTCAATCTGAAATAATGGGTATAAAGTAAAGATAACAACGTTCCCGGTTATACTTTTTTACTTGTTTCTTACACAACATAGAACATTTAAGATATTGCTATATGGTTAAAATAACAATCATGCAAGAATTTGTCTTACTTCCAGGGTTTCTTATGGATTGGTGTTCACGTAATACATCCGTAATATACAGATAGGCGTTGGAGCATTAAACAGGACTACGACAAACACGCGTGAATGATTCGATGTCTCAAATGCCCCCGTCACAATATCTACCTCGACCGGCTCCCAAAGGTTCAGGGTTGTGTTAGTCGCTGAATCCATCTTTTCGCCCGTTACCAAGGCAACGCGGCATGAAATAGTTATTTATTCACGGCGATTCGCCTCTAGGCGTGTAAGAGGGTCGTTCGTATAGGTAAGCCTGAGGCACGGCACTGTCTGATGCGCCCTTCACGTGGACTACTTTCGTTTCCGAAATATAGGAGCCGAAATATGGGAGCCTCTCTTCTAGCTAACGATGAAGAAATGGTATGAACTATTTTAATCGAAGTTATTGTTCCTATCGATTGCCAATATACTTTCATTTGCTTCTTTGCCTTACCGAGCTCTTCCAACGTATGTAAAATCACCATTAAAATAGTCTAGTGTCAAGAAACATTGAGACACTCTTCTCACTCTTTTCCGTACACAACCCAAATACATTTGTACGTGCTCTAATTTATAAAAATTGATGTTTTCAGACATAACATTAGCTATAATAATCATACATTTATTCAGGCATTTTCATTACATAATTATTCCAATTTTGCGAAATATTTTGTTACCAAAAGATAGATGTAAATTCGTATTAATCTGTCCATTAAATTGATAAACAATATCAAAACCTTGCTAAACAGTATTATATTAAATTAAATTTATATTATCTTCCAAATTGATTTCTTATTATTTTTACGAAATTTAAAAAATAATATTAATGATTTTCAACAACAAGAACAAAATTAATAATATTAAGGCTCGATGAAGGGTATGAGTAAACATTCGTTTAAATTTTCGTTAAATATCATGATATAAATTATTTTGTATTATGTGTTAATTGGATTGTCAAATTATCTATCCATAAATGATACATAATTACTAATCAATCAAATTTAAATTGAATATATATTTTTTAAAGAGAGAAAATAGTAGATTAATAACGACTTAACGATTAGCAATTATTTTTTATTTATTTCAATAATAAATTTTATTATTATACTATAATTAAATTATAGATTATATTAAAACCTTATATAGTTTTGTTTAATATATAATTATATGATTATCTTCTATGTAGCTAAATTATTTTAAATATTTTTCAAATTCCATGTACACTTGATAAACTAAATATACTACTGCATAATTTATATTCTCATTTTCCACGTGTAATTACAAATTAAAAGTGCATTTTTAATAAAGTCAAATATTAATATAAATTTTGAAATTGTTCTATTAAATTTCTACATTTATTATTATTAATTATTATTATTAATTAACATATGGAGAACGCCAGATTTGAAAAAAAATATAAAGAGAATATCTTAATTTTATCTATTGAAAATTAAAGTATCATCTTATATATTAAAATACATAATTTATTGAACATAATTTTAAATCTAATAATACTAATAATTTTTACAAGAAAAAAAAAATTAAATTGATTTTCATGTTTATCCACGATATTTACTGTTTACCAATAATAGATTGATACTAATAATAGACTAATAATAGAAACTAAATATATATAACCAAATAATTATTTTTTAAATAATGTAAAAATATATTATTTTGTCATTAATAAAATTTTGTTTAAGGGCTTTTAGCTTTATGAAAAGCAATTGAGTTGTTAATAACTTCAGATCGTATATATCATTAAAATAGGATAAAAATAGTTAAATAAATTGAATTGATTTAATTTTCAATTTTTTAATTTGTTTTAAAATTAAACTTTTTATATAAAATTTTAAATATAATGAAAGTAAATTTACTTCGATAAAGTACTTAGATAGATTAAAAAATTGTTATTTCAAATTCAAATATATCCAATTATGATATGATATTACATCATTAAATTTATATAAATAATTTATAATAAATAACTACGGATCAATGACTGACATGTTTAAAATCGGAAATTGTAAGAAATATTAACAGTATTTATATTTGCAATTTGTTATTGGGTAATATTTTATTTTATATTATATTAAATCGAACTAATAAATTAAATATTATTTCTGAGGTTGAAAATTGAAAATCTTGGGATTTTAATAATAGTTATATAATCAATAATTTATGTCGACTGATTATAAATAGAATTATATATAATAGTATAGCATTTTTTATTAGAATGCACTAATCGTATTAATTTTAAATATCAAACAATTATTTGTATTTGTTATTATTAGTTAAAAAGTAAATAATTTAAAAGAATATAAAGATAACATAAATTGATAGGGCACATTTATTTACTTTTTTAAAATTTTAATATGAAAGAATATTTAAAAAATAAGATATGTAACTATTCAACGTAAAATATATTTAATATCTAAAATTTAAATTATAATAAAAATATGTGTACAATTGTATTAATTTATAAAAAAAATTGTTCAAGAACTAATTACTTAATGCCCTAAAAATTAAATTTAAGCATATAGATAAAAATGAAATAAAACTACAATTAATATAAAAATTAGCAATTTCTTGGGCGATCATTAATTAAAATGAATGCATATAGCCGATAACGTGAAATACTAAAGATGATCCGCTTTATAGTTCTGCGTGTCGCGGTTGGCGTAAAGAGCCTTTGTAATCTTTAAATCCGATTATTCGCCTCATCGACAGACAACAAGAGCGGCTACCCTTCAAGAGGTTCCGTAGACACTTGCCTGCCTACATGCTTAAACTTGCTTACTTTTTTAAGATCCTCACACGTATCACACATTTTGTATAAACTCACGCGTATTAGTCGAAAAAATTTTGAAGTCATTCGATTCTCTTCTTTGCACCAAAATTTTATATTGTATTAATCAAAGCAATTAATATCTTTAAGATGCGACTAACTTTTATAATATAGTTTCTTTATTTAATTATATCACCCATTAATTTTTAAACGAAGCTGATTGTATGCAATTATATAAAAAACATTTATTTTATTTCTAAACGTTCCATACCAACATATACATAGTTATCGGAATATTGTTATTATTTAACATTGAAAAAGTATAAATTGCAATTAACTATGTATATTTTCAGCATATATATTGTGCAAGGTAGAGGAATATAAGAGAACAAATTGTACTTATTATTGTCAGATCATTTTCTCATATCAAATATATAGAAGGGTACAATATTAATACATAAATTTGAATAATGTTGACAAATTTACAACAAAATATCATTTATAAAATAACAAAACTATTTATTTTTATTTTTAGTTCATTTTATTAAACTTTTATTTCATTTGTCAAAAGATTACGTAATTAATGATAATCTTTCTTTAATGAAAATTTCAGTTA
This sequence comes from Ceratosolen solmsi marchali, assembly GCF_000503995.2. Lineage (NCBI taxonomy): Eukaryota > Metazoa > Arthropoda > Insecta > Hymenoptera > Agaonidae > Ceratosolen > Ceratosolen solmsi. Next base: position 14,471,674 of record NW_011948414.1, read on the forward strand.
CCTAAAAATTAATATCTTTATATAAAAAAATTATATAAAAGCTTTAATATATTGAAATTGTTATATCTTCTTTATATTTTAATTATTAATAATTTGTTATTGAGAGTATTTATTATTTATAAATAGCTTTTAGTGGATATTTTTCGAAGAATATATAATTGATTGATTAAATTTAATAAGTAAATTTTAAAAAATATTGTAAAAAATAATATATGGACAATTGATATAACATTGTATAACTTTATTCAAAATGTCATAATATACTTACGTTCATATAGTGTCATTATATATATATATATATATATATATAAATATATAGGTATATCATTGAAACTCATATTTTAATAACTATTAAATTAAATAACTGTTAAGTTAAATGAACTCAAATATCTGATCATCTTTAAACATTAATATTAAAAATAACATTATAACATGAATAATTTAGACAATTATTAATATTAAAGCCATAAAAGCCAGTGAAGGCTGTTCAAAACAAAAATAAATAAAACCACTCAAAAATATATAAAATTATAAATTATAAATAATAATAATAATAAGCGACAGATAAGAATCAATAGATATTGTTTGTCATTGTATATACTTCTGAAAACTAATGAGAAAAATGTTCTTAATAGCATTAATTTATAAAACATGTGGGGGCAATGAAATGATAGTACGCGTTCAAGTATACATGAATTGTATTTTCTTTGTCTAACTATGTATTTATCTACATCATTCCATTTCTTATATATATATATATATATATATATATATATATATATACATAGATGCATGCATGCCTTTACATAAGTTCTCTACGCATAAATGGGGTACGTACGTATATATATATATATATATATATATATATATATATATTATCTATCTATCTACCATCAATCTATTCATTCATCTATTTGTCCAACCATCCATCTACCAATACATTCATTCATCAATTCATACATCCATTTATCTATCCAAGCATCTATTTATTAATTAATCCAACCATCTATACAGTAATCTATTTATCCACCTATCTATTTACATATTAGTTCCTTCATCTATTTATTTATCCATCCATTCGCCTATCGATTCATCCACTTACTTATTCATCTATTCATCCATCCATTTATCGCTCTACCTATCCATGTATTTATTTATCTATTTATCTAGCTATCTTATTCTGTCATTCTCTCTTCTTTAGGCAAGCAATAGAACTTAAGCAAGTGTCAATCTAACCCTATCAAAGTATTTATATTACAGCGCAGTTCCAGAGGGGTGGCAACACATGGTACTTGTACGGGGGGAAAACAAGACCAAATCATAAGTGGTGAAAATGTGGAAGGGATATTGAAGGGTAGAATTCATAGCAAGGACAGAGTTTGTTCAAATAATTCAATCGTATTTTCCTCTTTGTTTAATTTAGAATTGATAAATCAATTTTATTATAATTAAGTGATATTGATTTTAGGAAAATAAACTTTTTTAGTATTTCCAATATTAAAACATTATATTTATTTAAACTTTAAATATTGTTGTAAAATTTCAGTTATTATAAAGCCATTATATGAAAAATTGAACTTATATAAATACGTATTTCGTTTTATAAAAAATACATTTGAATGATTTTTATTAAAATGAAAAAAAAAATTAATTTTCCAAAATTGTTTTATTGTTTATACATTGTATTTAACCTTTTAAATACGTTTTGCCATTAATATTAGCTTTGGATAATCTGTTTCTTTTTCTTAACAATAAATTTTTAGTTGTATTTAACATTTTAAAAACACTATTTAATATAAAGAAAAATAAGAAAAATTTTTAATTGTTTTAAATGAATTTTAATACTAAATTAAAGTTTATTTAAACAAATGAAGTATAAAAATATTATTATTTAAAATAGAAGAAAAATAAAATAATAGTAAAAGTGAGAATATCATAAATCAAGTTTTATATTTCATTAATATTCTTAATTCAAAATGATATAATTTTATTTATAATATTTCAATATTATAATTTAAACAACAAAAATTATAAAATAATAAACATTAAATTATGTCTAGTTTACTTTTTTATAAAATGAAGGGTTTTTGTATAGAAAAATAATTCATTATGCTTGAATAACAAGGACGTATTTAATAATCGTTTTAACAATATTACAGCGATATACATTATGTAAATTGATTGGTAATAACTTTTCCTATTATTATATGATGGTATTATATGATAATTTAAGCAATATTTTTATCGTATATACATATATTATATGTGTTTGTTTTTATAAATATTAACTAATCGATTAATAATCTTTAATTTTAATCAATTATAGAAGTAAACGCAATCAATAAGATGTAAAATAATAAGAATTATATGATTTGGTATAGCTAATTACTTCGATTATTTAATAAATATTTGTAATTAATAATAGTAAATAATAGTTATATCAATTTATTTAATTTATTTTAATTAATTAAATTAGTTAATATTTTCATATAATACTAACTGAATTAAATTAATGTCACCCTTTATTTTATTTTTTTACATAATCGTATAACTATACATTCACATTAATTTAATTAACTAATAAAATGTATTTGCATTTTCCATTATTATTGTTATGTATAACAATTAATTAAAACAGTAGTTTAATTATTAAAAATATTCTATTAAAAAACTATGATTTATTAATTTTATAATTACTTTAAATTTTTTTTATCTATAAAGAAAGATAAATATTTATAATTAAATATAAAGTCTGAAAGTCAGCTATATTTTACAAAATAGTCTTGTATTCCAATAAACAGTAACAGATTTTAATAAAATAATGGAATCTTTTCATACATTTTCCTAATTACTAATATTCTATTTATTAATTACTTTTATTATGACCATAAGGTTTATAAGTATTGTAAATACTGAAATAATTATATAAATGAATATTCTTAAATTAAACAATAGATATTTATCAAATATTCATTTCTCAAATGGTATTAAAAGTAAATTATATTGTTATTACAAATATTATCATACTAAAAATTTACAAGACAATAAAAAATATATTACTATTTAATTTAAGAATACTGAGATAATTCTATAATAAATTAATAAATAATTATATTTACACATTTCTTAATCTAATACTATATTTACTACACATTGCTTTAATAAAAAAATTAGACTCCGATTCTAATTTAAAATGTGTTACATAGTAATTCAAATATTTTTAATATTTGTATTCCTATATATTTTCATTTTAAAATATTATTTACAAAAGAATAAACTAATGTAGAACAATCATTATTTGTCTAGTATTACAATTTATATAATCCATGTGTTCTATTTATCGATAGATGATAAGGTTTTGTGTGATATTTTGTAATTATGATAATGAATAACTAGAGCTTTTAAGTCACTGAATAGCATACTTTTTTAAAATTCTCATAAACAAAAAAATTATTTTATTACATGTTTCATATTTCTGTTTTCTTTAACAATATATTTTATTTTTATACAAACACCGATTAAAGCTAATGAATTATCGTTAAAAGTCTTTTCCTACGTCAATTTTCTTACAAATTATGATGATAGTAACGACGACAATGACGATGACAACGATAATGATGTAAATGATGATGATGTAATGGTGGTGTTGGTATGGTAATAATGATGATGATCATCATGATGATAATGATGACAGTGTTAGTTGTGATGGTGGTGGTGACAGCGATTGATGATGATGGAGATTATGCTGATGATGGTGGTAGTGATGGTGGTGGTGGTGGCGATGATGATGCTGATGATTATTATTATTATAATCATTATGATAACGGCGACGTTGTCATTGTGGTATATGATAATGATTTTAATTATTATTATTATTATTATTATTATTATTATTATTATTACTGTTCGTATTATTGTTAGTATTATTATTATTTATTATTATTATTATTATTACTACTGTTAGTATTATTGTTAGTATTATTGTTAATATTATCATTATTATTATTATTATTATTATTATTATTATTATTATTATCATCATCATCATGATGATCATTTTCATGATTTTTGTGATATTCCTGATAAGATCTTAATTATCTTCTCTACATTATATACATATTTCAAGTTAAATTAACTTTTTCTTATTTTTTAAGAAAATTACGTTGATAATATAATTTGAAATATTTAACTTTGAAATTTACTTATGTAAAACTGGTTTTTTAAATTTATTATTACTCTTAATGAATTTATATTAAACTTACAGTCTTTCATAATCTCGAATTTGTCTATTCATTTACCGTAAGAATAATTTCAATAAATTCTGTATTATTACGTAACTTATAAAAATTAAATTACTTAGTATAAAATTAATTTTTACAATTTTATTTTATTTTTATTATAAAAACAGCTTGTCATAGTTAAACATAGCACAGAAATTTTCAAGATATTTAAACTATAAATACATAAAATATGCTTTTAATTAAAAAATTAAATCATAAGAGGCCAGCTCTCAGTAAAGATTATAAACACCGAGCATCGTTTGAACGTTTTTCTTAAAATACTTTCCAAAGTAATACAGTTTTCAAATATTCATAAAAATACACCGATACTTCTTACAATATATTCATATGCATAATATTTATACATCTATACGATATGTTTACAATGAGTCACACTAAAGCGAAAGATCAACTTAAAAATTATTTCTTAACCATTTTAACAATGAATTATACGCATTTATAGCATTTATAAATCAAATACATCACAATTAACTTACACACGATGATTATTTTATGTACGAAAATTTTAAACATTGTAATGCTAAGATAATGAAAAATAGTTTATTCTACACAACATGTCGTAACTTTATGTAACCCTAATGAGATAAAACGAGACTAATCATAATCTCGTTAATAGTTCATTTCTAAAACGTACTTAAATATTCTTTATTTTTCTAAACATATTATCCTTATAGTTATGTTTGGTATTCACGAAACGTGACACCTGATATGTTATCTTGGTTCAGCAATAAATAATGGATAACTAAAATTAATAATTTTCAATTAAAATATTTAAATACGCGAAACAAGCTTAAATCCCTTACTAATCAGGAGCTATTAACGCGCATTTTATAATTTAAACTTAGCACTATGCTTTTCTATTATTATTCGACATATTTTTGTCGATAACATATTCTTGTCTATAATTATAGATCATGCGACACTTCTAATATCAATATAATATTATGGATAAAATGATATAAAAATTATTTACTTTAAAACTATTTATCCCAATGAAAAGGAAATACAATATTTTTAATGTTATATTCAGTTCAAAATTTGAACCAAACATATAATAGTAATATGCATTGAATTTAATGTATTATAATCTAATTTGCTAAAATTATTATCAACTCAATGGAGTCACTAATATAGAAATCTCAATTAAAAATATATTTTTATTCTTCACAAAAACCTATATATTAACTAAGATAAAAGAATTAAAAATGACTGTTTCATTTTTGTTTTTCTTAAAGAATTAAAATTTAATTTTTGTTCAATTATTAAAATATTGTTTAGAATAACTCTAAATTTCTTATAATTATTACCTGTTTAGATTTTCGCATACACAGGTTGCAATTTAATGCTAGATAAATATTTGATTTAATTTCATGAAATTATTGAAAATATAACATTTTCTAAAATTAATTTAAATATAATTAAAATTGTAACAACATTTTTGCTAAACTCTTTACGTTTATAAATTATTACAAAATAGTAATTAGAAGTGTAACAATGATATACTTCACGAATTTAGACAAGCTGATGCAAAGCAACATCCTATTATTTTATGATATTTTCTATTTTCATTTATGAAATATTTTAATGAAAAAACGCATAAACCATTTATTTGCATATCATGTATTAATATAGAATATTTTAAGATTTTTTTTTATAAAAGTAGAACTTTCTACAAATAATTATTCTTGTTGTAATTTATAAATATTATGAAGTCATCATATTATCATTTATTATATTTAAAAAATAAGCAACTTTAAATGTATTTAGCTGATTAAAAAAAAATTAATTTCTCTACTTTAAATAATTTACGATAATTAATAAAAATATTAAGACATTCAATATTGAAATGCGATAATTCTTGACGAAGTAAATCATAATATAATTTATATATGAAATTAAGTTTTTACTTCATTACTATGTTCTAATAAATTAAATTCAATATTTATAGTTTTAATAATATGAAATATAAATTTTTTATATTATAAAATCTGTAGGCATAATTGTTATACATTTTGCAAGCTTCATAAATAAATGAATGAATGATAATTACTAATTCATTTATGAATATTCAGTTGAGTTTAATACTATTTGAATTTAAATTAACTTTTTCTAAAAGATAATATAATTGGAACTTACAGCCTACATGAAAAATTTAGTTTTAATATGACATTTTTAATTTTTGCAAATAAATATACTTAAAACACTTAATTATTAAAATAATTAATAATGAATAGATATCACTCTAAAATATAATAAAAATTTTTTTATATAAAATTTCACGCTATTATTTTCATTTATAATCGTACCATTAATAAATATTTTTTTTAGTAATGATATGCATATAAAATGTTTGGTTTTAATTATTTTTAGTTATTATATTATTTCTATTACACATTTCTCTATCGTTCATGTACAAGTATACTTATATTAGATATATGTACTTCATCTCTTTTTTTGGTTCTTTTAAAAATTGAAATGAATAGCGAGAATGTTCAAATCTCAGAAGTACACAATATTATGAAGAATGCTTTAATGTTTCGCTGCAATTTGTTAAAAGCGAAGAAAGCTTATAATTATTAGAATTCAGCATCAATTACTTTTGTTATATGATACTTGTTAAACTGTTTGTATTCTTATTTAATTTTAGTTTTTTCTTCGTAATTTATATTGAATTATTATCCCAATACTAGTGAATAATAAATTACCACTTTCATAATAATAATATATCTTTATTTATTTTTTTATATTCTTCATATTTGGAAGCCTGCCATGAAGACAATAGTCTGCAATTTCAACCAATCACAGTCATAAATGAAATTTTATTACTAGTACTTTCGCCATCCATTTAAGTAAAGTATTTACTTATTTTATAATTTTATCTTGAATTCAAATTTAATACATCCCTTGCCTGAAAGGATTACTATCTCCCGCAGCTCGTTGATCTACTTGTTCATTTTTAAACGGATTCGACTTTACTGATCTAATATTTTGTTGCTGGTAATTTACTTGCTCACAACCTGTATCTTGCACTATTTCTTTACGTACATCTTGCTGTGTTTGGTCATACATACTTAAATTTTGTTGATACTGGTTTTCTTGTTGCTCATAACTATAACCGCAACTTTGATTCTCTCGACCATGGTTCTGAGAACTATAATTATCTTCATAATTTTGATAATTTCTATCTGAATGTTGATCTATATTAGTTTCTATATTTGTTGAGCATGTAAGATGATTTCCAATGTCACCAGAAACTGGTCTTTGCTCCTGCAGAATATAAGTTTGGTACTCCTTACTTGGTGGATCTTGCATAAGAATATTCGCTTCATCTTGAAATGGTTTAAAATCATAAATATGCCTAAGGTACATGAGTAATGGCGCATAAAGAAGATTTATAAAAGCAATTCCGATATTAAGAGCTGTAAATCCAATAGCTTCAACAACGCCACCGGCGATAATTGGACCAATTGCATAAGCTAAACTATAACTTATGTCAGCGATAGCATAGATACTACCATAAACCGACACGTATCGTACATCTACTAAGTAACCTAAAGTGGGAAGTAAGGCTGTGTCAATGAGAGCTATACCAAAGCATATTCCGCAAAGTGGAATCATAAGAAACTTATATGAAGTTGAAAAAGGAATGATAAAACAACAAAGTCCTTCTAAAGCTAGTCCGCCAGCGGCCATTAACCATTGATGTTGCGGATATTGTTTTGCCATTTTTACAGTAATAGCGACTCCAAAAACATGTGGGAAAAAAGCAGGAAGCCAAATTATACCTATCTTCCAGTAGTCACGAGTTATATGATCTTCCATCCACAATGAGATTGTTGGTTCTAGAAAAGCAAGTGCAACGTTTGACATCATAAGAGCGCCAGCACACACCGCAATATATGGATCGATGAAAAGCCTCCAAATAGGAATTGTAGGTCCAGTTTCTCTGCGACTTTCTTTTAATTGCTCTTTAACGGGTTTCATAACAAGTAAAAGCATCAAACTGTCCATTAAACTAACAATTGCAAGGATGATAAACGGCATTTCTTTTCCAGCAAATTGATACAAAGCTCCACCAAAAGGAGGTGCGACAAGACATCCAAAGCTTATAAATGCCAATGCGATTCCAAGTGCCTTGGATCGTTCATTCTCCTCTGTAAAACGATCTGCAATCATCGCAAGTCCCGATGTATCGGCAAATGCAGAACCAACTCCTTGTAAACTTCTAGCAAAAAATAGCACACCATAACTTCGACCACATGCAAAAACTAATGTTGCTAAAAACATAATAGAGAGTCCTATCATCATTGGAATATCGTAACCAATTCTATCAATTAAAGCTCCGGAAAACGGATTAACCATTAACTGGACAATGGCTTTTGAAGCAAAGAAGACACCCGTTGCTGAATCTTGACCATGATGTGATGGTAACCCAGTTGTATTTTCTGATATTTTTTCATCAGGAAATGCACCAATGTACTGAAGATAGTTTGGAATAATCGGGACAATTACCATATATAACATATTATCAAGCAAGAGGGCGATACAAACAATAACTAAAATAAGCTTTCTTTGAGCTTGTGGTTCCTGTAGCTTTTCCCAAATAATTGTTTTTACTTCTCCAATTTCGAGATTTATTACAGGTATTTTTATCGAAGACATTTTTATTGTTTGAAGCTACTTACTGATTTAAAGCTTATTATGTAAGTAATTCTATATTGAAAACAGTAGAATGAACTATAATTATTTAGAAAGTTGCTGATCGAAATACCTTTGCGAAAAAATTTCTCTTTATAAAATATTGAAATTATTCATTTGAAATATATATAACAAATATACTTAATTTATTGAACCTTCATATATTCATTTTTATATGAAATTTGAACTTTATTTTTAAGGCGTGGGTATATTCTGCATTCTTTTATGTAAAAACAAATTTAATAATTGAAGAAGTAAACATTTTAATTTCTTGTTGATTTTTGAGGATGATCTCTGATGTTTTGCTGTCGTATGTTGATATTTTGGTAGAAGACGATGATGAGTTAACAGCGTATGAGACGTCGCGCATCAGGCCGAGCCAGGGAAAACCTACAACAGCAGATTACCCTTATTAAAAAGTCATTCAAAAATTTACAACGAATTTTTAAAACAGCTTTTTTATGAAGTAGTGAAATATTATTAAGGAGAAGCCCTAGCCCGGCCTGAGTAGCGCAACTATCTCCATTCTTACTTTACAATACCTGATTTTTAAATGTTTGTTAAAAATTCAGTTTAAATTTATAAGTATTTTGCCTTTTAATTATTTTTTTTATATAAGCCTATGTAAACTAAATAGCAATAGTTTACTTAAATATAAAAAGTGTTGAAAAGCTTTTTATTTGTGTAGCTTGGTGAAGTTGTTCGTAAAGTTAATAAGCGAACCATAGATCATAGGTTTAAAATAATAATACCGAATGAGGGCTCCTCTTGTGTATTTCACATGTCTTTAATTTAAATGCTATGATTGATTATCCAATAATTTTCAGAATTGAACTAATATTGTAAGTAAAAAACATCTTCCTTAATATAAATAATACCTAATATTTTACAGGTTCGCATAAGCAATGTGTTTAAAATATTTTGATATATTATTAATATTAATTTAATTACATTATAAATATAGAAAATTAGGTGCAGTAGTACATCGTGTAATATAATATCTTATATACATTTATTGTTTCCACAGTTATTATAAATGTAAACGTAAACTTAAGGCAAATTAAAATTAAACATAAAACTTATGCTGATTATTTTTACAAATAAATTATTAATCAAAATCGATCGTTATTGATAAATACAGCAAAATTATAACTACTATAATAATATATTCATCAAGTTACACTAGTAAAATAATTATTCAAATATAGCAGATGAAAATAGGATTTATTAATATTGATAAAAATCATTCATGGAGACGATTAATATTTATATAAATTTATATAAATTATTCTTGTTCTTTTAATTACATTTAAATTAATTTCTATTAAATTCCTTTAGAAATTACATTTATAATGTTTATGATTCTTTTTATAACATAATAAAAAATAAATATTATAATAACAAATTTACAAAAAACAAATAAAATTATAAATCCGACTATTTTATTTAAATTATAATATAATGTGTCGTTAATATCTATTTACTGTACCTATTCATTAATTAAAATTAATAATATATATGAATTAATTTTAATGATTTACAATTACTAATTAATTATTAATTGCCAAATAAGTGCTTGCATTACCACGTATTGTAGTAAATTCATCATATGAAAGTTAAATGCTTATGAGATCGCTCTCTTTGTTTATGAAGTACATACACAGAATTTATTAAGCAATACAAAATAAACGTTTAGACGACAATGATAAACAAAATAAAAAATTTATGATATAATATGAATAATGCAAAACGCAATAAATAATAGATATGTAAATATTAATGCAAAACTCACCAGAGTTATAAACAAACTTCTGCTTGAGGGAAGTAGCAAGACGCTGGGGACTTGCGAAGGTTGGAATCCCCGCAAGGAGTCCGCTCAGTTTTGCAGCCACGTCTGGTGGTTGTGTCTCTTCGTTTCTCGAGTCATTCACCGACTCCGAAACATTGCTCAAGCCCTGGCCCTCCACCTTTTCAGCCGAGTCTTCTACCAAACCTGCAAAAATAAACAATAATACTAATAAATATTTAAATGCTTATGTAATATCTGTCTTACCTATTTACATTGAAATTACATCAATTTAAGAAAAGCTTTTAGAGATAAAATTTTTTCGTTAAAATAATTAAAAGAAAAATTTAACAATTATACTCAGTGAAAATTAATAATTTGGACTATTTTTTTTTTATTATTATTTTTTAATTTAATAATTATTTTCGTTGGTTTTTAATGAATAACCATATAAAATAATGTATTGTTAATAACTAATTAGAAAACATTTAATCATCTGTTTAAAATATAACAAATTTTGAAAAGTAACAGTTAATTATTTACATTTAGTTAAAAATTTATTTAAAAATTGTCAAACCGCTTGCTCAGGTATAAAAAATAATATAATTTTTTTCAAAAAACGTGATTCTATTTATAGAATTTGTTATTTGATTTGAATAAATACTAGTCCGATCAAGAGTACTTTAACATTTATAGCTTCAATCGTATATAAGATAATGATGAAGATTGTGACCAAGAAAAAGACAGCCATAGTCTCAGACTATTGAAAATAGAAATGGTAAGAGGAACGAGTTTATGAATGAACGACATAAGTCGCGGTGATACATTGATAAAACAAAATAATACGTGCATAAAAATTAATGAATGCAGTGAGATTAATTGATACGAGCAAATATTGCAATACAATAAAATAACGATAATAAAGAATTGTTTGTTCTTTAGATTTATTACAAAATAAAGCATTAATAAAAGTAATGTTAACAATACGGTCGCTAAGGAACTTGTTTGCTAAACATTTATCGATTAACATAAATTTCCAATTTGATTTAAAAATGTAGGCAAAAAAAATTAAATCAAACAGTTATTGTTAAAAAATATTAAATCATTATATTTTTTATTAATTTTGTAAACTATGTCATATTTTGATAAATAAATAATGTGCGTTTTATTAAATTGAATTCATTAACGAGAAAACAATGATTTTTAAACAATTTTATAAATCCGTTAATTATGTATTATTCTTAAACATTGTTAATAAAGAAAACCCTTAAAAAACATTTAACACAATCAACACCATTAAAGGAAAAAGCTCGAAACCCGCATCAAATCGATCTTAGTTTTCGTGGCCGACCTCGTTCTGCAAGTAAAATTTACCAGGAGCGCTGCAAGAAGCCGTTCTCGAGCATTGAAATCCCAATCGTAGTCACGCGAAATCCCCAACGAGAATTCGACAAATAGATCCTCCCTTTAAATATAATTTTAAAAATAATTATCTTGAACGCGATCTACCCTCGATCTTATAATTGAAGCTCTCCTTAGCGACAAAATACTGAAACGAGCTTTAAATTGTCTAAGGTATAAGAACGAGGTTGCGAAAGTAGTCCAACGATAGATCTTAGAATTAAAATGATACCAGATCCAAAGAAGCACAGATCCTATAATTTTATATATGAAAAAAGAAGAAAATTCAGGAAGCTAAGAAAAAGGTAATTTTAATATTAATTCATGAATAGAAAGAATCTTAATACTTACGCAGACCAAAAGGCTCTGTACGAGCTGGGGCGTCTTCCTTAGGCTGGACGTATGTGTCTCACCTTCGGGATTGCTTTCGAGCGTCTGCCCTCGGAATCATCCCCGCCACTACCCAAGGAAGCTTCCCCACCAACCCCGCAGTAATATTCCGTGTGACGAGCAGCGCCCCCTCCCCCGACGAGGGTGAGCAGAATGAGCCCAAGGGGCGCAGCCGCGCACAAACCCCTGGATCTAGAGGGGGTAGAGGTGAGGGTACGACAACAGTCCTCTTCAGCAGCCGTTCGACTTTTTCAAAAGAAGAAGAGAGAGGGAGCGTTCAAGGCAGGAGGGTGGAGGGACCAGGTACGCTAGCCGCGGTCGATGCTGCACGGTATTTCTGGCACCAGGTCGATAGCTCACCTCGAGCGCCCTCACCTGCACGCGAGCATGAGTTAACGAAAGGAAGAAAGAAAGAGATAGTCAAATAAAGTAGGAGCACTGCCGCGCCACCCCTTTGACCTCGGCTGCGCTTTTTGGGTTTCTGATACGTACGTGTCTATGTGTGAGACTGTTATAGGTAGAGATGTGATTTGTGACGTGTGATAGAGTATTTAACAATTTTTGGGGTATGGTACTGCAATAAAACTGATCTTGTACTATTCGGAGTTTTTGCCGTCTCTCGCATAACTTTTTATATATTTATTTTATAAAAATAGGTTTGTGTATTTAAAGGAAAAAAATTGCTTTTTGCATCCTAAGTACAAAAGGATATCTGAGTAAAAAAGTTTTTCTGAACAATTTGTCTTATAGGAATACCTAAGCTACAGTTATTAACTATGTGTAGTTTATCGATTTCGATATAAATTTTCTATATATAAATTTTCTATATATAAATTTTATTTAATGTAATTGTTCGGCTATTTCTTGCATTTCATGACGTACTTTCCACTGTATTCCACGATTTACTTTTGTACTGTCGTTACACTACTTAATCAAAGGATTTATTATATTTCATTAGTTTATATTTAATTTATAATAATTTTCAAACAATTTGTCCAATATGCATATATAAAATCTCAATGAAAGACTTGATGTTGAGTTTATTAAATAGCATCACTTATTCTTTAAAGAAACGTATTTATATTATTACGTAAAATCAGGCTATATGAATTAAAAACAAATTTAACAAGATCAAGGTATTTTCTAAAAATTTCTAAAAATAGATTACTATTTGTATTGGGATCGTCAATATTAATGAAAATAAATAACTTATCCATTATAACTACTTTTAATATGGATTATAAATAGAATTAAATTCTAGATTCAGATTTTCTTACACATGCAACATTATATTCTGTAATTAATTTTATTTGCCTCTATGAAGATAAAAATATCAGAATTTATTAAACTTGAAATAAGTTATTAAATTACAATACGATTTATAATCTAAACTTTATTTGTATGTGAACTATTTGTTTATACTGTTACTAAGGTTTTCAATATTTTTTACTATATTATAATATTTTAAATAATATTTATATTATTAATAATTTATATAAATTAATTTTCAATTTAGTAAGGTTAGTAAAATAAGTCACTAGAACAACTCGTTTTCATATGCAACGAAATCGGTGATTTCAAGAATATCTGAGTAGTATTGCAAAGATAGCAGTTAATAATCGAAGAAGTTCTAAATAATACTTTTAGATGAAAATTCCCATTTTTCATATAAATATTGTAAATTTATCTACGTTTAATGTAAAATATAGCATATATAAAGTTTTAAAAATATGACAATTAATTGAAATTATAACTTATTTTATTTATATACTTATTGTTGCAGAAGAAAATTAACGATATAAGAAAGTTTTCAATTATACTTTATGAATAAAATTTTAAAATAAACATTCTTTCAAAATATTTTTATAAAACCATACATAATTTAATAAATTGAATAATTAAATTTAATTTACCTCAAAAGACAAAGTCTTTATATAAAAAACGTATATATAATTCAGAGACACATAATTGTTTGCATACTTGTCCTATATTTTTGACTAAAACTTCAATTCAAATTAGCGATATTAAATGTGTTATAAATTGCAATCTTATACAAATTTTAATGAAATATTATTTAAAACATATTAATATGAAAAAATACATTGTTTAAATCTTATCTTATTAAATTATATAAAATAAATTTAAATTAAAAGTACTAATTTTTCAACTTCGACTAAAAAATAACGTTTTAATGAAACACATCTATTTCTTAGTTTATTATTTATTAATAAATTTATCACATAACAATTTTAAAGACAAAATTAAATATTTTTGAAAATAAATATTTATTAATAAATTAATTTTATTTTTACTAAACTCAAAATGATATGAATTTAAAATAGTTTATATTGTAAATATTTCTTAAATTGATAGATTCAGATGACCTAAAGAATTCAGACTTATCTTAAAAAGATTATGACGCATAAAGAGAAGTTTAATGGTTGTGATAAATTATTAAAATAAATAATTTTTAAATTATTCACTTAAATATATTTTTTCGTAAGTTTATAAAAAATTAGAAAAATTAGATGATCAATTAATTAATTAAAAATAGTAGAGTTATATAGCTTTTATGTCCGTTAAGAAATGATAAAGTTAAAAGAATTATTATAATACCATACTTTATTTGTTATTTTTTACAACTGATTCATATAAAATCAAAATCAATAATCATTATAGTTCCTTCAGAAAAGTATATAGATGGCATCTTAATTCTATCAGCATATATTTATTAAAATTATCAATAAAATAATTATTTACTTTGTAATAAGTTAGTATACTCTATTGATTGTCTTTACATTCAATTTGTGGTTATTTTTCAAATGAGATAAATAAATCGGAATAATATAAAATAACTTTTTGTATTATATATTTTCCTAAGTTTAACGAAGTAAATAAGTGTAACATGTTATTTAGAAGCGTGGTCAACATTTCTACAAAAGTTACCATTCTGAAGATGAATATTTAATAAAAAAAATTATCGTAATATAGACTGAATAGACATAACAAGAAAAAAACACATGAAACATTATTCATATGAAAAAGTAAATTCAATTTATACATAATAGTCGTTTTTCAGTTTCTTTTAAAATTGAAATTATAGTATGTATTGAATATATATTATATGAGTATAGTATATAGTGAAAAATAATTAAAAATCAAATTATTGTTTAAATTGACAAGCTGATTAATTTCTAAATGAAGCCACTTGCCACAGTTTCGAAATTTAGAATACAAGCGAGCGCCTCATTGATGTTCCTGCGTAGGAAAGAGATTTTAGAGACAATATTCCACACGTACTCCTCTTCGACCATATCGATCGACCAACATTCAGAAAGCATTGAACTTACTGGATTTTTAAACTCTACTTTTACGTACTATTTAGTCAGGGTCAGCAAAAGTCAGACTTTCTTTTATTAATGCCCGAGTAAATAAGATAGTACCATCTAATAATATTGCATTGCAGATACTAGAAAATTAAAATCACTAAGGTTAAAGAGGCTTTAATTTATCGATAGATTTTACTTTACTGGGATAAATATATATATAGACATATATATAAATTTTTAATTTAAAATACAAATGTTTCAATAAATATGCGTTTAATTAGTATTTAATATACAAAAAATAGGCGTTAAAAGCAAATATATCTATTATAAGATTTTAAAAACGTATTTCTTAAATATTTCATTGAAATCAGCATATATAGTATAAGATGTAGAAATTAAATAGAAATAGCAAGATGTATAAAAAAAATTAAAATACTGTTGATATAACCGTTTTGATATAATTGATATAACTGTTTATATACATAAAAATAAGTAGTGCAAAAAAATACGCGTTAAGATGATATCGTTTTACAACACTTAGCGAGACATGTCAACACATGGTGAAATTAATGAGCGAATACCTGGGAAAAAAACTATTAAACTTTTATTTAATCGTATGTGTGATATTCTCTCTTTTAGCTTATATTATCTTAAAGTAGCTTCAAATAGCTTATAGGTATAATTTTTATTTTTATTTATTTATATTAAATGTATTAATATTAATGAAAATAATTTATCATAGACGACTAAGTTAATATACAATTGATAGATGAAATCTATGATAATATGAAAATGTTATATAAAATAATATTCAATGAAGCGCGTGTGAAAGATATACGACTATGCTGCTAAGTCGGACTTCATGTGTTGACATTATTAATGACAAAAAGATCGACCTGCGACTCATTTCTGTTTCACGACATTGATATGTGAACTTGGCATATTTGCAAATTAAAAACTTTCTTTTTTATGACCTGATTTATTAAACATTATTATGATCATATTTTCTTTGTAAAATATTTGTCTTTATAAAAAATTGTCTTTATTCTTACTCGGAAATGTGAAAATGTCCAATGATATTAAATTACTAAATAACGCTTTTTTAAACTTTTAGAGATTTTAGTGATTTGATCTAAATATCACGATTAATAATAGATTTTTTTAATTATAATATTTATATTTAAAAATCATTTTATCATAAGATAAAAATTTTAATAATATAATAAAAAAGATGAAGTTATTATTATGAAAAATATTATTTAAAGCAAAGAGAGTAAAATTTATATTTAACTATATATATAGATATGTATGTATATAAAAAAATATAGATAACTCGACGATATAGTTTGGATAACCTGGACAAAGGTTTGCATCTAAATAAATGTGCATCAATAAAACTAATAGAAAGATACATTTATTAGAAAATCTATTAAAAAAAAAAAACTTTTTAATAGATATTTTAAACTGACTGTAGTTTACTATTACTTTATATAACTTCTTACAATGCTATTTTTAATTATTCATTGATAGGATATTTTTATTATTCCTGTATGTCTAATTACATGGCAAAATAAATCAATTATTGCGTAAATATTTATAATTTTTCGTATTTCATTTATACAATTAAACATACGTTAAATATAGAAATAATTAAAGTGTATACAAAAGACAACCACTATTAAATGGAAACTATTTGTTATTATTGTTAATTTTTTCGTAAATTTCCATATGTACATATTCATTAAGTTTTTTAATATAAATTAGAAAATGGCTATGTTATAAATTTCCTTCTTTCTAAATCTTCATATTCAAAACTGCTATTTTTAAAGTGCTTAAAATTTTCTCGGTTATAATATTTTTTAAATGGCCAGGTTAATAAATCATAGAGAAAAATCTTAAAATAAAAGCATTTGTTTTTATATTCTTTCAATATTCTTATATTCAATAATTCTTCAATTTCAATATTTTTATATTCTTTTTATATTCTACATTTTTATCACTCTTTCAACTGCATAAGCACATCAATACTATTGACTATTTGCTACGACATCCTCTACATCTTTTGTAAATTCAAGTTGGCACCCCTCTATAAGTTGAAAAATACCAACACAGGGGTTGTTTTTGGAACCCCGTGGCTATCAAAGCTATGTGCATTCGAACGCCGGATTTTGTCCGTAATGAATGAAGAATGAAGATACAACAAAAGAGTGTCGTGTACAGCGCATTCCACATTTGACAAACATAGGAATTCCCTTGGATATTAAGATAGCTAAGCCATTCGATAATAAACCAAGGATGAAATATAATTAATAGAAGTTATTAAAATTTATTTGTTGTTAAAAAGTAAGATCTTTATATATAATAGATTACAGCAATTTTGAGAGAAGAAAAACTAATTTTAATCAGAAAGCTTCTATGATCGTAAAATAAAGAGAAATTTGCAATAACATAATAAAACAAATGAAAGAAAGAATAGTACTAAAATATTGAGATCTCATTGTGATTCGAATACTAACGAATCTAAGTAAACAATTAGTGTCAAGTTATTCTTTTCTTTAAAAAATAAATATGTGTAAATCATATATATATACATAATGAATTTCTTAATGCTTATTTAAATTAAACATATACTTAATATCGTATTTTTAATAATAATTGTATTTTTTAATTCAACAGAAAAGTCTTCAATGACTATAAAATATGTAACTATTATCCAAGTTTACAATTATAATCGACAGTAAGTAAATTATATATTATATTTGGTCAAAGTAAACATTTCATTTTAAGTATTACATTCATAAATATAAAATATTTGTTGATAAAGATTATCTAAGTTGTTATTACTGAACTGCCGAGAAAATACTATCACTAAACTATTGATCATAAGTTCTATCTTTATATATTATATAATTCTTATATATATAAATAATAAATAATTTTTCTTATTTATTTTTAAATGTTTTAGTACTGTCTTTATTTTATACGTTTAATATTATGTATAAATATTATGTGTGAATGAACAAGGCTAAAAAGTTAGTGTAATTAAGCGAATAGAAAGCAATAGAATAAAATAAAATATTTTAAGAAACAAACTTCTTCGATGTTAAAAAAAAAATCACATGGTATACTATTATGTACATTATATAATAATTAGGTATGTTACATATTACAATTTAAAATTAAATATTAAATAAAAAAATAATACATTTTAAAATATCGTTTTTAAATTACAACAGCATATATAATAAAAGAAAAAATATTTAAAACGAAAATTGAGATAGAAAAAACATAGCCATTTAAAAATGAATTAATTTTAAATCAGGAAATATATATTATTAAAATAATTAAAAATAAATAATTAAACTGCATTTATTATTTTCCCTCTCGCGTACATAACCGTATACACATAAATTTGTATGAATAATAAATAATCAATAATCAATCAGGAATATTATTAAATACGTAAATATTTCGATAATATACGTGTTTATAAATAAATATAACTTCATTTTATAACATAAACAGTTCAAGGCTTGCTCTAAATACACACTTATATAAAAATAAAATTTTTTTTTCAATTCCAAAAGAATTTTATTTCTTATTGTTATATCTGCTATTAAATAAATATTAAAATTTATTTTAATAAAATTTCTTTATAAATAAGATCATTATATTTTACGAAAATATCTTAATTTTCAATCGGAGCTAGTAAATGATCGTTGTGTACAGTTAATAAATAATTTAATAGTTAATTAACAGTTAATTAATAATTTATTATAAAACTTATACATAATAAAATTCTTATACAATCATTTTTATAAATTAAATAAACAAATAAAAATGCATAAAATATATTTCTAAAAAAATTAAAAATGAAGCACCAATTTCTTAAGTCATTAAACTTCTACTAAGAATACTTAAGTAGTTATAGCGTTTATACGTTTAAAACCTGCATGGCTTTCATCACAGTGCGCGCATGTACTGCATTTTAAACATATTATATCTAAAATTCAATGAATTAATATTATGAAATACTACTCTATTTATAATTATTGGCTAGTTTTTTTCTCATGTTAGTGTTGTACTTATTGAATTTATCTGATGTACAAGTAATATATATTATGTATTAATTATATTAATACATGAAAGCTAGTATTTGAAAACATGTTAGTATTCTTACATAATTTTAAGGACTTATTGTGAATACTTGAACACTTAATTAATACTTGATAAATTTTGCTTATTTTATTGCTTATTATTATTTTTACTTTTTATATAAAATAGTGTATTTATTAGATATAAATTCCAAAATTAAACAATATAAAATTAATAACATAAATATTTAATATATATAAAAAATAAAGAGGGAAATATGATACTATTAATAAAGAAATATAATTATTTAAATATAGTATTATAAATTATTGAATAAAATACTGAAATTATATTATAATTTTAATAGATGAATTAGTCAATTAAAAATTATAAATATATATAAGATTAATACGTGAACCTAGATGGATTATAAAAAAATTTCCTTGCTTCAGATGATCTTAATGTACATGAATTATTATAAAAAGCATATATAACGATTATTTATGTATATGCTGTATAAACAAATATTGAAACTAAAATTTTATTTTTATGCTAATTTTTTTTTATAATTTAAAGAAATGATTAAATTAAAAAAATTATAATTAAATTACAATAATTATAATAATATATATAATAATATATATACAGAATACAATAATTCAATTATCAATTATATAATTACAATTCATCTTAATAGTAAACTATTTTTAGGATTTTCAGATTTATTCTCATACAATTTCTAAATGGGTAAGATTATATATGGATAATGTTTATCTTCAAATCAATATTTGTTTTTTAAAAGGTTTTCTCAGATTTCTACATATTTTTTACAAAATATCATTATAATTTATCGTTTCTATATTAATGATATTATGTATCTCTCAAATATAATCCTTAGGTTTTTGCTTCATTTTATATACCTAAATAAAACGTGTGAAATGTTTAAAGCATATATTAGTTATGCATATGTGTATAAGATTTGTATGAAGAAAATTTTCTATTTAAACGATAGTATAGCTGTAAATTAACAATATATAACATAAATGAAGTGAATTATTTAAAATAAAGAAATTTACAATCGTTAATTATATTTGAAAACAATACAGTTTATATATTTATAAAAAAAATTTTCTTAAGAATTTCATTAAGTAATTTCATTCGATAAGAAAAATTCAATATTAAATTACAATTTTTTTAAAGCGATTTTATTAAAACTTTTTAAAATATAATTTATATCGGAAATCATTTTTTATACTAATAATATAATACCGTTTAAACAGAAAAAAATATGTATTGAATATTGAATGCAATTCAATAAGAATACTTAGCAAATTAAAAATATTCATTAATTTAAAAAATCTTACACAAAGACAATCAATGCGAATTTGAATTTCTTTCCATTTCCAAATCATAATATTGCATATAAAAGTATTATATTTAAAATCATATATTTTCTTTATTAAAAATGAAATAAATTGAATGTTACGCATTTAGATATTTGAAAACAATATTTTGATAGAATGATAGTATATTTCTCCAATTAAAGAAAACTACAGAAAAACATTATTTATCTGCCTAAAATATATATTAGTAGATAGATTTTATTATAATTCATCGTTTATTATTATTTTTTTTTTAATTATAACTTTAGTCATCCTATCAATTATCTATAATATAATTTATTTTAAAGTAAATATAATTTGTATTCTTTTTAACTAATATACCACCATGACACTTATATTGTGTCATTTTATTTCATTAATCAAATATCATTAAGTTGTAATACTAAGAATAAAAATATTTTGTAATACATGTGATGTAGAAAAACATATTTCATTTACAAAAGATTTATTAAAATTTAGTCAAATTAACCTGAATTATAATATTAATCTGAATGAACATTTAGATATCATTTTAAACATATATAAATAGTTTGAAAGCTAGCATTATATTTTTAAAACATTCGCATACATATTAGAATCTAAACAAGTTTCTAATTTAATAAAGAATAGTCTGATATATATTATTTAAACAAACAAAAATAATTATTTTATAAATTAACATTTAAGCTGAAAAATATTTTTAGTGTGGGTGTTGTATTTATTTAATTAAAAATTTAATACAATAAGAACGTATAATTATTAAAAAAAATATGTTTATAGATGGAATTGAAAATTATTGTATCAATATAATGAACCCATTAGCAAGTAAATAATATTTTATAACTTATTAATAGAAAATAATATGAAAATCAATTTTGCTCAAAAGGTAATTAGTAATGAAAAGTAAGTAAAATGTATTTGGAAACTACTTGTCAGTACTAAATGTTCAAGTTATTTGAAGAATACAATTTAACGATTTTAGTTTACACTACAAAGAAGGAATTTATTACAGTCATATTTTCATTCCAAAATCATATTTGTAATATCACAGATATATTCTCGCGAGTTGTTTTATAAATAATATAATATAAATAATAATTGCTTAGAATAAGTTTTATAAATTTATTTTAATTATCTATAATTAATTAAGTACTATCTGACCATAATTTCAACAACATTATATTGACATTTAATTCATAATAATATTAATATATGTAAGTAAAGATTATATTTTTGCAATATTTCTTCCTCATTATATTAACACTTTATAAACTTATTAGAATTTATAGCTTGTTATATTTATATTTATCATATAATTAAACAAAATTATTTAACAGTGAATTATAAAATATTACGATTTCTTTGTGTCGAATTAAAATATTTTAAAATAATTATTATAATCCTTTTTAAATAATTATTAAAATATTGTAGATATTTCATATGGTTTTCTTTGACTAAATTAACAAAATTACCTCTTTTGTACATTATAGATGATTTTCGAAGAACTAGTTTAAAATATTATCAAAATATTTATTGTATATTATATATAAAAAATCAATTAACAGGACTAAGCTAAATTACAAAACTAGCTTTAGTGAAAATTATAAATTAATTTTTTTTATAAAATACATTAATTTATACAAGTTGCTTATAAAACTACATTTTTCATTCAAAGAAAAACAGAAAAAATATTATATAATGTTTATCTTTTATTACAGTTTCTTGTGAGATATCTTTTATCTCAACGTTTTAACGTAAGATAATAGATAAGATCAATTTTTTTAAGTGTTCCTCATTTCAAGAACTTTTATTTTCTACTACAATTAAGTAAGTACATATTTATTTATGAACTTACTATTTCATTATTAGCTTATTTACATAAATAATATATAAATAAAGCATATATATATATATATATATATATATATATATATATAATAATAAATAATGTGTATGATAATTTATATCTTGAAGAAAAATGAATTATTTGTTTAGTTTTCTATTTTATTAATTCCAGCGGCAAATTCATCAAATAATTTGTATTATTATGAGTATTTACTATATATTCGATATGTATTTTATTGCTAATAGTAAAAAAATAATATTTTGAAAGAATTCGGGTGACTACACTATTTGTGAAAGTAGAAGAAAGTGTTTATTTATGACCTATTAAATTTTTTATAATATTTTTATATTCTTAAAATAGACATATAAAATTTACATAATGAATTAAGTGAAAATTATAATCAAGATACAAATTAGTACAAGTCATGGATATTTTTTAAATGCTAAAAAATATAAATTCTTATGGAAATTAAATAAACAAAATAATAATACGTTAACGAGCTCAAACACATAAATAAATATTTCTAGTATTTTCATGTAAATAATTTTATTTTAAAAATAAATCCACAGATAAAATGTGAAATATTCAAATTCATAAATTTAAAAAATGATTAATAAACCATGTAATTCTTGAACCTATATTATATTTCAAGTTAAATTTATTATTAAAACATAGTAATTTATATACACGTTAAAGTATACTATTCAAACGTCAAAAGCAGCAATCTTGTATATTACAAACATTTAATTAAAATATTTGTTAATTATAAATATTACAAATTTTTTAAAAACTTCATTAAACCGAATTAAATATACAAAAATAGCCGAATTCATTATGTGCTAATTATTAATAAATTAGTTGCGTGTAATAACATTACCATATAAGTTTCCTAGTATCTATAAATAATTGTAAGATGAATTATCAAAAACATTAAATTCTATTATTGAAAAACGTGTATAATATTTTATAAAATAATTAAATTTTAATAATAAAATAAATTATTACTAATTATAATAATCGTTAAATTTTTAAGTGCTTTATTATATTTTTTATATTGTTTTACATAATATATTTACTTTGTAAATCGACATACGTTAAATTATAAATAAATAAATATATATATATATATATATATTAGTCAAATATTTTTTGCATTTAATCCAAAAGCCAAACAAATATCTCATCGATTATTGATAATTCGATTAATGAATAAGAGTATAAATTTGAATTTTTCGTCTAAATTATAAACTTTTGTTATCAAATGATATTAAATTTAATATCTAATATCAAGAAAATATGAAATAAAAATCATATTTTAAAAAATTTAACGAAAGGAATTATAGGATAGATCTGTTGTTATGTATAAAACTGCCCATAATAAAAATAATAAATTATGAGAAGTATATTACTTTTCTTAATTTCAAAATTTTAATATGTAATATATTTGATGTTATTTTTTAACTAAGAATTTAGAATCATTGTATATAATATATAATGTCATATTTAAAATTGTTTAATAAAATATTAAAAAATTTTGAATTATTTAACAAAATCAAAAGTAAAAGAAACGTAAAATATTACTATCGATCTGTAGAAAAAGTGGAATCAAATTGTCAATATTCATGCAACTAATTTAAATAAATGGTACAGATAAAAAGAGAAAGAAAAAATAGATGTAAAAATATGTACTTTGCATATAGTGAAAAGAAGGTAAAAAGACATTTGAACTTAAGAAATAAGAGGTAATACGCTGGATTAAACAGATACGAGTAGAATAGAGACAAGAGGTCAAATCGATGAGGTTGAGTTCGATGTCTGTACACCAAAATTTTCCTGGTATATTTTCTCGAGGGTTGTACCACAACTGTACTGTGGGAATGAGGAGGGGGGACTAGTCCTCCCCCTGGTTGTATGAGTCGTTTTATGCGCGAAATCGCCCGCGCCGACTATATATACGGACAACTGGCGGAGAGGTGGTTTTATTGATCGGTCGACGCCACGCCCTCCGTGCTCTAAAAGCTACGCCCCCGCTCTGAATATACGCAGTAGTGTGTGCCGCCCGGGTGGCCGATTTCGGTAGCTTTCAAAA
This sequence comes from Ceratosolen solmsi marchali, assembly GCF_000503995.2. Taxonomy (NCBI): domain Eukaryota; kingdom Metazoa; phylum Arthropoda; class Insecta; order Hymenoptera; family Agaonidae; genus Ceratosolen; species Ceratosolen solmsi. The sequence goes on from NW_011948414.1 coordinate 14,496,991, forward strand.
TTCTTGACGTACTAGAAGCGCCTCTCCGATGGATCCTCTGTGATCTTCGATCTTATGAATCACAGCATTGCGAGTAGTTGGCATTTTCGCTGTGGTTATTTACTAAACATCGCGACAATTAAACTCTTTCTTTTTCACCAAGTATAGATAAGTATAATGAGTGTAATTAGACTCAAAATAACTATCTAGTCGATACAATCAGCAGTTCTTTTAATAATCAATAGAAATTCTTACCCCGCATAATAACAATTATTTTTTATTTGAACAATTGCCTACAGTTTAAATGCAATTAAATTTTGCATGATTCAAGTATATAAATATTACGTTTTGAAGAATGAAACTATTTTAATGTGCATACTTAATTTGAAACATAGTCATCAAAAGTAATGCGATGATAATAGTTCTGGCAATGAAGTAAAATTAAATTCAGTCATGTGAAAGTAAACTCTAAGCAAAGAAATAAATCGTACATATAATAAAGGAAAATAACAAAAACATTATATGTTTTTATACTTTAACAATCATATTACTAAAGAATCTCACTGGTAACTATATTTATGTTTGGCTCTGAAATGTTCTATTTAATTTGAAAAACAAATTATTAGATAGGAATAATTAGATGAGATCTAAAAAGAATGAGACATAAAATTCCGCAGACGTCTTTCTTAATTCAAACTATATAAATTAATCGAAACTATATGAAGAACGTGAAAATCCGTTATTTACAACTTTCAACTCAGATGAGGATCTTCGCGATGAACGTCCGGTATATGATGCACATAAGACTTTCTAATTTTTTAATCTTGTCAAAATAATTTTGTTCGCTATTTCTTGATATTTCAGCTACCTATCTTTCATATACAAATTTATTCAAGCTTTTACATAATACTTGTTTTTTCGCACATTACATAACGTTCATCTTTTTTAGTGTTACATATTTTAGTTTGGATGTGTTGATTATACTATCAAATTAATTTGTATGATTTATTAGAGCACAGTAGAATTTATTTAAATAAAGTCAACTAACTGAAAGTATTTAAACATAAGTTTAAAAGTGCTTACAGGTATGTGTATATTGAGAATTGTAGCATTAGCACTATTATTGTCCAATATCCTTAACTTAAAATTATTGTATCGTTAATGATGTTCATTATTACTTTATCCTTATCGCTAAAATATCAACACCTATGCACATTTATTATCCTGCGAAAAATTTTCAAAAATATTAATACAATCGCATCTTCAAAAACTCTGATTTATTTGGCTACAAAAGTAGTGAATGTTTGTTTTTCTTTTCTGTATTTCAATGGATGATTTGTTATTAATTTTTCTAATCTGAATTTACGATACATTGAAAATTAAATAATAAAAATATTATTATATATTCAATAACTAATGCATATAAAATTTGTTATAAAAATATTTTTCAGAATTCAGTCGATAAATTATTCATCAGATCTCTATTTACATTCTCGGTGCTAATTACCAGATTTATTATTTATTTCGAGAATTAATATTCTATCTGCGAAGAAGATAATTTTAGTCAGATCTTCTAGATCTCTTATGTAACCAAGTACATAGATCTCAAAATTTTAAACACGTGCGAGGTAAAACATTTTTTTAATAAAAATATTACCATTTTCATAATTTAATCAGTAGCTTCCAAGAATTAATGTTTTTTTTTTTAATTTAATTTATCCAATTTGTTATATAGAGTTTTATTTAAAATAATTATTTTATTCGTCATAACTTACTAAAACTTACTTATTTTCACCTTATTTTTGTAATTTATAATTCAAGATAATATTTATTTTATTTAAAATTAATTTTCACTAATTATATATTTATTTATTTTTAAGCCATAAATAATAATGTATTCTCATTCAGAAAGAATGAAATTAAATAAGGTGTAGATCAAAATTAAAGCGTTTTAAATGCATTCATTAATATAAGTATATATTGTGCTGTATATTCTTATATTTTCTATAGATAAATATAATACTCCAATCTTGAAATATAATATTTCATTGTTAGAAAATTTTGTTAATCTTTCGAAAGTGAAAAATATATATATTTGCTTGTTTATTTGCACAGTACAATAATTTATATTCGTATATTTTAATTACAGTGTTTTTATTATTATAGGGTTTTTTTTCTTAATATCAGACGGAGTTGTTGAAAATTGAATAAATGTGATCACTTATTTGATAATTTTAACTTGATTTAAAAATTATTCATATTTTAGACTCAATCTACCAGCATTACAACTGAAATAGAAAATAAGTTTTTAATTGTTGAAATAAAAAAATCTCGAATAAAGAAAATTATTTTAAATCATAAATAATTCGTAAATGATTACATATTTAATGAGCAATAAATTTATTTAAAACAATAAATAATGTTTTCTAAATCCCCTAAAGTAATACTATTATATATATAATACTATTAAAAATGCACAATCGTATCTTGAAAATATCTTGTGTTTTCCTCCGCTTTCTACCGTATATTTTACGTAGTTTTATCTGTTTTATCTAAATCATTGATCAGTTTCATTCAAAGCATCTTCTGTATCTAAATTTATGACACCTTTGATTTACAGTTTGTTTCTTCTCCGTCTTTCTTCTTTTCTTCTCTCTCTCTCTCTCTCTCTCTCTCTCTTTCTCTCTCTTTCTCTCACTCACTCTCACTCTTTTTCTCTCTTCCTCTCGCTTATAAGGTATAATTCTTTCAAAGAAAACAATAATTTATCAACTATTTACTATTTGGGAATTGTTAAAAACAAATAGAAAAAAAATTAAATATCAAGATCAAAGAGCGATAGAAATTAGATATGCAGTGTGCACTATTGGAATGAAAAGTAGACATCCATTGCGTGAGAGGATAACTTTCAAAAGATATGCGAAGCTAAGTGCTGCATGATCGATGAACTTACATACCTATAGCGAGTTGAGATTTCATTACTTGGTTCTTGAATCTCACATTACGTGAATTTACCTGTATGGAGTCTGATTCGAGCTATTGGTGGTGAAGGCGAAGGGCACGAAGAAAGAAGATGCAATGAGAGTCGCACAACGCTACTTTTATTTTTAGCCGATGTGCCTATGTACGGGCTTTTAAGTGTTTACACAGTATGGACTCATACAGCTCGTGGCACTTTCACTTGGCAGTGCTCACAAAGAAAGATCAGCGCTCGATCGATCAGAGAAAGCTTATGATAATTACACTTCTCCTAGAGCTCACTAGTATATATACTAAGATAATCAGACAGTCTTTTCTCAGTCATACAGTAAAAGATTGTTTTTGTTTTTCTATTCTTTTCTATTCTTTTTTTGCCTGTTGGCGAGGGCAATCGCCTATATACCCCCAACACTTTCGTTTGAATTATTTAAATCAACCATAATAACTGTGTAAATACAAAAAAAAAACTGAATGAATGAGATAAATATATTACTACTATTTAATTAAGAATTTAGAAGCAAATGTCTTGAAAGAATTTTTTGTCATGATTATGAAATTGTGCAAAGTATTCTTCATCGTGTTAAAATAGATATTTACTACTTATATATCATATAAATATATTTTTATAATTAAATAATTTACTGTTTTAATTTGCTAATAATGTATTATAATATGTAAGTATTGATAAATATGTTTATTATTGTTATATTACTTTAATGCAAAATATATATACAGACAGAATGTTACTTTCTGTCAAATTTAATTGTTTGCAAATGAAACCAAATGTACTTTGTTATGAATAAATATTTCAGAGAGAACATTTAAAATAGTGCTATTTATTATTATTATTGTTACTTATTATTATTTAATGTTACATTCATAATTGCAATATAATTAAAGTACGAATCTCTTAGAAATAATAAAATATTTAAAAAAATATATACTTCTGTTTAGTCTAATTTTATTAAATATTCTTTTTAATATATGAAAAATAACTATTTTTATAACGTACAAAGACTGAGACTGAGAAATAAAAGGAGAGAGCATGGAAGAGTAGGAAAAAAGAGGGCGACAAGTTAAATCACACTTATACGTTGTCGTACCATGTTTGATTCATCGCAAATATATAGGTGCAAGAAATACTATTAATAGTAATTTGCATATGATTTTCATCTGAACTATGATTTCGTTTTCTTCTATGAACATAAATCCTACTATAAACCATTTGTAATGGACATTCCAAATATTGCGTAATATGCTTATATATTTATTAATTTATTATTAATTAACTATTTCATTACAATATTATATGCGTTATAAATATGATGATATGGTATATATATAAGATAGTTGCATAGTTTATAATACATTATTATTATATAAATGTAACTTATAACATATAAATTTATATTTTAAATTAAAAAATTCAATGTATATTCATTTAATGTATAAAACGTAAAAGCTATTTAAAATAAAATTTATAAATCAAGTAATACTACTCTTTTGAATCATTATTATTTCTATTAACTATATAAATTGTATAAATATATTCAAAATAAATAATTTTAAATCGAAAAAAAAATTAAATTAAATTAGAACTGTAATTAAAATTATTAAAATATTACTATTCCTACGATCACTATTATTATTTAAAGATTTCTGCATGTAACAGATGTTTATAGTTCACGCAATAACAGTTGCAACATATCACTTACTAACTAATCACTCACATCAAGAGAAACTTTGCTGCAATAATGAATTATCGATCTATTATTGATTTTTGATGTGTACATTTTTTCTTAAGGGTTAAAACAATAAATTAATGTGTAACTTGAAAAATAATTTACAACAATTTTTTATTATATTTATTTTAATAAATTATTGCAAAGTAGGTTATCAATTATAGTTATAAATTCCATCTATTAGTTAACAATGTAATAATTTCAAGAATGTTTTATTTCAATAAAATTTATATATAATATGTCACCTTTGTCATGTCTAACATTTTTATTAATTAATTGATTGATTTAATTGATGATTTAATATTTATTTATTTTTTAAGTTTTTAAGCATAAAATGATTGTGCAACGAAAAAATTATGCTATTTAGTTAATATAATAAATACAAAAATGTGAAAAAATGAAATAATTGAAATCAGTAGATTATTAAATACACAATTCAATAATAACTAAAAATATATATAAAGATAAAACATTAAAGTACATTAATAAAATTATTAGGCACAGATATTCTACTTTTAACAAATTTATTCAAATCACATACATAAAAAAGTAATTTTTCAAATTACCCTGTAAAGAGATCAAGATTAAAACTAAGTTATCTTAATTTATGTATATATAGTCATTTAATCATTTTTCATAAATTTTCAGTCTTAGTTTTATAAATTTATCATATATATTTGTGATTATTTCAACATTTTTAACTTTATGTTTTGAAAATAGGAATAATCTGTTTATCGATTCCAAATAGTACTATAAAACTGCTCATATTATATAAAAATGATAACAACAGATTATGTTTTATTAAATATTAAAATACAACAATATACGAATTCTTCGGAATTCTTATGCCATAGTCTTATTGTGATCTATGTATCACTTTACTGAACCTTATATTAATAATCTATTAATTAGGGAATATTACATATTTTAAACATATTTCCAATTACATACATATCTATAATGCACAAGAAATTTTAAAATTAATCTTTTCTTTAAATATATAAAATTATGCTAAATTAATATATTATTATACCAAAATATGAATATTAATAATTATAAAAATTATATATATACGATATTATTTAATAGTCACCAATTTTCATTCTATTTTTTTTCTTTTATAAATTTGTACTTGTATTTCAAAAAGAATTAATTGAAAGGTTATGTTTTATTAAATAATTTAAAATAATGATATATAATTGGGTTGATAGTTTGAATATAAAAACATGATAAATAAAATTTCTAGAGAGAAATTCGAAAATATTAATAATAATATTATTCATAAAACGACCATATAAAATTAAATAAATGTACTTTCTAGTAGTTGACTATACTAAAACTTACACTTACTTAAATAAAGCTTATATTTATTATTCAAAATTTTAATAAGATACGATTTATATTTTCAATTAATAAGTTCCTATTATATTATTAATTACATTATATAACCTGTATAGTACTATATAATATATTATTAATTATATTATTAATTAAATATATATTATTTATATACAATATTAATAATATTTATTAATATTATTAATAAATATGTTATTAATATGTTATTAAAGTTTTGAATAATAAATATAAGTTTTATTTAAATAAGTGTAAGTTTAAGTATAGTAAATTACTAGAAAGTACATATATTTAATTTTAATAACTAAGATATTTTGTCTTCCCTAATTTTTTTTTCAGAAAAAATGTTTATGCAAAAAATATATTAATATATATGTGAGATAAAATTTAATAACTATTAATATCCAACTAATTAGATAAAAATATATATATTTCTACATATACTTCATTTTTAAGAATCTTTCAATATTACTATATTTGTATAGCGTCATTAATAATTTTGTTCATGCATAGTTAAGTTTTTATTGGCGCACTTTTAAGAATAATATTTAAATATATTAATATATTAATTTATCAATATGCGTCTAAAAGATTTTTTAATTGAAAGGGCTTTCACAGAATTTTTTATAGCTATTATATTATTGCATATAAAATAAAAAACATGTACTTTGCATAATATTTACATATTCTTTTATATTTATACATTCATAATGTTTTCATAAATCGGAAAATTATATCTATCAATCACAAGCTCAAATCAATGAGACTTTTAAGTACATATAAAATTTATTATGAGAGAAATATGATACTTGAAGCATTTATATCTACTGATTAAAATAAATCCATGTCAAACTATTTACGTGGTGCTTGCACTGTAAAAAATAGAAAATCTTGGATATTTCAGACTTTACTTTTTTGTTTAAGCGATGTTTATGCACATCTAATGGACATTGAACTCATTGAACACAAACCAACTTGAATTGCTTAAACAAGAGCCTTGGTGCACAACAAGAGACAGCATCAGTAACTTCTATCTTCTTGCTAAATCGGTAATTATTATTGGTTTGTGTTAGGCAAGAAAAAGGAGAAGGAGCAACTGCAATATCATCCATGAGAGATTGTAGATCTCGTTCACAGATGTACGTAACCAAATCTGTATCTGCTTTCTTTCTTTGATAAACAATCCAAATAGCTTTTATTTATTGCGAAAAGTAATTATTTTAAATCTTAATTTATCTATATGCAAAATTTATCCTATTAAATTCATGAAAAAATTTAATTAAATATTAAATTTATGAAACAGGAATATTGACATAAGGATCAGACTACTTTATTATTCAATAACAACTGTTCTTGAAATGACGGTAACGATCAATAAAATTAAGAAATTCAACAACGTCATAATATAAAATATTTATTTAAACTGAATATTATGTAAGATTTCATCCAAATAGCAAAACTATATTTGTATAAAAAGTTAATATTTATAAAATTGATAGGTCAGATTAAACAAACCGTTTATAATTGGGGCGATAATTTTCAATGCGCACATACTTTTTTCTTGAAAAATTTACACACGCATATTAAACAAATGCATATATTAGCATTTTTTTATAATTTCTAATGAATAAATTCAATAATAATCATTTTGAGTTTGTTTTTATATATTATAAGTAGGACATCCTTAAAAATTTTTGAATATGGAAATTAATTTATGATTCGATATATATTATTATATAAATTTTTTTATCGTACACTTAAATCCGTTTTTAAGCATTACAATTATTAAAATTTGAAATATATATAATTAAATTGATAGAACATTTATTATTATAAAAAAATGGTTTTCTAAAAAATCTAGATAATTATACCTTTATTTTTGCAATAGAATTAATGTAATGACTTTTGTTACTTATGAAATTTAAATACATTGAGAATTGTTCTAACGTCTATGACTAAAACAATTATTCTGAATAAAAATTTTATTAAATATAAAATAAAATGTGTAAAGTTCGATTTATTTTTTATAATTGCTTAATCAATTAATTACTTATTTAATACATAAATTTATATTAAAATTGGTTTATTTGATAAAGCAAAATGAAATAAATAATAAATTGATGGAAATAAGTATAAATTAACATAAATATTTATTACGTATATCACATATTTCTTTAATATAATCGATAACAAAAGCATATGAAAATATTTTTTACAAGAAATTTTTTATTTTAAGGAGTTACTTATTATTCCAAAAAAGTTTTACCTTACGTTGAACAATTTGAAATTTTATATGCCTCTATTTACAAAATATTTTTATAAAATAGTCCAAATACTACAGGTCTGCTTGATAATAGAATAATAATACAGATATGTCATAAACTGAGTAATAAAAACAAAAAGCAAAATAAATAAATAATATCCTGTAAATCCCTAAACCAACTATAAATTATAATCCACGCACATTCGGATAAATAAATTATTTTTTAATGCATTATATTAAATATATGAATATAAAATTTTGTACATTTCATTTTCATTTGGTACATATTACATTGTTACATAGATTCGTTCACTCTCGATATAATAATATGCCCTCATATAGAATCTCAAACATACGTTGTATTCATCTTGACGCATCGCTTTTGCGTCCTCGTTCTAGAAAAGACAGCCAACATTCACTCAAAGGTGAGTTCGCCGTTCTTCTGGCCCTCTGCATGCAATCACCGAGGAGGCTTCACATCCACTTTCAAATATAAAGGGAGAACATGAAAGAGAAAAATAAAAAGGTAGATAAATCAATAGATAGATAAATAAACAAATAAAGACACAACTAGGAGAGTAATTCATGACAATATTTGATATGCCCATGAGCGTGAGTCCGCTCCAATTGCGCAAGTAAAAAACATCTGTATTAGCCAATAGCTTAATAGAATTTTCATATTAATAATATTTCATAATGTTATTATTATTATATTTATAAAAGATTAAATGAAGATATACACTATTCATAAGACGACTCTAAAGAATACTTTTTTTATATTTGTTTTTTCATAGACAGGAAAATACGTAAAATGCGAAATTGAGGGCAAAAATAATGCAAGTGAAGGTATAGCTAATATTACGCAGAAGATGTGTGGAAACACAATCGTATTTCATGCATTTGTCTCTTGACCGTACATCTGCAAATGAGGCATTTTATGATCGTCAAAACGAATGAATAATCTTGTAAAAAATTAATGCTTCATGTAATTTATTTAAATCTACTCTACAATGACATTAAGAAACAATTATCGGTTTAAATTATAACTTATTTAATGTCCTGCTACATTTTCAATTGTGACAGATATATTATTCAAATTGATAACAATACTACTAAATCAATCAAATTCAAATTTAAACTATTAATTTATATATATATATATATATTTATTTATAATTGAATTACATCAATGTGCTTATTACAAAAACTACGAGAATTTTATTTATGATTGATATAATGAAAAATATATAAACTCGATTAATATAATTTTTTAATTTCATTTCATTATTCGATTTCATATAATAGAATTTTAGATTTAAAATTTATAAAAATTATTCATTCTGAATTAAATTATTATGTACATATATATACGCAGTATGTATAATAGTTTGAAAAATGGTATTAGCCAAATTTAAATATGAAACTTGTTTCTACAGATTAAAATAATCATAAATAAAACTCTCATTAAATTCTGGTAATAAAAATACTCATGTTATCCAATTATTTTTAAAATACTTTTTTTTAATTTCATAGAATTACTTCATTTAACGTTATTAAAAAAAACAGTTAAAATTTATTAATCAAATATAAAATACCAACTAATTAATCAGAGGAACAAAGCACGCCATAATAATTATAATTCAATAATTTCATTTGTAAATACAAACAATATTTTTATTTTACTAAACATGAATTAAGTAATTTCTTTTTTAGTTGATTTTCATAATATATTAATTTGTCAACGAAATAGTATTGAAGCACATTAGCTCTTAATTACTTTTTTGGAAAAAATTTTTAGAAATTGCATTCTTAACATACGGCATAAATTGATATTCTATATTAATATATTTAATGAATCATAAAATAAGAAATTAGCAAATTTTAAAAAAGTATATGAAATCATTAAGAGTGCACACACACACACACACATACACACACAGAAATTGATATATATATATATATATATATATATATATGATGAAACATTGTAAAAAACTGATTTGAAAGTTTATTAATGAACTTATACAAATTCTAAATAATTTTCTAAATGTAAAATGAAATTATATGGTAGTTTTAAAAAATTAAGTACTTTTTTTAACAATTCTTGATTTATAGAAAAAATTTTATCACTTTTTTTTATCATTTTATAAAAAAAAAACATGTTAACGATATTCATAGACTATAGGTGAATTATTTAAAAAATTATTACACGAACAATTAGCGACTAATATAGAAACCGACTGTGTACTTATTAAACGCCTACACATTTGTATTAAAGTTTTGCATTTATATGAAAGAAACATCATCGACCTATCACTAGAATTTCTCATCACAAATCAGTTTTGTCGCACCTTTTTTGATTTCTCTATAATTATGCAAGATAATTATAACTAATCACTTTTAATACACAATATTGAGTCTATTTTTAAGATTGTAACTTAGAAATGAAACAAATTATTCATCTATTTATAACATTGAAAGAAATAAAACATTTTTCGATACTTATTTTAAAATAATAAATCTTTATTATTAATCTTTGCAAAACAATATTTTAATGAACTATATATTCAAAAAATTTCGTCTTATTTGAAAAAATATGCATATCATTACCTTCGTCCAATATTACACAAAAATTCGAGGTTTCATTTAAATAATTAATTTAAGTATTTATAGTAACAATATTCAAATTAATACTATTAATATTATTACTCAATATTAATAACTATAAATTGCCTTATTTATTTTTATTTCTCTTCTGTATAGTTTTCTAGTAATTGTTTTATTATAGGCTGTTTTTTTTTATTTTAAATCCACTTTAACACATTTAATTTTATTTTATTGGTTTTTAATTATAATTTAAAAATTCTTATAATAATTTGCGAAATTATATGGTACTTAATTTTTAAAGAAGATATCTAAATTTTTGTGTTAAATTTTTAGATACATAAATATCATTTATTATGGTGAAAAACTTAATTTAAATAACAAGCAGAAAAATTTGTTTAAATAGTATATTAAAGCTATTTATAGATAATATTACCGAATAAATTATACTATTAAGGTTTTCTATAAATTTAGATGTATTTATTGAATACCTAATATAGTTAATAGAATTTTAAATGTGATTGAATTTTTCTAATTTTCTTTAATCTATTTTTTACAATTTTTTGTAAACAATATTAATTTCTTATACAAAATAATGTTTCTAAATTCACTATCTATATCGAACTATTTGTAATATCTTTTTAAATACATATTTTATTTATTTTAATATGCGATAAATATTAGTAAAAAATTAATTGAAATCTTAATTATCAGTCAATTTTTCTGTACTTAATACAACAATAAGGAAATGGTATTAGAAAAATTAATATTTATCGTATAAAGTGTAGTAGTAATTTTTATGATTTTACATTCATTTATATTTCAAAAAGAATTTAATGTCCAGATTAAAAAATTACTACAAATTTATTAAAAATATTTACAATGAATTTAACTAAATTTGAAACTTAAGTTTAAAATATTATATATAATTGTAATAAAAATTTGTATACTTTCATAAAAATATTCATGCAATATATCCGATAATAACCTGAAAGGTAATTATCTATTTTGAATAAAAGAATTTAATTGTTGAAGGCAGGTCATTATACACTTATTTACTTTTATGTTAACTAATCATTTCTTCAATGAAAAATTTAATTGAATAATATCAAGAATGTATAATTATTAATTTAATTGATAATGTGTATAAAAAATACATCGTGCAAGAAAACTTTTATTAAACAAAATTATTACTGTTATATTATTAAAATTCATGAAAATCGATATAAATATATCTACAAATTTATTATTAAACAATTATTATCTCTATTGATGTAATTGTTTAAATAAATCATCCAATATCATACAAAATTTATTTATCAACATTATTGCAAATGGCTTTCATTAATTAAATTCATTTAAAAACAAAATTTAGTTGCAAGCACTTTTACATAAAAATAGAAAATAAAACTGAAATCGATTAAATGATACTGTAACCAAGAGTATAGAAATCTATGTACGTACATACAAAATTTATATATGTAAAAGCGGAAACATAAGAAAATAGTCAAGTGATGTAAGAAAATCATAGCTTATGGATAAAAAAACAAGCAAGTGCTAATGGCTCGTGCATTCTGCCTTTTCTCGATTCACGCACAACTTGGTGGGAATAGACGCATCTTTTTCGCTCCCCTTCTTGAATTTCTCACGAAGCACTACGAGTCTAAAAGGCGACGATGGCGGCGGCGCCGGCGATCGCAACATTTCCCCACTCACTTCTGTTATGGTCCCCATACAACGTATCGAGCTCATATACTTTCTCCAAAAGAGCAACTGGCTATAAAAGCGAGATTCGCTGTGTTTAAAACGTGTTAGAAACGAAATCGCAGTAAAGCGACGAGCTCACACTAGCTCTGTTGCTCTTCGCGGGTGTATGCTTCTGAACTGTTAATATTATTTATTCGTTTTACCTTTATTATTAATTCTTGAAGAGTTGCACCCGGCAATATGGGGAATTCCAAGACTTTATTACCGATAGCTGTGATGCTCATCTCTGCACTGCCATACTCGCGTACTGAGGGTGATTATTACGAAGCTTTTTAAATATTTATCCTAATACAATATGTTAATCGTCAAGTTCAATGAAATTTGGAAAGGATAGCCAAAGATATGGAAAAATTAAGGTTGTGATTATTATTAGCCAATATTTTTAGATAAATTCTCGTTGACAAGAACATACCGTTATGGCTTTCGAATTTATTTTAATTTTGTTTCATAAATAAAAAATGAATATAAATATTATTTTCTAAATTGTAAAAGCAACTTATTTCGTTTAATATTAACATATTTTTAGATATATGAAATTGTTAAACTGAAATTACATAAAATTGATATTAATGAAATTTTTTAATAATTGTAAATATTAAAATCAATTTGTTTTCTAGTTTATATATAAATATTTTTTACTGAATAATTCACTTCAATATATTTGCATTTTCAAAATAATAATAAAAAAATATCTATATTTTCATATGCAAAGACATATGAAATATTTCACTTAATAATAATAATTACCAATCAGAATACAGAATTTATCCATTTATGCTATACACTCGAAATTTAAAAAAATAAAGAATTTAATTTTTATTAATTTTCTAGTATTTATTATTTAATACAAATTTTGATATAGATGTACATACTATATTTATAAATTCTACGAATAACCAGAATATCAAACAGAAAAAAATAATCCATCTACTTGAAATATAACTCATAATTAAAAACAGTGATTAACTAAGTAAATTACTGCTTTTCTTTCACTTGTATATATGTATAAATTTTGTCGTGTCACGTACACACAACAAGTAGTGAAAGTGTGGGAGATTCACTCTCAACAAGTGCGTAATTAGCTTTGTGACTGCGGGCTCAATTATAGAAAATTCGCGATTTAAATTTTCTCGGAAATACCAAACAAAAGTATACATATTTACAAAGTCACTTTCTCAATAATATTAAAAAAAAAGAAAGAACCAAGAAATTCAAAACGTGCATAATCTTCTCAACAGATTTACAAATATAATTATTCATAAAACATTTTTTTAGAGCTTTGTTAATTCAATATTTCAATATTAAATATTAATCTATTGGAAAACAAGAGAATTCCAAACGAAATACGTAGATTCCACTATTTAACTGAAATAAAATTAGAAAATAAAAATCTGAAAATCTATTTAAATAATTTAGGGCCTTTCAATTTGAGTATTTACTCTCAATTGAACAATTCAACACTTAGTGCACCATTGTACACTTAACTTATTATCGATACATTAATCATCCACTTTTATTTAACTTATTACTAAATCATTAGATTTTCTAAAGTGCGGTAATAATTTTGTATTTTAACAAGGAAATATCCGGATATCCTTTTTCAAATGTACGCACAATATCACTCAACATAAACTATTGAACCAGGTTCATGATAAGAACTAGTCATTAATGGCAGGAAAATCCCAAGAGTAGAAAGTTCAAGTATTATTTTAATTATTCACGCAAAACGTTTAAAAACTGGGACATATACACATAAATTGCAATGACTCATTTATTTACATATCTTCATTTATATTATTTATAAAGGATTGCATTTAAATTATAGTTATTAAAGAAAATTATACAAACAAATTAATTTACTTTCATATGAAGTCAAGTAATTGTTTTATTATTAATAAATAATTTTTGTCAGTTTTATTGAATTATTAAAAAACGTATCTATTATTTAATATTATTTAACATTAAAATATATTTTAACTAACAGATTTTATTAAGAGAAAAAATCAATATTATAATTTTTTATAAAAAAATATATTGAAAATTTTTAATTAATTTTTTCAAAATAATAAAACATACATTTCCTATTATTTTTAATTTGTACTTTATAATTATATAACTATACAAAATATATAAATATAACTATATAATTTTTTATAACTACATAGGAATTGTTAATGTTTTTTTCAATAAACTATACAGTTTAAGAATATTTAAAAACTAGAATATTTATTTCAAAACACATCTTAACATTACTTCGCCAGTATTATCAAACGTGACTTCTGATCATTGAATTAATTTCGTTAAACCGCATACTGAGAAGGATTTCAATAAAAATCATTTTAAAAAACTATGTATTTACATATTTATCTTAATGTTAATAACTTATATTTACAACTAACATTTCTATTTGAAAAGATAAAAAAAACTTTTTAAATAATTAATAGTAAGTATGATAATAATTGATGTAAAAGATTAAATAAAAAGATCAATTCGAAGATGAAAAAAAATCATATCTTAAAAATTAAAAATATTGATAAAGTATTGAAATTTTAAGTCAAAAAGAAAATTAAAGATAATTTTTTTCATTGATATATTTTTTTTATTTTATATTTTACAATCTGTTCTAACATGTTTCTTTTCTATAGATGTATGATATAAATACATATATATGTATGCAGTTAATAATTATACTGCAATTAAAAGACAAAATGTATTTTTAGCACCCATTTCCGGAAGTTACTTACCACCATCAACTAGTTACGGCACACCAAACCTCGGTATTAGTAACAGTGGTGGTTTTAGTAGTGGCTCTATTTCTTCAAACTATGGAGCACCTTCATCTGGAGGTGGTTTCGGCGGAGGAGTACCTTCTCCTTCCTATGGAGCACCATCGGGTGGATCCTTCAGTGGATTCGGTAGTGTTACACTTTCTTCATCTTATGGAGCTCTATTAGCTAGTGGTTCATTAAGTAACGGCAATGGTGACATTTCTGTAGTATCTTGTATTTTTATAACTTTTCATTATTTAATTAACAATAATAATTAAGGAATATAGGAATCAACGAAAATAAAATATCCTTTTTACTTTTTAACTTATGCTAGCAATTTTATAATTATAGTACAAAAGTTAGATTTTGAAAATGTTGAAATAATTTGTAAAAAATTATTTCCAAATTTTTAATCTTATATAACTAAAATTGAAAATGATTTCTTAGGTGGTGCATCTTCATCCTCATATAATGCCCCAAGCCGTCCATCCTCGAACTATGGTGCTCCACCCCGTCCATCATCAAACTACGGTGCACCATCTTCAGGTAAGTAATTTCTATAATAATAATATGATATTTCTGATTCTATCAAATTGCTTTCAAATTTATAATTTGTATCGAAAAATTATTATAATTTCAGGATTTAATGGTGGCGGTGGGAGAGGTGGATTTGGAAATGGTGGTGGACACTCTGGTGGCAGACCATCTTCAAATTACGGTGCTCCATCTGTAAGCGGAAGTATTGGAAGCGGCGCACCTTCATCCTCGTATGGTGCTCCTGGCAACTCTCGTCCATCATCCGCTTATGGTGCTCCAAATCGTCCTTCCTCGAATTATGGTGCTCCGGCTATCGGAGGTGGCAATGGCTTTGGCGGTAACAGTGGACATGGAGGCGGACGTCCTTCATCTAGCTATGGTGCACCATCCAGTGGTAGCTTTGGCAGTAGTTTTGGCAGTGGTTTTGGAAACGGTCCATCTTCATCCTTAAACAGTGCACCTTTATCCTCGTATGGTGCACCCAGTCGTCCGTCTTCCAGCTATGGTGCCCCTACTAATGGAGGTAGCAGTGTTTTTGGCGGTGGTGCACCTTCTTCAAACTACGGAGCTCCTAGCTTCAATGACGGGTAAAATTTTTTCTTTTTCATTAATTTTTTTAAAATAAATAATTAATAATGTGTATTCAATTTTGATCAATTTAACTTCAAATATTATTAACATAAACATAAATATAGCCTCGATAAAATTAAAAAATCTTAAATTAAATTTTAAAAAATTAAAACCATTCTAAAAGTAAAATATACTAAATAATTTCGACTAAATAGTCGAATAAATATTTTATACATGGAAAAATAAGTTTTAATCGAAATAAATTATAAAGCTACTCCAAATACAATAATGTATTTAAAATTCAAAAATTACATATTTTCATACTTATTTTCATAAATAATTGTCTGCATATGCATCATTTTTATCTACATACGTAATAATTATACTATTTTACTTAAAGCTCAAACTTAGTGGGTCGACCATCGACTAACTACGGTACTCCCAGCAGTGGAGGTGGACAGAGTTATGCTAGCAATGGAGGTTATCAATACTAATTTAAAACGTAAATAAATTTCAAAGTCCACAAATTTGAGAAATTGAATTTCAAGATCAAATGTGACTTGTATTTCAGATCAAAGATTTTAACGAACGCTGTCACCATTTTAAAATTACATAAAAAAACAATTGGAGATGTTTTTTAATTCACATATGATTTTTTCAAAAGTTTCTTTACAATAAAAATGATAATTTAATCATTTAATTATTTCTTTGATATGTATACGAACGATTAGCATGCGTGTTAACAGTGCTGTAGTTTACAATTTTTTAATTTTAATGGATTTTGAATTTTAATAATTCAAAAAGAATTTTTGTTTAAATGTAATTTATTTATAATATAAGAGTGATTTTTATACCAATTATAAATATAATAATTATATAAAAAACGAAAAAAATAAAATATCTTGTTTTTAATCATCTTATTTCATATGTGATCTTTGACCTATATCCTTTGCTAATTAAGTACCATATATATAAAAGGATTTATACAATTTAATATGAAATATTAATTAATTATAATCAATAATATTATATTATAAATATGATCGGATTAATAAGAAACCGTAAAGATAATTTTAATAAATATTTCGATTATAATTTCGAAAAATTAAGAATGTTAAATTAATAATATTTGATACGAAGAAAATTCGTCAAGTAGTATGATATATTTATCAAATGATTGAAAATGGCATATTATTATATTTTAACTACCTAAAAATCAAATAATAATATAATAATATGAGTGACAAAATAATTAAATAAGAAAAGTTAATAATCACTCAGTTAATTGATTTTTAATAAATTTGGTAAAATGTACATAAGCATATATTTTGTAAATAATACAACTATTCTCAATGGACAATTTAATTTTGCAAAATACATATATATTAAAATATAGTAAATATTTTAAAGTTAAGCCATAAGTATAATTCTATCTATATAAGTATTAATATTATAAGTTATACATTCTTATTATATTTAAATTAAAACATATTACTTAATTCATATAGTTTTAACATTATTTTTCATCATTAATAGTTTTACATATAAAATGCAATATTTAATTATCACTCACCCAATTATAGTACTCAATCATACAATAAATTTTAACGACATTATATACATGTTATATAAAAAATATATTATTTTAATATATTATAAAAATATTAAATATTAAAAAAAATCATTTCCATTTTCATTTAAAAAAATTGTAATCATAAAATTAATATGATATATAAATATAAAAAATTATATGAAGAAATTACATGTTACAAGTTCATTATCTTCTAATTATAACTATTATTTTAAATAATCACTTATTCGTTATTTACACGATTTATTGACTCAACTCCCAAGAATTCATAAATACGTAAAAGACTAATTATATTCTTACCTTTTCTAAAAAGAAGTTAACTGCTTATAGTTTATCTTATAGTTGTATGATCATAAAAATAGTATTCTATATGTAATTTTCTTTGCTGCATAAAAAATACAACAAAAAACTAGAAGATAAGAAAGATATTGAATAAAATAAATAAGTATGAGATATAAGGCATCAAAGAAGATAAAAAATGAAAAATCTGAAAATTTCTTTATATATACTGTTTATTTTTAACATTGACAATCAACATATTTTGACTTTTCCTGCGCCTTTATAATTCTAATACCGTATAGATATATACGATAATATATATATACGATTATATATATTTATATTTTCATATATTTATAGTACATGTTGTTATTATAGTAACATTACTTAAATTTCAAAAAATCCAATAATATGGATTTTGTAAAGATATTCTTAATATTTATTCGATCATTTATTTAATTAATTGACTGTATATAAATTAAACGTCAAATTTATCAATTATTATGAATTTTATAAAATAATAAATTACTCAATTGAAAGTTGAACGAAACGGCTTTTTCAATTTGTTTAAACTTCCAAAATTAACAAAAAGTGTAATACAATCAATGCATCAAATAAAAGATTATTTGAAGAATATACTTTCATTTATTTGACTTTTTACTTTTTTTTCTTAATATATATACCTCCTTCAGACTTCACTTTATATGATATTGGTTTTTGACATTTCAAGATATCTATTTTAATAACAATAATTTACACTTTTCATGATATGTATTTTTCTTATACTTTACATTAGACTTTAAATTTAGAGCTTATCAAAATATCATAAAAGTCACAAACTAAATTTACATATAATATACAATATATTTGACTTTAGTTAAAAATAAAAGTGTAGTTAGTCATTTTTCTCATTGATATGTATTTATTCTTAGTATAATATTTTTTCGTTATTTGGATGTATTTTATAATAAAATAATCAATTTATAATAAATGGATTATCTCCATGCATACTTATTTATTGATAATAAGTAAGCATATACCTCTTTCAATTTTGTTATGAATATTCGTAATTAATGAATTGAAATTTTTAATAAATCTTGTAAAATTAACAAAATCATTCGACTAGAGAATGCACAAAAGTACAATATAATTTAAAAATATCTTTGTATTATATTTAAATATTAATAAAAATAAATAAAAATGCATGTTTTAATCTACTATCCCGAATGACAAATGATGTAAATTTTATATACATATTTTCTTTTTAATATTTGTACAATACCAACATTATATTTATTAACGGCAATGAATAAATAATCCTTATATTTGATAATTCAAGGACATATTTAATTCTGTACTTTATTATAATATTTAACAATTAGTCATTAATAATATTAATCAATATTAACATCAAAAGTGGAACAATCAATAATAGATGAAATTAAATAAACTTAAATTAAGAACTTATTCACTCTTCATTCTTTTTAATAAAAACTATTTTCTTGAAAGTTCTAAATTATCGTAATTATGTTAATTTTTTATGTAATTTTTTCTATAAATTACTTTCATTTTCATAAATACATTTATTTCCCATTTAATAAATCTCTTTTCAATAAATTTAGAGATTTTTTAAATCGAACAAATAATGTGTATTAATTTTATATTCTTATTATTTATTTTTATTCGTTTAATGAAGCGTAAGGTTTTTTAATTCACCCTGTTTAGAATTATTTATTTACACGAAGAAAATCAATGCGACATAAATTTAAATAAATAAACTGAAATATGTACAGATATACATAATCTAATTATAATGAATAATTTTAGTTACAGTAACTAAATTTATGTTAATAAAAAAATCAAATAATCTTACACGTACAACACTATACATATTTATCTCTTTTATATTGACATTAAAATATCTACTTTCATATGCAGGGAGTTTTTGTACATATTGCGAGCGTACATTATGTTACTTTTTCCATTTAACATATATAAAATTATTTTTATACACTATATAATAAACTCAACAAGTTGGATTAAAAATTGATCCATCATTATATATTCTGCTAAAAAAATATGTTATTCTTATGAAAAGTCACTCGTGAACAAAATTACCATATAAAATCAATAAAATAGAATATAAAAATTATTTCAAATAAATTTAATTTTTGAATGTAGACCATTTTTTTATTTTTTAGAAGAACTTAACTGAAACTTTATTTAATATTAATTATTACATACTTTAAAGCATTTTATGATAATTAAATAAACACAAATTAGTTAATATTTATTTAAATGCTGCTTCTATAAATGTTTAACTATATTATCAAATTAGAAAAAAAAAACCAATGAAAAAATTTCAAACATAAAAATATGTTTCGATTTTAAATTATAGACGTTTGAAAAACTTCTTGTGATTTATTAAATTATTTTATTATATTTTCAAATTAATGGAAGACTATTTCAAAGTTGGATTTTTAAGTAAAACAAAGAATCTTTAGGAAAAATATATTAAAATTTTTACTTTATATTATAATATGATCTCTTTTTTACTATTTTTTGTTGATAAATAAATAATTTGACAATTATAACATAAATTCAATAATAGAAAAATTGAAATTTTACTATTAAATATTAAATAAAAATTAATTTTTCCACTACTATGTTCATTTAAAGTATTTAAACATTAATATATGTTGTTAAAAATATTAATAAAAAATTCATTTGAATATAAATTTTAATTCATTCAATAAAAACATTCAGAATATAAAAAAAGAAGATAATATTTTGTAAATTGAAGAGTCACTGTATGAATACTTATATGAATCATATAAAAGCGAATCTCTTAGCAAAACGATACAAATAATTCACAGTACACTGATTGAGTATTTTAAATATAACGAAGTATAACTCATTTTAAACATTGTTCTAGACCATAGAACAAGTAAAACAATAATTAATTAATAATGACATATATTCCTTTTCAAAACTTTTAACTTTAACACATAATTGTCTAATTAATTGATATTGACACATTATTTTCAAAAATTATTAAAAATATTTTCCTTATTTTATTTTATAGAATAAAATGAAAAAAAAACTGATATGTAGGAATTACCAACAGGAATTGTAGGTATACGTGTATATATGTTTGTATATATGTAATGTTTATATAAAATATTAATGACATATAATTATGCATTTATACAGCATTTTAAATATTTAAGAAAAAAATTATTAAAGTAAATAAAGAGAATTAAAAAAAAAATAATAATAAAAAATAACAGTATTCTTATCAAAATTATTTGTAATCGATTTTGATTTGATTACAATAGGTTTGATTAAAATAGAAATTATTTTTTTTTAACCCGGATCAAGAAAAATAAATATATAGATAATATTGTTTCGTACTTAAATGGAATATGGTACTTTTTCATTTCAAAATTGTTAAGAAAATCTGAAAATATTAAATGCATAAAGACTCATAATAAAATATCGTATATTTATATCAATTCTTAAAAATAAAAAATAGTCACAAGTTTTTTGCAATTACAAACCTTCGACATTTATACTTACCGCTTTATGAAATACGCGTTTACATTTAGACTCTTATTTAAAGTAGCCAAAGGAACTTTTAAGCGAGGGAAATAACCACTATATGTGTAAGAATTATACAAAAAAGCACCCTTCTAAACGTTTTCTAGTATATTTATGTCTATTGTCTTGATGATTCAACAAAAATCACGTGAGTATTTTCAAAATAGCTTCGTGTATACATTTTTCATTATACCGTTAAATTTGTTGTAACCATTTTCATAAATAAAATATTATTTCAATAAATGATTAACATTTCAATATATTGTTCGTAAATATTCATATATTACTATTAAAACACAAAATTAACTTATTGTACAGATAACGATTTTTAATATAAATATTGGCAAATTGGCCGATATATTATTATTTTTTAACGTAAAATTTTGTAAAGCATTTTGGTAAACTATTAATATGTCCTTATATAATTTATATGTTACAAAAAACGATATAATTTTCTAGGCCTAAGAGGCGACGCGGCTTTTAAAAATATCTATTTTAAGATATTCTAAAACATATACTTTAGAATTTTTTAAAATATATTACATAAATTAATTTGGCTATAGTAAAATGTGCAAAGATTTTGAATAAAATAAAATATTAATTTTTCATTAAAATGTTACCAGATAAAAAGCAAAAGTTTTTTGTTTTAGAATTTCTAATAAGACATGATGATAGTCTGGATTGGAACATTATTACGAAAACAAATATATAGGTTTCTAAAAAAATCACTTAGAAAAATAAATATAATAAAATAGAAGCTTACGGTAAATGAAGAGTGGACGAACATTATTATTATTATTATTACAAAATACCTTAATATTGTGCTCTTTAAAATATTTAGAAATTATTTGTAAAAAGTGAGACAGACTCAAATTTGCAGTGAATAATAATATGGTTGAATTTAATAAATTACGAAAATATTTCTTCGATTTCAAATAATATCATTGAAAAATATAAACTTTTAAATCTGACAAATAGATGAATCACGAGAAGGAGAAAACAATTGAAGATTACCACATTTTAAATTTTATTTATGATAAAGGTAAAGCTTAGTTTTTGTGGAATAGGGTGGAAAAAAAAATCAAAAATAAAGCTTAGGTGCATAATAGGCCGCGCCGCCGCGTTTATTGTTGGTCACAGCATTCGATCACGGAGTCCGCGATTAGAAGGCGGTACTGTTCTGAGTATGGCGCGTGCCGGGGACCGCGATGACGCTGTGATGGGGCCCGGCTTGTGCCGCAACCACGCCATCTCCGCCGCCGCTTCCGGGCGCTGCCTGGTCCACCCCTGGATAACTCGGCTCCATGTCGTAGTCCGGCTCGAGTGCTGGATTCACTCGCCCGTTTGATTCGTCCTTACTGCCATAAAGCCTGCCGGCACCGGCTGCGAGGACTGCCATTTGCTCACCCTATAACATCATAAGCAAACCGCAAAATCGCGATTTACACGTACACTTCTTATGAAACGAAAACTTGCGTACAAAAAATTTAACATAGGCATTAAAGTTTTATCGCGTCATTTTCATACTTTCAGGCAACTGCTAAATGCTAAATATAAAATCAAACCAATTAATATAGTTTAATTATATTATATAAAAGAACTAATTGCCCAAGTATACATTTACATGATGATGTTGAAATAACTACTGATTGAATAAAAGGTATTATTTTATTACTGTAAATGACATGTACTTCCAGATTATATTAAAATATATGAATATTGTAAAAAGTTTTACATTAATACCTTATTTTATCTTTTCTTTATTATTAATTATTGTCAATTTCATTATAATGGATTCATATACGTGCGCGAAAACATATATAAATAAATTATTGGTATAATAAATTACTAATTAATAAAAATAAACAAATTAGATTTTTACTAAGAAATGTATGAAGTGCAGAATAGTATTAAATATCATATAAAAATCATAGCAATATTAATTATTTGAATATATGCTTTATAAATATCGAATTTTAATATTTCTATCGTACATTAATATACATTTTAAGAAATAAATAAGTTTAAAACAGACCTCAGCAGGATCAGGTCCAACTCTCTCAACATCCTCTGGTATGTTGACGATACATCGAAATATATCATAGTTCGGAGAAAGTTTGCCGCTGAGGAAGACGATCTGTGTAGCATATGAAACCCCGACAAGGGTTACAAGTGAAATGAGCATAGCCATAGTTCGAAAAGGAAATGTTTGCTCATTCTTTTCTTCATCAAAGCCCGGAAAGCGTATTAGCGCTGGTAGACCTATAATTGGCTCACCACCACTTATCCGAATAACGAAAGCAATTATATATGCAGTCAGGCTTCCATAAGTATTACAATAGGACTTAAAATGGACGACCATCAGAAGTTGTGGGAACAGGATTACATAGACTAGATCCGAGCACATCGACCAGAGCCCATAGATTGACGGGATTGTCAGTGCCATTATTGTGCTGAGAATGCCAACCACTCCAATACCCGTTCGCATTACCCAGATAATCTCCATCTCCGAAGCCTAAGATAAGTTAGAGCGAAACATTTTTTTCATATTATGCCGTCTTTAATATTCTCATGCAAATAATTATTCATTTAACTTATTCGAGTTATTTTGACTTTTTAAAAAAGAAAATGTATATAAAAATTAATTTAATTATAAAATAGGTTAATCTTTAAGATTTTAGTGTGTTCGTGCGCGTGTGTGTGTGTTCGGGATGTATGGATGAATCGATGAGTGAGTCTATACGTATACCTAAAAAATAAAATTAATTACAAATTAAAATAAATGATTGATAAGAAATAAACAAAAATATTAATTCATTGTAATTTATGAGTTAAAAAATATTTTATACACTTTGTACTATGAATATAATAATACAGAAAAAATTCAGTACTATTATATGAATGTAATATGAATTATCGCGGAAAGAAACTTATAGTAAAGAATTACCCTTTGACGAAATATAAGTTTGTAAACATTTCTAGCAAACATTGAGCTAGCTGAAAGAATACTGCTATCAGCAGATGACATAACAGCAGCAGAAACAGCACCTAAACCAAAGAATGAAACAAAATCTGGTGTGAGATATTGTAGCACCATCGGCAAAATCATACTGGTCTCCGCACTTGTAAGTGGATAAGGACCCGTATATTTAGTTTCGTTCCACGCTGTAACATAACAGAATAAGGACATACATTTCGCATTATCTGTTTTATTACGATTATTTAATTTTAAAATAAACTATTTTTAATTCTAAGTTTCCATTTTATCATTCCTATACATGGTTGCCTTTTACTTATAGTCTCTCTCTCGCTCTCTCTTTCTTCCCTCCCCCCCTCACTAAGCTCCATTATATCAATTTTAAATATCAATTTTTTAACTATGTATATCTACTGACACTAGTTCCTACAATTACATAGATCTTATAAAATTAAAATAATTATATTAAATTTCTCATTATAATTTAAAAGAGATATATAATAATAATAATAATAATAATAATAATAATAATAATAATAATAATAAAGCATTAATATATTATTATATGAAATAATAAAAATTTGTTGTACTTTCTATATTTGAGCCGTTATAATATTATTATTATATAGCGTATTACGCAAATTTTATTAGCGTAAAACTAAGTTTATAAATATAGATTCATTATAAAATAAATCAGCAAACCTATTATTTATAAAGAAAAATATGTTCATATTTTTTTTCTAATATAATTATTAGCTTTCAATATTTATGATTAATTTCCGATATTGAAGATTCATTCAATATAAAATTGTAAAATTAAACAGTAAATTAAAATTCTTTTAAAGGTTATCCCCAAAGAATGCATGCCTGGATAACGCATGCTAATTATTATCATCTGTCTAATTTTTACTATATATTACTATATATAACGCATTATTTCAACCCCGTGTGAGCACATACCGTGTGAGCCTACCCGGCCCCATTGTTTTCCTTGGCTTTGAACTGAAGCAAAAACCCTTGTTGACATATGCGTTCCATAGAACAGATCATACATGCCAATGACAATATTCATTGGCTACTTGACATTTTAACGGAACTTGTATATAAAGTAAGGGGTTCATTTTTCCTTCTCTTCTTTCGCGCTCTTTCATTCTCCTTCATTCCCCAAGCGCTCGTTTTTACAGAGCATATATCCATCGCTGGTATTTATGTAAAGTAGGGATGTGTGAGGGTACAATGAAAGGGGAGCAAGTCCATACGAACCGGAGCATGTGGCGTGCTCAGTGATTGGCAGAAGGAGAAAAGCTTGCATTATGGCTGGAACGCGAAATAATTAAGCGTGTTTATAATTTAGCCACAAAATGCTTAAATAATTGAACATTTAATCATTATCGGTGTATCGTCAATTGTACACGCAAAAATATATTGCCATAATAACAATACAAATATCTTCCATTTTAAAGAATAAACTTTTATTAACCCCCTTCTATCGACCGCGTCTAGTTATGTGAATAAATTTGAATCGTTTTTTGAGCTGAAAAATGAACCTAATCTTTTGTAATTTTTCAAAAACCCTTAGAGTAAAATTTAAATGTAAATTCGATACAACAATAGATAATAGAAGATAAATTTAATTAATATTACATTCTATAAGCTTGAATATAATCGTTAAATAAATATAATTACTTTTACACAGTAAATTGGTTGTTCTATAAAAGTTGGTTAGGTTTCTTTTTCAAACACAAACTACATTAATTGTCTTACCTGTTATTATAAAAATATACTTATTAAGATATGCTGTTATTTAGATCTGTACATTATTTAAAGAGTTACGTTAAAATTTCGTCAAAAATTAAAAAAAAAAAACTAATTTTTGGAAAATATTGTTTGTGTTCTATGAAATATTAATAGATTCGAGCATAAAATAAGTTACGATTTCATATATATGTTTATATATGTTTTTTTCTTAATTTTTAAACTAAAACTAAGATGTTCTATGATTAATTATTCAATGTGATTTTAAAATTGATGAAATATTTAAAATTACGTTTTGTGTATGTGCTATAAAATTATTTTGCTGTATGAAATAATCTATGATTAAAAAATACTTAAAAATATATTTCATATTTTTAATTTTTAATTTATATAATCCTAAAATATAAATGGTGTACTTTTAATATATGATAAACAATTTATTATTAATAAATTTGTCAATGAAAAACAAATTAATATAGTAAAGCCTCAATTATACATTGTACTCCTATAATAAGGATCATTCGCTAAATTTCATTTAATGATAAATAAGTTCACTTTTAATTCATTTATACTAATCATATATAATTAGTTATGTCATGGCCTAACTTTATTGCAATCTTGTACTTTTTAATTGAAACCATCAGATATAAAAAGCGAATGGTTTATAGCATTGTAAATTTTTTATATATCATTTCATATACCAATGGACCATAATTTTTAAATCGTCATACAAAATTTTTATGCGATTTATTCGCCTATATATATTCGTATTTATCTTGTATTGTAACAAATACACGATTAATACAATAATAACTTCTTGTACTTTATCGATTGTAAGGTTTTTTCGAAATATGTTTCTCAGCTACCAGAATATCACAACTTTATTAAAAAAATATTTTCTATTAAGATATACTATGTATATAATATAATAATAAATTATTAATAATATACATTATTATAGTATATACAGCGAGGAAGAGAGAGAGACAATGAGACTGGAAATATTTATCGTTTATTTACATTTAATTTCCTTTATTTATATTAATATATCATTGTAAAATATATTACATTTTCATCTGTATTTTATAATACATTTATTATTTGCATAACGGTAATTATAATAAATATATATAACTGAATTTATACTTTACAATAAATGTCTATTTATTCTTTTATTTTATTTTTACTATTTACATATTGTTCTATATCTATTATTATTTCATTTATGTTATTATAAAAAAAAATTGAAAAAAAATGTTAAAACAGTAAAATAAATTTCTATATTATAAATATTTTATTTTATAAATAAAAGACATTTTAAATTAATACTGTTTTATATAATTCCATATTAGGAAGGATTATAAAATTTGAGACACTGATTAAATTTTCTGCCCTTGTGCATTTAATTTTTCAAATATGTTGTAATATGTATTCACCTCTTATTACAAAACTTGGTTGCTTAATAGATACTCAATAATTAATAATATATAATATTTTTATTTGAATATAAATTATGTTAAAGAAATGTTTTAGTTGAAAGAATATGGAAATAAAACTTACCAGTAGCCTTAGCAATAGCACCGATCAAAACAGGTGGAACTGCCATGAGAATACAACCAACAGCAGCTACATAGCTAAGTATTTGAGCTCTTCCGGCAGATTTTGAAGATAAAACTCTTTGAAAATAAACTTGCCATGGAATACCACCAAAAATCAAAAGTAATCCATTATCTAAGTAAGACCAATATTCTTTAGGGCTTACAAAACCGATCCAATCAACATCCATCGAACTCAAAGATTGTACTTTTGGATGGGCCCAAGCAAAAGGAATACACATCCACTGAAATATTTAATGAAAAAAGCATTTTTTTTATACGATAATCATCAAATTATAATTGTAGACTTATATTTAATATTTAAATTTATATGTATTAAAAAATGAAACAACTTTTATTTTTATTTAATTTTAATTAAATATTAAAACAATTATAAATATATTTAATTATACGTATTAATATGTAATAATTTCCCATTTAACAATTAGTGAAAGAAAAAAGTTTGTGCTATAACATAAAATACTTAGATTTTATTTTCAAGTAATAGGAGTAATTTTTTGAAATGAATTTTACATTAAATTTCATAAAAAAAACTTTTCCATATATATAAGATTAAATATAATTTTAATTTAAATATCAAGCTGCAGAAGTTATTTTTTAAATATTATACATAATTTTGGTGAACAAAAAAATATTCGAATTATTTTTAAATTAATTTTCTCCTATTACATGAATTATTCAAATATGTAAAAGTCCTTATCTCTGTCCTCGACCTTTACTAACGTAATTTTTAATATTAAATTTTAAGTTTACTGAGATTTTTATAAATCTGTAATTTTTCAATATAATTTTATAGTTTTAAATAATATCCATTTATGTGAGAGTAACCGTAGAATTTTGTATCTTATTCAAAATTCTAAATATCGGTAGAAGATTAAGATTGGTAGAAAGTTCATACGTAAAAAATAAAAAAGAAGAACCCAAGTATGTTATAATTAATTAAGTATCATACGCATATTTAATTTCAAAGATAAAAAAACATGAATATAAGTACTGCATTTGATTTGCTTGTATGTAATACTTTTAATAATCAAAATTACAAAACACAATAAAAATACTTGTGTATTTTTCTAGAGAATTGACACTGTACATTATTGACATACATACATACATCGACATATTTAATTTACATACAAAAAAGACAATGATTTACAAAAATATTCTAATTGAAGAACTGCAATTAAGAGAATTTGAATTTTCAAGAGGAAACTTTTTTTTATATTTTATGTGTCAAATTTTAAAATAATTTATAATGCAACATAATATAGAAGTATTAAGAAATAAAAAAGTAGTAAAGAGATACTTGTAATCGGCTACTAATTAAAAACTTGTATTATTTGCATAATTATTGTTTATAAGAATTGCTTAATAAATCTATTTAAACATGATTCTTATTTTGAATAAAATAAAATTTATTCTCTAAAATCAGTTTAAATTAGAATTAATATATTATTTAAATTGAATTTGAATTTTCTAAAACACAATATTTAGCTTACTAATAAATGGTTTTGATCAAGATATTTAAATTTAATTTTTTTTTTATATTAAATAGGTGTTAACTTATAAAAAAAATTAATTTATAATAATTAATTTGCTTAAAACAATTTTTTTATCTTTACAAACAAAAAATCTTCACAAAAAAATAACATTTTTATTTTATTGATCTGAATACATTGTATAAAATATGTCAAACCATTCTTGCAATCAAAATTAGAATAAAAATTTATTTCAAATCACACTGATATATATACATATATATAATTTAACTATTGTCTTTATTAGTTAAATTTAGTCAGTAATTACCCTATTTTCTATTTGGTAATTTAAAGTATATAGAAAAAGAGTTACAGATAGAGTTTTTCATAAATAATATTTTTATATTAAAATAATAGATGCAATGTACTAAAATCGAACTATCTCGCAAATTTTCAATTCTCTCTCTCTCTCTCTCTCTCTCTCTCTCTCTCTCTCTTTCATATATATTCTAACTATCTTAACAAAATAAGAAAATATTGAAAGTAAGAAACTATTTTTTTATGCAAATACATCACACATGTATTTAACATATATAATCGAAACGAATTGATTTTAATAAATTTTATTCTTAAAAAACAAATAACTATTACATGCACCAATACTATTATGAAAACAATAAATTTTCATGATAATAAATATTTGTATATATAATTCCATCAGTTAAAATGAAAGGTTTAATAAATCATAATGTACTTAAAAACCAACAATTGTTTTTATTCCCAATAGTTGTTAGTTGTGTATTGCAATTTATATATAATAAACTACATATTCGATGTATTTAAACAAGAATAAAGTATAATAAAAAAGATAAAATTTCTATCATTACATATATATTTCTTCAAAATTTACTCATAAATTCTATTTTCTGTATAAGTATTTTAAAAAATAGAATTTTTCAAATGAAATTTTCAGTTTTTATAATATATTTATTATGTTTGTAATATATTTATTTATAATTTGTAATAAATATATAGAATTTAATATATTCATTTTACAATGAAACATAAGAATATTTAGATTAAAATATACTCTAGTTAATTTTAATGTCAGATTACTTAACATTCTTTAATACATTTTTTCTATTTTTATATCAATTATGTTTTACAAGAATTCATTTTTATTGAAATTTTATATTTACTCATAGGCAAATATATTATCTAAGTAAATATATAATTATATATCAAATTATTTTTATAATAAATATTTAAATTCCTTTACGAAAATTTTCATTATTTTTTTCTAAAATTTCTTACCGAGCAATAATTAATTGAAATCTAAAGTATAGCCTAATTAAATGATTAACAATTTTTTATTAAAATTCATAAAGCGTTCTAAATTTTAATGTTTAATACGTGGTCATATAATTAAAAATGATAATGTTGAAAATAAAACAGACATGATAATAATAACAGAAAAATGAGTGTATCTTTAAATCAAATATGAAACGACTATTTTTATAACATTTCTATCAAATATATGAATCGAATATTAGTATTTCATAGTAATTCTTGTAATAATGAAATCTGGCACTAGTGAATTATAAACTTAATTTTTAAAAATAACACGTCGCTATATTAACTTTTGAAAACAAACATTTAAAGTAGTATTAATTAATGAATTAAGGGACCTGCAAATAATATTATTATTAAATAAAATTTAATTTGGAAGTATGGTCTAATCGATCAAATACTTACAATTATTTAATATATTCTGAAATATATTGAAAAGACTTCAATTATAAGATATAGATTTTTAGATTTCTATTCAAACTCAAAGTAAGAAAATCGTGAAAATGAATTTATTAAAGTAAATATACTTGTGTTTTTCAATTTAGTCATTTTTTATAACCAGATAGATTTTATAATAGTAAAAGCATTATAATAAAACAATTTAAATTACAAACTTTCTATTTTATATAATATATTGCTAATTATTTCAAGATTTATAATTATAAATAAACTTTCAAAAAATTAATTTATTGTTATAATACTAGTACTATAGTTGAAAAACTATTCTTAATAAGACATTGTTATAAATATTTAACTATAATAACAATTTAATAATACTAGGAATTTTATTATGCTATTATTGAGGGTAAGTATTATTATTACGTCCTAATTACCAAACAATTGTAATTTAGACAAATCACATAATAATTATAGTACTATCTTCAAAATTATATTTTTGATGCAAATAATATTAATATTGCTAAACAAGTTTAGCTTTAAAAATAAAACAATACTGTAATTAATGATTACAAGTACATTAAATATAGTTATTGATTATGAATAGAGTAAAACAAAATAAGAGAAGAAATATATCATTATTTTCCAAAATATTTAAGTACTTAAGTATTTAATTGATGATTTATTTAATGTTTAAATCGTTAATGTTTAAATTTTGTTCATTTTTATTATGAAGATATGTTAAAAATTTTGTTTTTTTTTTAGGAAATAAAATTTAAATGTTTCTAAATTTTTGTAAAAAAAAGATTTTCAAATATGTTTATAATTTTTTTTATATCTTTTAGATATTAAAAAAGATTCATCGATGATTAAAAAATAACAATAAAATTGTCTAGAACTCTGCGATAAATTAAATATTATATTTTAGAAATCAAGTTCCTTTTTTGTCAATATAATAGTTGAGAATTATAATTAAAAAAAAAACTAAACATTTACAAATTAACAAATATTATTATAATTTTAAGAAATTAATTAATAAATTGTAAAAATGAAGAAATAACGTACAAGTCCAATGAATATGCAGAAAAGCTGAATAACATCAGTGTACGCAACAGAATAGAGACCACCGAATAATGTATACATGACAGCAATACAGGCACTCAGTATAACTGATGTTCCTTGGTCCATGTCGATGATAACGGCTAGAGTTGCACCGAGAGCTGCAAGTATGCCCGCTGCCCAGAATACTTCGCCACAAAGAGCTGGTAGAAAGAGAAGTCCACCCATTCGCTCACCAAATACGTCTTGAAGTGGGTCTAGCATTGTGATGTATCCTTGCTGTCGCATCTTGTTCGCAAAGAATATTCCTCCTGTTTCGTAAAAAAAAAACCACCAACCAAAATTTCAACTATTACGCATATCATTACCTTGGTAAATACATTCTGTATAATTATCAATCTATTAATATGAATTGAAAAATACGTGCAAGTAAACACTGAATTGTAATATGAAATAACCTACACGCACGTAGCCTCGTAAATCAATACAATCGCATCTGTGTTTTTCATCGATACGCGTTGTAATACTGTAAAAATATCTATGTTCTATTAAGTATTACTGACATTTATTTCATTTATGTATTTTTTTTAAACAAACAATTATTAATTCAGAATACTTGTAAAACAATATTTTAATATACTTTTTATAGAACTTTTAACTTTTTTTTATCATCACTGCGCTTTTGAATATATGAAATAAAAATTCGGATGTTTGCAATATACGTTGATATAATCATTTTTGAATATAATAGATAACAAATTTAAATCTTAAAAAACTATTAATTTTGAAATAAGTTGCAAGTTAAATAGTCACAAATAAAATAAAATGCATATTTATATAAAGATATAATGTACAAAAAATTATATAAATAAGGATATTTATATAAATTGACGATATTTATATACATGATATTTATATGTTTGTATTTATTTATATAGATGATATTTATATAAATGATAATTATATAAATAAGGTAATATAAATATTACCTTATAAAAATAAAGTAACATTAAAAGAAGAAAAAACAGTAAATCTGAATATCAAATGAAATATCAGTTAATGGATGATATCATTGCCTGGTAAATGTTAAGTCGAAGGAAGAATAAGGTTTAATAATCAAGTCGTAAAGACAATTTTGTCTAAGTCAAGAGACAAAGTGTATTAATCTAAGGCCGACCCCTACCCCCCGGGGATACGTTCAGAGAGCAAAGCAAGGGTACAAGGCGAAAATGTAACTCGGTTACCGAAAACGAGGCTGAGGGAGTAGCCGAAGGGTGCTTGACACCAGACGAGACCGTTGGTATAAATAGCCTCAGCGGTGCCGTTGATGTAACCCCCTCCTACCCAGGTTGCCGTCATCGTAAAGATACCGACAAAAAGGCCGATGGAGCGACCCGCTAGCATCACCTCTTCCTCGGAGTCGTTTCCAGGTTCTTTCTTTCGAGCTGCCCATATTCCTACACCTAAAATCATCATATAAAAAAGGATGATTGATACGACCCCTGCTATGTTAATCATCTTCGGTGTTGTTAGTTCGACTGGTGAGTACTCTAATTGTTGCAGACCCAAGTTTGAGAGGTTTGGTAGGTGAACAGAGTTTCCAACGTTCGAAAACCTGAATTTAGTAACGAAAAAATTTTTCTTATTATTGTATCACTTATGAAATACTGAACTCTTAAATCGAAGTTTTAATATATGAGTAAAATTAACTTATAAATATAAAAATAATTTTTATATACAAATATTTTAATATTGTATATTGAAAATTTAGTAATTAATCGTGTATGTTTTATATACTATTTCATACATATAACTGTATAATATACAAAAAAATATTTAAATCAGAAAAAAATATATATTTCATTATTTCAAAACCGTGCAGGTAATTGAATTTAAAAAATAAGACCTTTTTAGCAGCTATACATTAATTCCTCGATACTAGTTCAGTCTACATATTTAAGAGCCTGTAAATTAATTAAACAAAATGACTCGATTTTATTGAATTTAGAGAAATTATTACTCGTAGCACTATCATGAAGTATCTACAAAATTTATATTTTACTCCATTGTACTTACAAATGGCACATCTAATTATATCAATCAGTAATGTTATTGTATCCAGAGTATTAAACAAATATAATTGGTATATTTAATAAAGTTTGGAATTTTGGAGTTTTGGAACGACAATAGGATATTTCAGTTTGAGATAATAAAATGAAAATATTGTTTTTAAAATGGCGAAACAAAAACTTATATTAAGAATCATTACATATTAAAATGCCTCTTTTATTATCCTTATAAATTTTCTTATATATGCACATTAAAAATGTATTACTGCATTTTATATTTACAGGCTCTACTTATCTTGTCTAGTGATGCAATGGATATAGACCATATAGATATTATTGTACCATAGAAAACTTAGATTTAGTGTAGCTTTATGCGAAAAGCAAATATACTTTACAATATAAGTAGATAAAAAAATAAAAAATTATCTTTTAAATAAATATTTTTTAATAAATTGCAAAGTGAAATTAATTATTAAAATAAATATATGACATATAGATAACTAATATTGCGAATAAAGTAATATAATATAACTAATTAACATATTTTACAAGTATTTTTAAATTAAATTATTATATATATTATTTTCATACTTGCTCACAATTTAGTAAAAATAATAACATTGATAATATCTTGAAAATTTAATACTTTATTGCAATAAAGTTTTTTATCTTTATTTTACGATACATTTTGATTCGATATACGTATTCCTTTTTTATTATATTGATAAATTAAAAAACAATTTATGTTTTTGTTTTGTTCAATAAAAGCATGAAAAATTATTTTAGTATACAATATACTTATTAATCATGTATACATTGGAATATATTTATATATATATATATATATAATTTAAAAATATTTTAATATAATGCATAATAAAAAATTTCAATATAATATACATAATTTGTTTAAATCATGTACCTATTATTAAGAATAAGGAAGTTAAAAGAACATATTATAATTTTATTAATTTCTTAAATTTCTATATAATAATAATTATTATTATTATTATTATGTATTGAAAATATTTTGTTATAAAATAAATAAAATGCATAATTGAATTCTATAAATAAATCATATAATAATTTTTTATACTAAATTAAGTATTACAAATATATATAACATTTTAATTATACAATATTTATTCCAGTTCGATTTATTTTAAAAATTTCATAAAATTTGTTATGTATGATTTTGGTATATTTATTTATTGATTTAGTCATTAAATATATAAATTTAATTAAATTTAATTAATCTAGATGTTTAATACAATTTTACTATGTTATATATTATTTTAATAATGAATGAATAAAGTTATTATATTGAATCAAGTTTTTAGTAAATTTTAGATTGATTACTTACGTTGGTGTAGATAATAATGTTTTATCAGTTATAAATAAAATAATATGTCAATAAACAACTTTTGTAAAAATTCGATATTTCAAATTTTAAAATATCTATTATTTAAAAATTTAATTAAAAATAATAAATTTTACCTAAACTGAACAATGTGTTACTTTTTGGATCGGCCATTTTTATACTTTTAAATATCAGTAGTGATTTTACGAATTTTTAATAAAAGATAGTAAAATACCAATTGTCATCTATATTTTATCATAAAATTATTTTCAAAATATAATAAATAAAATCAAAAAACCATCATTAACAAAAAAACTTAAATAAAGTATTAAATTATATGAAAACACGAATAAATGTAAGTTTAACTCTTCAGAGAAATTATAAGGCACTTTTTATTGTAGAGACGAGCAATGAACAATGAAATTCTGTATTGAAAGAAAATTGGGTCATTATAACAACAGTTAATCAATAAGAAAGAAAGATTTCAATGACATTATAGAAAAATTATTTTAAAAAAAAATCAATAAAGAAGGTAAAAGCTCTTTATAAAGTAAAACTAGAACTTTTGATGAGCCTACTTATTAAAAGTAAATACATTCGCAAAAATATTATTTATTTTTTATATTAAAGATAATTTAAAATATCTACAGTTAAATATTTAAAGTTAATATAAGTAGCTTAATTGAATGATCGATCGAGCGAGCAACCTTCGAGCTCCTCAAAGTAATTGCGAGTAAATATGAACTTTCTCTCTCCTCTCTCTCTCTCTCTCTCTCTATATATATATATATAGATATATATGCAATATATATATATATAGATATATATGCAATATATATATATATATATATATATTGCATATTTATCGACATACATATCATAGCGAGAAGGGGGAAAGGGAGAGAACATAGAGATACCTTTGAAGGACCCTTGGTGTGCAGTCACGCAACAGTGGGGGACAACCTCAAACAGGAAAAGGTGTCATGTCCCGGCGTCTCCTGACCTTCCTCAAGAGAGCTGACGAATGTAGGTTGGTCTTGGCTCCCAGCGACAAGTAAAAAAGACTCTGAGTAATTGTCGTAGGAGCCGAAGCCACCACTGTCGGGGGCCTCAGATTTGGAGGGCAACAATCGCCCCACCGGAGCGAAGTCTTCTGGGAGGGACTGTTTCGCGTCCTAAACGCCAGGCCGCCCATGGGCACTGCTGGCCATTGATTTTTCCTGCTCCGCAGCTTGAGTACGTCTGCCGTGGCCTCCACACCTCTACGTCTTTATACGGCCTTCGACCTCCTAGTCGGTCGCTCACTCTTTTACAAGTTAAAAATTCGACGTCAAGACGCCGTCCTGCTTCCGGCAATGTGCATTTAAAACACTCACATCGCTTTACCTTCTGAAACAAAATGAAAAAAAAAAAACAAAATTCATCATTGCAGGTATTTTCTCCAAAAGTTTCATTTTTTGTTCCACGCTCTTTCTCATTTATTGTGATAACGATACACTTTTGCGAAAAATCTATGTAATAATCTGTAATGGAATCTCCCATAGACATTGATAGCAGTAAGTCTAACTCATTACAAATGCTCTCCATTTTCAAATTTCTAAAATGCAAATAACAAATCGGTGGATACCTAATTTGTACATAAATAATTTGTATTAAAAGCGTATCGACTTTAATCTCACAAATATTGAGAACGACATATTTTATAAAAATCATTTGATTATAGAAGATAAATTCTTATTAAAAAACTAATAACGACATATGTAATATATTCAAAAATTGACGGTAATAATAATTTTTGGTTGTATTCTCTTTTAATTATCATTATCAAAATGAACAGTCATTCATCTTAACATTTAATCTTTCTTATTCAAGTTAACAAAACTAAGAATTAGGTAATACATTTATTATTTATATCTTTCTGTAATTTAATATTAAACTTTTAAATAATTTGAAACTAAAACTAACAAGAATATTATTAATACTAATAGTAATCAAACAGATAAATTATTAACTAATAATAATTAATACATTAAACTAATCGATTGAATAAAAATTATAATAATTTGATTTATAATGTAAGAAATTTTAGACTTTTAAAATATATGTATTATTCAGGTATTGTTCATATAATAATATTTTTAAAATATGTTAAAAGCATTTTCACGTTAATGTAATTCTAACTTACGTGATTATTCGTAATGTTATGATACTAATTATTCTTAATAATGATATTATTAATATACATTATTTATAAATAAAAAAAAAAATATTTATCTAGTATTGAATTAATTTATTCATCATCATTATAATTTATATTAAGTGAGAAACTATATTATATAGTATTTTAATATGATATGTATGCGTGCAAATATAATTTAATTTTTTTTCTTATTTAAAATAAAGTGAGTTACTTTTTTAAATATTAAATATTAAATTCTTAATAATATTTCCAGACTATGAAACTTAAAAAAAATAAAGCAAAGATGCAATGAAATTATTCAATTCGGTTATAACATTTATTAAGAGAAAACAAAGAAAATATAATAATAAATGTATATAAATATATCACGAATAAATAAATTTAACCAATTAACATGATCACACTATATTTGCGAAGTCTGATGTAAGTAGAAATCTGATATAATGACTAGATTTAATTTAAAAATAAAATTGTATTCTGTAATATATACAGTTCTAATCAAAATTATGAAAAATAAAGCAAAATATTTCATTGCAGTTCTCAACTTAAAATAATTAGAATACTATTTATTACAAAATTGAATACGCTCATGCAAATTTTCAATAATCTATTAAGTTTCATATAACAAAAATCAATATAATATGTTTGTATTTTATCTTTAAATATAATTATTGATTTTAATCATTCATATTCCTAAATTTAAAGTAGTAAATATTGTTAAACTATATCATTATGATATAAGATATTAAAGATAAAGGCTAAAAAATTCATTAATAAAACTTTCATAATTGAATAATTTAAAGTTATGTAAATACAAAAAAATAATGATATAAATAATAAATGAACATGGATTTTTAATTCATGTAAAATTATTATAAAATAAATGTTTTTAATGTGCTATTACTGGAAAAAAATTTTTCCAGTGTAGTATATATTGTATTTGTAATGAAATCTTTAATCGTTTAAAATTCAAACACAATAAATAAAAAATGTAAGTTTTACATAATATTAATCTTCCATAAAGAAATACTTTTTATATATAATGATTAATACAATGGAAATATAATAATTAATAAAAATAATATTTATAATCGAATAATTTATTGTTTTATTCGTCCTGATATAGCTATTTTCATTCATTTTAAATTTTAATAAAAAAATATAAGATAAAAATACCTAATGATATTTATACCTATAATGTACATAAAATATTGTATATAGTTATAAGACTTAATTTGGGCATTACAAAAGTGTCCTTTAAATTCATTAAGAATATAATAAATATTAATAAAAACAAGAATAAAGTTATATTTGTTTTCAAGAGCATATTTGAAATTAAAATTGTTAATTGAATAAATAAAAATAATAAATTGTATAAGCAAGCAAAAATAATATTTTCATATTATTGTCTTTTGAGGCTTTTCGAAGAAATAAAATAATAACTTATTAAAAATGTCCTTGAATTACTAATTAAAATTATCATTTATGTAGATAAAATAAAAATAAAAATAATATACTTAATATTACATAAATCAGGAATATTATGATTAAATTCTGATTTCGAATCAATTAAAATGAATAATCATAATATATTCAAATTCGAAATATATTAATATTTATAATATTCAAATTTTTAAATATTTATTATCGTCAGAAACATATTTTCAATTCTTATAGTCGTACATTCATTTATTACAGATAAAAATCAGTATGATTAATACAAATCATTCGTAAAACTTTGAGTTTTTTAATTCGATCTTATAATGAAATACCAGCATTTGATTTACTTCTAATGACATTTAAAAAGCGGTGAAGATACGTGAGTTCTCAAACTAACAGAAAATATCGAAGCATTGATGAAAATATTATCTTTCAAATAATAAAATTATTTCCGTTTTCAAATTGCTTAGCAATTTTTATTATAAAAATAATAATTTAAGAAATTTTGATATTTGAAAGATATTCATAATTTCTAAACAAATTGCTAATATTTTAAAATTATAATAAATAGTAATTTATAAAATGCATAGATAAAATACTCAAATAATATAACAAAATTTGGATAAATAAAACTATTGATAAATACGTTATAAGTGATACAAATATATTATTTTGATATTAAACATTTAGTGAATATAAGTTTAAAATAATTTTCTAGAAAAAGTAAAGTATGATATAAATATTCAATTAACAACATATCTACAGAATAAATTGAAATACCGTTGCAATTTTATTACAATCCTTTGTTTATATGAATTGTTTTCTTTGAGAACCCATGAAATTTGCTGTGATAAGATATTAGTGTAATTTACAATTGCTTTGAAAATTATCAAATCATTTGAAAAATTTGAAAAGTTACATACTACAAATATACATACTATAAGTTTAATTTTTCGTTTTATTGGCTAACTTTGACTATATATTTTGTATTCTTTTCTATTAATGTACAAACATCGATAAAATTTGTAAAATTATACATTAGTCTTTTAAATTGCATAAAGACCTTTCAATAAAAAATTATTTTATTAAATTATTAAATAATTGTAAACATATATATTTATGATCAGAGTGGATACAAAAAAAATATCAAACTATCAAACCTAGAGTATAAAAAATAGAAACTATTAAAAATAAGACTACAAAGTTTTAATATAATAAAATAATTATGAAATAAAGAGAAAAAATTATGCTGAGTCCACCATTTTTATAATTATAATAACATTTTCATTCTAATTATATGTACAATAATAGACAGAATGATTAAATTAAAAAAATCATATATATAGCCTAAAGATGTTAATAGAATACATGAAAAAATATTGAAATATAAAAATAAATAATATTTAATATTATTATGTATAATCAACTTCAACAAATAATAATCATAAAATTGATACCATAGTAATTATAATAATTAATAAGAACGTTTTATTTTAAGAATAAAACTTATTTAGAAATAGAATTATTTTGTATAGTTATTAATGTTTCAAAAGTTCTTTATACTTTGTCTATATAATCCTATCTATAAATTGAAATATCAAAATTTTTAATTATAGTGTATATTTTGCAATGCTAAAAATGAAAACAAAATTATAAATATAATTCTTACTTAATTGTTACAATGAGTACAAATAGAGAAAATATTTTAACCATACGCTACCAAGTTCGTTTGACCTCGACTAAGGTCTACAGAGATATCGACGCCCAACGTGTGCGCGCGTCGATGTCCCTTGGTTCGAACTGCTTAACTTAAAAATGTAATGTATATTTTTTATATATAATTGTAAATATATCTCTATAATTATAAATGCGAATAACACATTAATAGTTAAATGTAATATAATTATTTACAAGCGAATGCTAAGGTATAGTGAGAAAAATCAATATTTCGCATCTTTACATAAAAAAAATTAACCAAACTCGATTTATTTTATAAAAACAATAGATTAATATTAATTAAATAAAATGAAATGAATTAAATAAAATGAATGAAAGTATTTTTCTTATAAGCTCTTATCATATAAAAAAAAACGATCAAATGCGACCCTGAAATATTCAATCACAACAAGTATATCTAATGACTTGAAACAAACCAAAATCTACCGATATAAAGTTTACGAAATTGAAACCACCATGTTTATATCACTATATTTGTATAAGTTCGTTTATAACAGTAATATGTAACTTTTATTTTTTTAATTTATGCATTGTACTAATACTGTCTCTAATTGTTCTATTATTATTCAGTTCCCTCTTTCTCTCTCTCTCTCTCTCTCTCTCTCTCTCTCTCTCTTTTACTTTCTGACTCGCTCTTTAGTCTTGCACTCTCATACTTTCATCTTTCTTATAGTTCTACGTATAAGTATGTACTAAATACTTCAGGGTTTTTTTCATTTATCTCACAAAAATGCACGTGCAAAAAAAAATCAATAATACTTAAACACATGCTTTATGGAATATCATAACTTTAAAGTAGTGAAATAAACTTCAATAATTACTCAAATGTATTTCTTCTACACAAGTCTCGACAAAAATGATATTTATTAATATTTACATTTGCAAAAAAATTAATTTTATTTACAAAATATATATTGTCGATTATAAGAATGCTTCAAAAAGAATTTGTTTTATTAATCTAATATTCTTATCGAAACAGTATTTAGGATATATCAAATATTTTACTCAAGCATAAAAGCCTAAAATGTATATAAAGTCCAAAATATGATCAATGCAATAAATTGATAATGATGTAGCTGTTAAATTAGTTTAAAAAAACTATTCGTTTCAAACTTAAAATAATATATTAAAACGAGAAATTAATCAAATAATCGATAAGACAAAGCGCCTCTGAACGATAGGTAATAAAAGAATAAGATTTATTATTTTAAGATAATCATTATTGCAACAATAATCAAGCATAATCAATAGTGGTAGATAAAGTGGTCAAATATTAAAAAAAGAAGTATTTAAAGGTGACAAGTTACAAAAACTGTCGCTATCAGTGTAGGTTGCTTACAAAGCTACATAATTCCTACCGAAGTAGACGCAGGTGGGAAAATTCGATGAAAAGAGTTGAGCTCCAATGGGAGAAACACATGAATCCGGATGGTTCATCCTGCACAACATTGTATCAGCACGAAAAACGATTAAACGATTGCTAGAAAAACGTAAAGGATGACCATAAACAGATGAGTGACATCGTAGGAAAGAAGTCCATTTGAAAGCGTACCTCTCGATCTGATAAGCCTCAGGCCCAAGCGCCACCTTGGTGATGAGGAACAGCTTGAATTGATCCACACCGGGCCCGATCGCTCGAGACCAGAGTTGGGTCACCTCAATCGCGTAAGATTCACAGACTAGACTTGCCCGATGGTTGGTGCTTCGTTTATTATAATGTAGAAATGTTCGAAGCACCGCGGCAAATAGGCTGCAATGAACCTTTCGCGATCGC
Organism: Ceratosolen solmsi marchali; assembly: GCF_000503995.2. Classification (NCBI taxonomy): domain Eukaryota; kingdom Metazoa; phylum Arthropoda; class Insecta; order Hymenoptera; family Agaonidae; genus Ceratosolen; species Ceratosolen solmsi. The sequence continues at coordinate 14,540,234 of NW_011948414.1, forward strand.
GCCAAGATGAGGCTTGCGGCTCGACTGAGGGGCGCACGCGATCGCAATATTGATTCCGAACTAAAGCTAACCTGACGTCACTAGCTCCTATCCACCCCTTAAGCGCAGTAGGCCTCGGTCTCTTTCTCTCTCTCTGTCGTTCGTACGAGAGGTGCGATACCGACATACTCAGCCCCTCCACACCTTATACTGATAAGGGATGGATCTCTCTCATTGGTTAGGGGCATGATTCTGCGCGTTCCATTATCGTTTAGAAACTCTTTCTCACC
>NW_011948414.1:14540512-14634362 GCF_000503995.2 Ceratosolen solmsi marchali
CCCCCCCTCTCTCTCTCTCTCTCTCTCTCTCTCTCTCTCTCTCCCTCTATCTCTTATGCAAACACACCTACGCTTGCAATATAAATACTCACATACATACACACACACACACACACACACACACACACACACACAAATTCATTTCTCTTTTTTCTCCCTCTCAATACATCTCTTCTTCTCTCACAATTTCAACTCTGAAAAAATCCTTGCAATCTATCTCACCAGAGATGGCAATTCCTGACTTCTGATTCTCACTGCGTTCATCTTTCTCCACTACGATTTACCTGAGCATTGCAATTTTCACTCCTACTTTTTCTTTCTGACTTAAAATTATTTAAATATCTTCTCTTCATATTTGACAAATTTGAAAAATTATTTTTTCCGATAAATAAAAATTAACGTGATTAAGATTTTACACAAATTATTTTCACCCATTTGATATTTACAATGGTCCAGTAATTTACAATAATATTTTTATGTAAAGGATTATTTATAATTTTCAAAAATAACTTGGTATTATTGACAATTAATAATTGTTTAAAATCAAATTATATATTTATTTCAATAAGATACTAAAATTGTACTTTATTTTAAATCATCGGTTATTAAAAACTAAAAATAAAAAATTGTTTATATACAAAAAATACAACAAATATTATAATCAATTAATTATATTTCTTTTATAATAATTTTTATTATATTATTCTCTAAATATTTTTTAAAACTAATATAATAAAAGACTGAAAGAACGAATATTAAGTTAATAATATTTAAATAACATATATGCAGAAGTATAGGTTTATACATTTTTAATTCAACCTTTAAATATCATAACTGCTATTATATATTAACTTTAAACATATACTCGTACTATAATGCTATAAACGTACAAAGAAATAATATAAAATTGGTGTGTGAGCCCGCGTAGCATACGGTCGTGCGTACATGCACATAATGTGTACATTAATAAATAGAGAAAGATTAAGTAATTTTTTTCAAAAATGCTATTTTTCAAATCAATAAAATAAATTGCATTTTTAAGGATAAATTTTCTATAATAAATTTTTATTTTATTTAACAACTTTGTTTTCATTCTTAATAATTAATTATTTCTATATAATTATTCATTGTCACTTATACGGGGTTCTGAAAAAATTACTAGTTAATTAGATTGACGGTTTAAATATAAAAATTCTGAAAATATTAATACAATTAATTGGATAACCTGTAATATAAAGAAGTCAAGAAGTAATGTGCCCCCTTATATGTAGAATTCATTTTCCGATGGGGAATTGCCACGTGCCAGGTGAAGCACCATTGTAAGGACATTTGCCACGTGGCGCACTCAAAGTAAATACCCAAATCGACATAAGAGACAGCATTTTAACTTTTACTCCTAGTTAAAAACTTCAATCCTGTAGATATCAATTTAAAAAAATGAAACTAGTGGTTAATGAATTTGTAGTTATATTTTTAAATAAATGATTTATACATAAATATATAAATGTTGTTGATCTTTTCTAGTGAGATTCATTGTTGCACTATAAATAAAATTATTAGCTTTGCTTTGTCATAAAACGTATATTAAATTAAAATACAATATAAAAAGCAATCAAAATAATAAATATAAATATGTATATTAATTAAATGCAAATAAATATTTATATAAATTTATTAAAACAATAATTTAACGTTTGTTTATTGAAAGAATAAATTTATTATTAATAAACTTAAAATAACTCGTATCAAGAAATCAAATTTGTACATAAAGAAATTAAATTCAAATCCCTACAAACTTTTGACAAAAACTTATTTACGTAAAGTACATAAATAATATAAAAATTTTTGTTTAAATATATAATTAAAGGTATTCAGTGTAAATATAAATAAGCTAAATAAAATTAAAGTAGATGTATGCTGATAATATTAAAAAATATTCATTCTTTTCATAATTATTTATCGTTTTACGTTATTATAGTTATCGTATAGTTATCGTATACTATAATATTTAATGATACATAATGTAAAAAGATGAGGCTCACTACATTAAAGACTTATACTGATAAGTTTATAGTAATGTATTCAATGTAAAAATTATAATACGAATGTAATGTAACTGTCCTTAAACAAAAATATTTGAAATTTATCAGATAAAAATGTTCACTAATTTTAACTTGAATTCAATATTTAAGCCTTTGAAATGATTTTAATCTTCATAAAATAGTTCTTATTCGATTGTAATACTTATATAGATATCTACCTGCTTTTATTTTTAAAATAATTCCACTTATATTCTACAAATAAATAAAATTTACAATATTTACTTCCTGAAGAGTTCTCAAAAGGAATAAGAAAATAATAATTATGTATGAATTAAAATTGTGATTTAACAATATTAATTTTTTTTTATTAATTATTGTACATTGTATTAATTATTGTATATCATGAGCATATATGTGTATTTTTTATTGTTTATTTTTAGTTTATTGTTAGTTGAAATAAAGTAACAACTTCGTGATCTATAATAATTTTAAATATAAAAAAATACAAATTTATACAAATTTTTAAATGAATATAATATAATATAATATATCAATATAATATATAAATTTATTTTATATAAATTTATTACGTCAGTTTATAAAAACAAAAATTCTTGTAGATCACGAAGTTGTTACTTACTTCGAAAAGTATATTTATAAGTTTAAAAACTATAGACTGTTACTTTATTTCAACTACATGAAAGTAATGTACTTCTATATAATCGAATTATTAACGATAACAAATTGATATTTATTTATTTATTTATTATTATTATTATTATTATTATTATTATTATTATTATTATTATTATTATTATTATTATTATTATTATTATTAAATACCCTAAATGTAATTTTACTAATAAGCTAAATAAAGTAAAATAAAAATTAATACCAAAAATATATTTTAAGAATAATATACAATTTTTACATTCATGTTTTAATCATATTATTCTCTCGCAATATGTATAATGCATTTAAAAAAGCTCGATAGTCAAATTTAGGTTCCACTTTAATATGTCCCGTTGTAAAGCACTTGAATAACACATCGATTTCATTAGCATTAAGGTTATAAATAATATTTCTAATACTAAGAACTCTAATTAATTCATTTTTCGTCACAGTTCCAGTATTTAAACTCTTATCGAAATCCTAAAAATATAATATAATTTCATAAAAAAATTGAATCAACAAAAATATTAATAAGTATATTAATAACTTATAAAAATAAAAAATAGATATATTTAAAAGTATGTGTAATCATATATTAGCGAAGTTATTTTTAAAGTTGTTATAAATAAATAAATACTTTGTCATAATATAAAAAATCACTACAAATTAAAAAACTACTATTATTTCAAACATTCGGTCAGTTTAAAAAATTATCATTATTTTAATCTATAAATTATTTATTTTGATTTTTTATATTAATTCACACATATTCACAATTACAAACAATTACAATAAATTATTTGTTTGTACACATAAGTTTTAAATAAGCATTACATTTACCTCCAACTTATTAAAAATTAAACTTTAATTAGTGATTGTGTATAGATTAAAACAAGAATTAGCAATGAAATCAAACAGTAAAAAGCTGATAATACACATATGTGTTAAATTCACCTTAAAAAGTTCTTCTAAATTATTGTCAACGTACGCGGAGATAGCATTCAGTCCCCGTGTCAGAATTTGCCGCTCATCGAAATTCAAAAAGGAGCGAGTAGTGTCTTTGGTCGGTACATGACGTATTGGAATCACCAAAGGAGACTTCTCCAGTTGTCCTTTTACCATCGCTCCTTCGACCGCATCAGAAAATTTTGAATAATCGATGTAATTTGGTCTACGTATTTAAATAAGAATTAAAATTTTTATTAAATAAATACATTTTTTTTGTTTAAGTAAGATAAAATTAGAAAAAAAATTATGATCTATAAATTCTTACAATAGATAAAAAATGATATTAATTACAATTTTAATTAAACGACACTTTTGCCTTTTGTAATAATTATACATAGAGTAATAAAAAACTTTTTAATTTATTTTGTAATAAATTTTTAACTGTTCTTTATAACTTTACCTTTGAGATGCTATGAAATGATCCATGAGGCTATTTACTTCTGTACGAGTGAGATCGCATTTAAGCTGATCGAGTCCACGATCAAATTGCAATCTTGTTACAATTTTTTCGTTCCTTAAATCAAAATGTCGAATAAATTCATTTACCTGTAAAAATATTAGTATTAAAGGTAAGGAAATATAATTCATTTATTCGAAAAACTAAACATTTAAGTAAATTAATAGGAAAAAGTACTGATGGCAATATTTTATGAATAATATAATGAAAGTAATAGTTTCATAAATGAATAATTTACTTAATTATTTTATAAATAAAAAATTTAATTAAAGTAATACATTTAAATTTAATGATATTAAATCAACATACTACATTCTATTTTCATTCTAAGGCTTATTTCATTCTAAAAATCAATCATACTGATTCTGTTTTTGATAACTTCAGAAAATGAAGTTAAAATTACTATTTTACAACTATATTACATTGATACAAATTTTCATTATGATATAAAAAAAAATAAATAATTGTATACAAAGTTAAAAGATTTACAAATTTGTTAGAAACGTTTTTATTAAAATTTTTATTTAAAAATTATGTATTAAAATGAATAAAAATTAAAAAATAGATTGTACTATAAAAAAATTATCACAATTTTACAGAAAATTTTCTAATTATAATATCTGTGTAAGTTGCTTTTCTTTTATTTTAGAATAAATTACATAATATGATTAAACTATTTTAAAATAGATTATGATATAATATGATTAAAGTAAATATGTCAAATGAAGGTCAAATAAAACAGATTAGAACTGCTATCCACTGTTAGAACTGCAATATCACGATTACGATTCAATAATACCACAGAAAGAAAATTATGTTTTCGATACGTGAAATAAATTTTTAACAAATAAATATCTTGAGTATTTGCCCTATACATCATACATATATAATCTTACATATATTCAAAAAAGTAGTTAATGAATAAATTTCTACAAAGTAGAGTTAAACTAATACCTTTTTAAGAAAAAATCAAATATTACTAGAAAAAAAAATCAAAAAGAAATTACATTTTAAATAATCTGATATCTTAATTCCGTTTATTAAGATTATTGCTTTATGTTTTATATTGAAGAAAAATGCAAAGAGATGTTATAACAGATACTATAATATGATATGAAAAAAAAATAGTAAAGAAATAAAGACAGAAATATTTGTTTTTCAATAAGAAATTCTGTATTATAAAATATAATAATTTGAAAAATTTAAACTCATAATTCACTATTATGATTTTTAGTGTATGTTTTAAATATTTAATCTCGTATTACAATTTAATTCGGTTCAAAAATATTGTAGTACCTTGATTCCATTACAAACGACTTTGGATTTTATTTTTGCTAAAATTAAATCAATATCTGTTTCTTCGGGAGCTGGACATTTTTCAGACAAATTAAAAATGTCCAATTTATTTTTTAATTGCTGTTTCTCACAAATTGACGATTCATCCAATAATTGTTCCAATTTACTTATAAAATCTAAATAATAAAAGCCTAAGTTATCATTGTACATGAATTCTAAAGACAAAATTTCCTCTCGAGTAAGGGAAATCGTTGCAGCCGTGAAAACTTGGCGCAATTGAGCTCCTGATACGTGTCCTCGATTAATTCTAAACATCCAAAAGAATGCTCTTTTAAATTTTTATTAGTTATTATAGTTATTATTAGTTTTCGGCGGTCTTAGTGATATACAAAAAGAAATTATAGAACTTAAACTAAAAAATTAAATAATAGTGAAGTAAATATTAATAATACTTTAAATATTTCGTTCATTAATAATTTAAATATTAATATGTTTCTAATCTCGATTTTTTATAATGTTAATAATTTTAAAGGTTAAAGAAAATTAAAAAAAAATAAAATTTAATACTTTAAGAAGTTCGGTAAAAATATATTTATAAGTATTGAATAGAAATGATTTAATTTTTTTACTTATCGAAATCCCGAAAATATTGTCTTAAGGAAAACCTTCTTTGTTCAATACATTGCATTATTTTTTTAAGCGACCTTGTATAAAATTTTTCCATCAATACTGTCGATGTAAGTTTTGAATCTATTTCTGAACAATCCCATTCCCCATAGCTTAATCGATTAAGCTTTTTCACTTCTACTGGAGGAGCAACTACTTTACAATTTGGCTGTTTATCCAAATGCTTTTTTGTGAATACTGTAATTTATTAAAAATAATTGTTTTTAAATAATATTTAGAGAAATAAAAAAACATTAATATGTAGATATTAAAAAATAAATAAATAAGTTAATAAAATCTTAATTACATTTAAACACATCAATATAAATTTTTTTATAAAATAAAATCATAATAGCTGAACTATAAGGTAGCTGATAACTATAAGGAACTATAAAATAATATTGTTAAAAGGTATTAAAAAAAAATACTTAGGAATATTTTTATGTACATACATTATAATAAACAAAAAAATCATAAAAATCATAAAAATTTTTAAAAAATTTATTTTTAAAAAGAAATTATAACAATGATAATTTTTACATATAATATTGATGTTATATATTACTTCAACTTTGACTGATTCATTCATCAAATAATTATCATGCAAGAGTCTAATTGAAAAAATAATTGAATAAATTGAAATAGTAAAATAATTAAATTTAAAAATTTTCTATTATTATCTTGCTTTATACTTTCCTCTTGTTTAATATTCTGTTCAAGCAATATTTTAAAAATGCATTTGATTCTTTAGAAATATCTAAATCAAAAAGATTCTTTAAATTATCATCGCTAATAAATACAACTATATTTAAAAAAATAAATCAAAAGAAATCAAAATAAAATGCAATATATAATAAATTAAATATATAAACCCAAAATATATATTTATAAGTTTTGTAAAACAAAACATTACTATTTTTATATTGTTTAAACAGCATAAGGTATTGTTTAAGGTATTAATTTATATTACATATAAATATATAAATTCTTAAAATATCTTATTTGTTAAAATTTTAAGTATATAATGAATATTATACTATTTATAAAACTAATTATTTACTAAAATTATATTGAAAGAAATACTTTTTTAATAATGAAACTATACTTTATAACATGCAGAGCCATCTAGTAGGATATACATATATTATCTCAAGTTTTATCATCAGTCAGTAATATCAGATAAAAAATATTTAATTAAGTGGTAGCCTTGCAGCTATTGTCATTTACATATCTATTTGTATAAAATACAAATCATAGTTATAAAAACAAAATAAACATCCTTTACTTTTATAAATTCATCGTTAATTTTTATTCATAACTTACTGATTTTGTACACAGCTCTATATTATTAAATATATATTATTAAAGAATATATATTTGAATATATAATTTATTCAAATTTAATATAAAATATAAATTATATCTTGTATTATCCCTACCTTGTTCAACATCATCTTCAAATGCTCTCCAACAAATTCGTTCTATATCACTTGGATCTTTATAAAATGCTATTATATTTTCGATTTCCTCTGCAGCTAAATAAAGATTACCATGAGCAGATTTTCTAAAAGCATTCAAACCCCTTTGAAATTGATTTTCACTTATTTTTCCAACATTAAATATATCAAAATCCTAAAAATTAAATAAAATGAAGATTCTAACTAAACATTTCAATGTTTATAAGATTATTTATATTATAAATAGTACTACTAAAATATGTTTTAAATTCTAATTTATTATATTATTTAAATAAAATATTACCTGAAAATGATCTGCAACTCGTATCTGACTTTTAAAAGCATGCTCTTGAAGCCTTAGCATAATTTCTTCAATATTTCTAATTCTCTTTGATCTTGTATCGACTGATAAAAAATGTAACTGTTGTGGAAATACACAAGAAGTCTTTATTTTACCAATTTCGGGTCGATTTAATTTTGGTAAATTCACCGATATTATTCTTCCTGGGAATTTATCCAAAAGCATCTAAAAGATAAGATTATTTTGTTTTCAGTGCGCATATACTATTATAATTGATTATAAGAATAAACATGTTGCAGTGATGATGATAATAATAATAAATGTCAAAGAAAAACAGAAGTAGAAACAATAAAAATTAACTTGAAAGTTTTAGAAATTTTATATTTGTATTTTAAATTTTATTTATAAAATACAATAATGTTTTATTGTTACTTATTAAAAATATGTTTCACTTTTGAATTCAATGTGCAATAAAGATTTAAAAAATATATATTATCGTTATTATTTTTAGATATTCATAATATTGATTAATTATAACAATTAAAGGTCTGTGTAGTCACATAAAGAAACATTGTTTTCATTTACTATGAAATATATCTTACTCCATCTTGATTAGCTTTATTTTTTTCAAAGAAATCTTGAACCTCTTCAATAGCTTGAATGAAAGCCACATAATTGACCGAATAATTGTCTTTTGAAAATTTCTTTATTAACAAATACATTTCGTTGGGTGATAAGTTAATGTCTAAAAAATGTAATACTCGAGCAAAGTGTGTAAATGTCACTACTCCGCAATTTTTTGATATCTGAAGAAACGGTAGAAAATTAAATTTGGGAATATTTATAGATTTTAAATTCATACCAATTCATAATCATGAAAGTAAGGTCTTATCAAAATTTGTTGGCGGTTAATACAAGAAGCAATTTTAGTGATAATAATTTCTAATTTTCTTTCTTCGGACAAACTAAGAAATCCATGGAAAATTTTTCTCCAAATTTATTACTTGTTAATATAATAAAAATTAATTAAGTATAATAATTAAAAATAAGAATCTACGGTTACAGCAATACATCGTTATATTTTTAGTTTATTTTAGCTATTAGAAATACAGCAATATCACTATATGTATACAATTTAATTATTTTTGCAAGTAATCTTTATATTCTTCAATAAAATTACTATTTTTTCATATTGAGTACAAATTTAAGTATTCAAGCATTCGATATTGATAAAATGGGAATTTCTCAGTATAAAACCATTATAAAAAGATTTCTTGTTAAATTTTTTTCGTACATGAAAACGATACCAAATAATTGAGACTTAAACGAGTTGAATAAAGTTTTTAATAACGTTTATAATGAGTCATATTTTAGAATTACTTAGAATATAATATAATATTAAATCAATTTTACTAAATTAAATTTAATCAAAATAATAAGAAAAAAGTCCTGCTTTATCTAATAAAATATTCTTTATGGAGCTAAAAACAAATCTAGGTGTTAAAATTTACGTGTTAATGTAAGAAAAATGTAATGTTGAAAATATAAAAGTTTCAGAATCATTGTAAATGTAATATGAAAATTTAAAATTATCTTCATTTAAAGCGCAATAAGAACATATGAACAGTATTTTAAAAATATTAATTGAAAAATGAATGTAAATATTGAACATTTTTAGCTTTGAAGATTTAAATTTGTAAAGCTGAAATTAATCATTTAATTTCATTATAATAATATGATATTTTTGTTGTAAACAAAATATTATTTCAACTAAACATTTAAATAAAGCCTCGCATATTTATACAAAAATCACGGTTTCTAATAATATTCTTACTATTTTCTTGAATAATAGTACAAAATTGTGTATAAAAAATTCGTCCATCTTGAGTACGAAAATAATCCGCGAGTTCAGAAATTTCTTGATTTGAAAGACCAACTTGTTTTCCCAATGATCCCGATAAAACAGTGATAAACTCCAATTCTAGAAAGAATAAACTTTATTATATATTTTTCAACCCTTTTCATTGTGAAATAAATAAACAAAAATATAAAGATTTTTTAATATAATAACAATGATGAAAATGAATAATTTATTATAAATTATGAAAATTTCAGAACAAGATTATATAATGATAAGTATATTATATATCACGCTTCAAGAAATTAAATGTAATTTCGTTATTAGGCCGTTAAACATTGGAACATTCGAAACATAAAAAAGAATAGGGCTGATACTTCTTATTATACTTTTTATTTACTTCGCTTCTTCTTCTCCGCTCTTATTTTAAATTTTTATCGATTCTATATAAACTAGGAAAATAATAAATACGATGTTACATTCGAAAGATAAAAATTGTCGGTAAAATTATTTCACGAAAAGAAATGAAAGTATCATAAAATATAATATAACATATCATAACACTTACAATCATCATAAAAAAAGATATAAAAAATATATAAATATATTTTTTATAAATATATAAAATAATTGCTGATATGCTTGTAAAAAATATTCTAGAAATTAATTTAAACAGAAAGACAAATTAACTATTAATTCTTAGGATATAGACTGCAAATAAAATAACAAGTTAAATCACCAATTTTTACAAGAAAATAATATGTCAAACCAAGAAAAAACTTTTTTTGTTATAAATCATTAAAATACGCATATTAAAGAAATTAGTCTTTAATTGTTTTAATTCTCAAAAAATTAAATAAATTTATAAAAATATTTTATTTCAAATTAAAAAACATTTAATCAAAAATTTGTTTTTCCAATTTTTCCTTAGAGCATTCTAGACCTTTAAAATTTTTATTATTAAATCTTAAATTCTTATTACGTTTTATTAAGTTTTAAATAAAGACGTGATTTTTTCTATTAAATACTAAGTTTAATACATTAATTAAAAATATTATTAATTACTATTATTAAATTAAGTGTTTATCTTAGAGATGCATAAAAAATGCTAATGTAACTAATAGAATTAACAACGAAAATAAAAATAAAATTGTTTTCATTTAATAAATAAATTAATAGGCATCTTTTGGATTTTTAGTTTTTCATTGATGTTAACGGAAATTTTATATAAAAGACAATAGATACAAGGGATTATTCTAAAATATATTTATTTTATTAATTCAAATTAATATTCTTCCAATATAAAAGAAATCAGTATATATTATTAAAAGAAATAATTTATACATATACATATATAAATCCTTATAGTATACAACGAGATTTTATAATGGATAAGGCTAAAACTTAAAAATATGTCAATTATAACACATTGTTAGAAAATTGTTTAATCCTTTCAACAATACCTAACACTGCTTTTTTAATTATTAATGTTATTAATTAAATGAGATATATATAAATTATATAAAATATAATGAATAAACAAAAATTTAGAACTCAATAGAGACGATAGCTTTCATTTAATCAATAGATTAATGGACATGAAAACAAAATACTATTAAAGAATGGAATTTGTAATTATAAATTCCGAATCTATGAATATCTGTACAAATATCTATAAGAAAATTAATTTTTTAATTTATAAAAATGTAGAATTATAAGTATATAATTTATGGAACAACTTCAACCTTTACAGGTTTCCTTCATTACCTTTTATACCAAGGATCGGAATAACAATTATTTATAAATTTAGGGTGTAGAAATATAAAATATTGATATTATGTAAATATTTATGAATCGAGTTTAATAATATCTCTATTTTCAGCATTGTGTTTTTTCCATTTAAAAAACATTTAAAGTAAAAGAAATTAGAAGTAAAACATTAAAAATATTTATTCCTCAATATTTCAAACAATATCTCAACATTTATTTCTCATTTTACAAAAGATGCAATAACCTCCAAAAGTATTAATTAGCATTAATAAATATTAAAAAAATGATCTAGTTACTAATAGAAAAATGTAGATTAAAAGAATTATTCCTGCATTATTAGTTGAGTTTATTAAAAAGCAGCAATAAAACTCAAAATAATCATTGCGAAAGGTATATTATAACACAAAATTAGTAATATTATTTTAACAATTAATGTGAATATTTTATAATAATTAATATAATATAATTATAATTAATAATTATATAATATCTATTTATAAAGTTAATATAAGTAGTATAAGTGTAATAAAACTGTAATATAAATATAATATAAATACTAAATAATGTAATATTCAGTATTCTATATTGTGTGTATAAATAAATTATTAATGTAACAAAGAATCGCATTCTATGAATAACAATATGTCATTATTAATATAATGTATACATTTAATCGAACGATCAAATAATATAATAAAGGGAAATGCAGTAATTATATAAACAATATTACTTGAAGATATTATAATCTAATCTAGAGAATATTTAGAAATTAAATAAATTGTTTACAAATTTTTTCCGAATCGATAATTTTAAAACAATACAAAATTGAATAAAAGAGCGGATAAATAATAAAGAGATGAAAGTCAAATAACTTGAAAAGGTATCCTTTAAAAAATATGAATAAAACATTTCTTATAATTATGATGGAAATTAACCAAAGGTAAATTTGTGTGATTGTTTCATTTTCAGTTGATAAATATAAATACAAAGAAATAATTTTTGTATTACTTCACTTTAAAGTCATTTCTATATTTTAATTATAAATGAAAATTAAAGAGAAATATAATTACGTTAAAAATGGCACAAAACCGTTTAAAATAATAACTAAAAGATTCACCTGAGATTAAATTATTTTGTTCTGTATCTAAAGGTGTAAAATAATCCCAAAGATTTATATGAATTCGACTGACAGCCGCACGAATTTTATTACAAGCTCTCCAAATACTGTGATTATTGAATTCCTAAAAATTTTCCAATTAATTGTTTATTTAAACATAATATATTAAAAATAAAATTTAAAATGAGGGTTATAAAATAGAAAACACTAATTTATAGAATGTTTTTAATATTATACCTTGACATTTTCACGCATATTTATAGTTTTAATTAACTAAATTAAACGATTTTTATATAAAATAAATATTACAATTTTTATTAATGCGTTATTTATTTATTACAATTTTTATTTAAATTATGCATTAAGTTTAGTACATCACTTAAATTTACTATTAAGATGTGAATCTGTAAAACAAATGACGTTTATTATTATTACATAATATAACAAATATTTAAAATAGGAAAAAGTAATTGATTTCATTAAATACGTAATTTTGAAAATGGACAAATAATAATAAATATAAATTTATACATAAAATATTATATGCTTATCATTATGTACAAATTTTGATATTACATACTTATATAAAAAATTAATTACTATAGAATCCAAATATAGAAAAATTAATATTGATTCGTTATATTAATAAAGTATCAACTGTAACAAATAATTAATTTGTTATAAATATTAATAATGTTATAATAAAATAAAATAATATAACTATATATTATTTATACGTAAATAAAGAATTACTGTATTATTTTAATGAAATTTATAATAATAGTAATTAGTTTACAATTAATTTTTACTAAAAAAATTTTAAAATAGCTTCTATCTAAAAGATGAAATCCGAATTTTCCAAGACATAAATAAATTATTAAGAAGAGTCAATAAAAATTTCAATTCTTAAACTTTTTAACGAAATTCATAAATATATACTGTATATATTGAAATAAATTTTTTATTAGCATATGTAGATTATGAGATTAAATTCATTATTATTTTGGTAATGGATCAAATAAAAATAACTTGATTAAATTAATTTATTTTACTTTATTGACAACAATATAAAAAATCAGTGTTATATTAAAAATTCGAGAATAATTATTGTTTATTTTATCAATTTTTTTTACTTTTTCATTTGAATTTTTTTGTTAACAGTGAAAAAATGTATTTATCGTGGTTTATTTGTAATTTACTATAATTTTGATATAATTGTTTTTTATTTTTTATATCATGCTTTTAATAATTTATAGATTACATAGAACAATCATTAGTATTAAGTCTTAAAAAGTTTTATTATTTATACAACTATATGTATTATATATTTTTACTGATCCTGAGATATAACGTACTTATTAATAATTTTCAAGGTCAAATAGTTGCATTTTTATTTTATTAAAATGATGCCTACATTCTTACGCTGCAATAAAAAGAAAACATTTAGGACAAATTTGTAGATCTTGGATAGTAACACTCCAAATCTTGCATAGTAATTTTTAAATTATAGAAAATGCAGCTGCTCAAAATATAGTTATGTACATTTGACTCACACTTTATAGTCTTACAATAAAACTCATTGAAAATAAAATACTAATACACATAATAATAGTAATAATAATGAATTTATTAATCTTTTTTATACTATATATCAATAATGTAACAAAATTGTACATTTACTTATAAAATTGATATTTTTAACAAACTTATTTCCACAAGAAAAAGTATTTGTTTTTATAAACAATATGTTCCATGAGTTATTAAAATAATTATTTTCAAAGTGCACCTCTTAAATACATAAACAAAATGGTTTACTATAAAATTTATTGCATATTTTATATTAACAATCTCACATTTGTAAGATTGTAAAATAATGTTGTAAGTGATTTGTGAAAAAGAGATTAAACACTTAATAGAAATTAATAGAATAAATTTATCTTAACTTTATATGTATGTTATTATGTACATATTCATAAAATAATGTATGCCATTTAATATCAATTTATTGCACCATAAGAACATTGACTTTATGTAATAAATTAAAAATCACACAAGCATATTTCAAATCTACACATTCCTTACAATTTTTTTATAAATATAATTAATGAAAAAATTAGAATAAAAATTTGAATATGTCAAGTATTAAAATAACATTTTATTCTTTTAAAATATTTCATTTCATGCAATAATGTAATTGTAAATTAATTTGAATATAATAGAAAATTAATGCATTATTTATTTTAAATTAATTATCGTGTTGTTTATTTTACCATTTTTTAATAACAAGAAATGTATACGGAAATTTATATATATATATATATATATATATAATTAGTTCTCAACTCATACCTACATTGCTTTAAAACGTTTATAACTTTAATATAATCCAAAAAATATATTAAGAATTGAAGATATAAAAATTATTTGTATAAATTATTTATCATTTATTTTAC
Source organism: Ceratosolen solmsi marchali (assembly GCF_000503995.2). Lineage (NCBI taxonomy): Eukaryota > Metazoa > Arthropoda > Insecta > Hymenoptera > Agaonidae > Ceratosolen > Ceratosolen solmsi. Next base: position 14,555,610 of record NW_011948414.1, read on the forward strand.
TATCCTTTTTATTTAATTTTTAATAAATTTTACATGATTAATGTATATTCTTAATATTATAACCTGAATATTTATAGTTTAAACAGTGTTAGCAAATAATATAATATAAAAATAACATTAAACTCAAAGAAGTTAATAACTATGTTATAGTTAATTAATTAAATAAATACTGAAGTATATTTTCATTATTGTTCCATTTAAAGCATTTTATAAAAATTTATTTGTAAACACTGGATAGGTCATATTAAATTTTTATTATTTTAAACAAACTTATTTGCCAAATATATCAGTTGGCTTTACCATTATAAACAAAAATTTATTTCTATTTAATTAATTGAAAATATTAGATACTTATTGTTTTTTTATTGAAAAAATAAAATACAAAACGAAAATTGAATGACTATATATTAAATATAATTTCTTTCATTACAAATATGTGACTAATTATTTACTAATTCATTTAATAAAATGAATAATTCTAGAATGAATCGAGTTAAAATTAATGTGTAACAATTTATGGCATTTTTACTAGTTCATTAAAGTAGATTAATTCCAATTATTGTTCATACTCATATTACGAAAATTCACAAAAACGATTACTTATAAAATTATAATAATTAAGTTTCATTTATTATAATTCTGCAATCACTAAATTTCAACTAATATGTAACATTAATCGATAGTTAATGCATACAATATTTGTAATGGCAAGGTCGTACATCCTAATAGCAATCTGATAAAAAAAGAAAACAAAAAACATCAAGCGCTTTATTAAGCACTATGTACAAAAGGTTCGAATTTGACACAATCGTTAATAAAAAAAAAAAAAATAATAATAATAAAAAAACAACCGTTTAAGAGTTAACAAAGAAAGGGAGTTAAGAAATCAGTATAAAATTATAATTTCAACAAAATATCGGATATTGTCTGGAATAGAATGATAATTGAGATGATACACGCGGTTTACACACTTTATTGATTTCCGGTTTGTGTACTTTACGCTATGACGACATACGAAAGTTCTGCATTAAGTCAGATGCTGACGAGGCATTGGTCGGTTCGAGTTAACCCCGACATATATCATCCATGATAACTTGGTGATTGTAGCGCCACCAAATGCGCAAATCACAAAAAGTCATAAAAAAATTAAAAAAAAATGGATGTAATGGAAACATTATTTCAACATTTAGAATTTCAATGAATAATTTTATCATCGAATTCGCAGCAATTCTTAATTTTATTAGTAACAAATATATATCACATTGTTCTTCAAAATCTAATCACAAAATTTAGAGTTCCGGACACGCCGGCCGGAGCCATCGATGTCTTCTTGCCTGCAAGGTTGTATCACGAACTTCAAAGACCCTGGGTTATATAAAGTTCTTTTTATTTTTAGTCTTATGACTTTTCGAATTTATGAGATTTTAATTCATTTAATTAAAAAAAAAAAAAGTAATTAATCGAACCCATGAACTTTTTTATCTATCACTATATATAAATTATAGCATTTTTATGCGATTAAATCTTGTTGTATCAATTCATATTGTCCAATATATTCATAAAATTATTTAATGTAAGAATACACATATTATAAAATATATGGAGGACAAAGTAAAATAAATATTAAAAATATTTAATAAGAGCATAGGTTCATAATTAAAATTTTAATACATACATTTAGAAAATGTCTCAACGAATAAGAATAAAATTAGTAACGATAAAACGCTATCAACTTTTACACGAACTTAGGTTTTCGATCAACTTCCTATCCAAAACATAAAAATACATTAAAATATATAAAATTAAAAACGCTCCGTCGTAATATATATAAATAAGGACGACTCCCGAACTCAAACAGTCGCATTGCAAAGATTAATGTATCATATATCAATGTATAGTTGATAACATTCCTTAAGAAACTAGAATCCTACGAGTGAATAAATGCGCATATAACCTGGGCCCTTTCATTTTTTGTGCCGCACCTTGCGACACTTCTCTCAAGCGCCATTGGTTGAAAGCGCGCGCTGCCAATGCCGTTTACCCGTCATGCCTTGCGTTCGACGCGTCCTCCCCCACCTTCACAGCCCTTCGATGCGGACGCGCGTCATCTCAGCTCAACGGCTAGCGCTACTCGCTTAAGCTTTGGCTTCGCCTACTCCCCACAATACTCCACACTAACTCAGTCTTCTCCATTCGGCAGTCGAGCAGTTCAGACGTGTGTCGACCGATTTCTCGCCGTACCCAAAGCCAGAGAAAAGGCGCGTTGTCTTTTCACTCTTTTAGCGCTCATCCTCGTAATTTTGGTCCTATCAACTCACGATTGTTAAAAGGTTTAGAAGAGAAGAAGAACTATGACTGAACAAGAAAATAAGGATTTCAGCGAGGATGTCGCTGAGCAGAATTTCGAGCAGAACGGCGAGGCGGAGAACGGTGGTGGTGGTGACGCCACTGAAAACGGCCAAGAATCCCAGGAAGACAGGTAAACTCTCCTTTGACCATCCATTTTGTCTGTACATTAATGAACAGTTAATGCATTTCTCGTAAACGCGCGTTCCGTTCTTCCTTAACCATTATCATTTATCCTTCCATTAAAGTATTTTTCATTGTGCACCATAAATCGATAAATTTTTGGACCGCGTTCTTAGGGCGAGTAGCCATCAAGCAATAATAATGAAAGAGGGGGTAGAGACTCGCGTCGATCAAGCCAAATATACGCCGTCATGCACAGGCACACAGCAATGATTGCCGCTATTGTCGCTACTATTAGTTCATAAAATGGCTGTCGCGTCGGATAACTTCCGAAATAGAATATAAACAATGTTCTTATCACTTCATGACTCAACCTCAGTCTGTTTTCTCTTTACCTTTATAAATAAAATGTCACTTTTACTGAATGAAAAACATTCGTTACGGTTTCTCCATATTAATGCAATCGTTCAGTGACTCGGAGAAGAAATTTAATTCATGGTAATTTCTTCTTCCGAAATTTAAAGAAATTGTTAATATAGCGATCGTGCTTAACTTGTTACGAAAATATGAAAGAACATACACGTGCATGAATTAAAAGCTCGGAAGAAATATTTATACTAAAAAAATGGCGCACGCGCTTAACTCCTTTTAGCTTGGTCACGCGCTCATATAAAAATTCTTTATATCTCCTTCAACGCCACACCATTCTAATGGCGTCGCTTGTGCCCCGCCTCCTAACGGAGAGGATACGATTTTTCTCCACCCCCGTCGGCGCGTTTGCTGTTCAAATATGACGCTGTCCTAAAATAGAAATTGTTTTTTTTTTTTTTTTTTTCTTTTCAAGTCATATTAAGAAATATTTATTCATAATTTATCGATAATCATAAAATTGTTTGATTCAATTAAAGAGAAAAAATAAAATAAAAATCGTGTATTTGTAAGTCAAATTGTGATTCGTAATTTAATTATAATTGATACATTTATTTTTTTTGAAATTTTTTTAAAGATCAATTTTCATTACGATTCAGACAAAAAGACATCACATTTTTAATAATTCTTAGATGTACATTACTTTAATGTTTAAAGACTTCAATTTTTATGGTTATAAAAGATTAATTTTAATAATTATTTTTAATATTTTTAAAGTTCAAATATAGTAAAATGGTAAGTTTAAAATAAATAACATTTGCATATTTAAATTATTCTTTTAATAAATAAGATTAATTAACTTAATATACAGTTAATAGTAAGTTCACAATATAGTTACTAATATCTTAGTTGTTAATTTCATATTTTTGAATTTTCTTTATTAATATTTTGTATAATTTTGTAGTTTTTTAAAAAGAAATTTTTGTAAATTTTTAAAATTTATGAAAGTACGATGTTATAAAAATTTTAAATTATTGAGTATACACATACACTTTACACAACACAAACATTTTTATCTAGCTGTGCAGTTGAACAAAATTTGGAAGTATTGTGCATGTATGTTGCAACGACGTGAGTTTGTCATTTTGCTTGGCGAACGTTATTTGATGGATTTGACTTGAGTAATAACTCGTGAATAAAATTATTTATAACTATCAGTGATAATATCTGTAATGTTAAATAATTTACTTGATGAATTATTCGATTCTATTACTCAATTTACGTTGTACGTGATCTTTGTCATATTCTATTTTTAGAGCTTAAGTATTTAGGATCGAGAAAATGTATTTTTCGGTACAAAAAAAAAAAAAAATTGAATGTAAAGTAATGTTTTTGAGATACAGAAACTCTTCAAATTTTGGAGCATTTTTGCAGCTGAATGTTACTTCGAGATCGAGACACTGAGAATACATCTTACCTCTTGGACTACTTGTGATCAACGTTCGCTTCTACATCAATTCTTCATACTTCAAAACTTCAGATCTTCAATTTTATTTGCCGCGAAGCCTTGCAAAAGTACAAATGCACGATAACGCAAATGATTAGAATATTACTGTTAAATAAGGTCATTTCTTTAAATACATGAAAAATATATACTAATTATCATAAATTTTAAATAGTCAACTCTGGAAAGACACAAATTGTCAGAGTCCATTTTAGAGTTACAATGAACTCTTAATTTTTTAATAAATTTGAGAACTTTTGTTTACTGTAAATTGAAAAAATTATAAATGAAAGCAAATTATTTCTTAAAAAAAAAAAAAAAAAATTGATATTCTCAAAATCTAAATAATATAGATTTTCTAAAATATCTGAGGTTTATAAAAAATGTTTGATAGTATTTATAAAATATATCTAATGTGTGTACATATATTTAAACTATTATAGCATTGAAATATTTAAAATAGTTTGAGATACGTATTTTAATATTCAAAACATTCAGTAGCATGTCGTGAAAAAATAAAGTCATGCATGAAATTTGGTGTTCTTATAATTAAAAATTTCATAAATCAATAAATTTTAATATATCAAATTGAACACCAATAATTCAAATAGGATTTTAATTGCTTTTCACTTGTAAAATTATAACGTAAAAAGACAATTTTTCATATTCCAGTAATTATGACAGTCGTAGTGATTTCTTTATTGATTACTGCAATCCATACAACAAACAAAAAAAAAAACAAAAAAAAAAAAAAGATGCTGCATTTTAGTTATTTATTTAAATACTGCTTACAAATTGTAGAAGATAGAGAAGTATAAAAGTAATTAATAATTTAAAACGTGTTTCAGTGTTTTTTTACAGACATTCTAAAAACTGTTTAAAGTGATGTGTCATTTCTAAATTTGTGTGCTCAAAAGTTTCTGATGTATTCAAACTTGATCGTGGACATATTTTGTATACTCAAATATATTGTAAAGATTCCTTATGTGCAAAAGTGCTTCTAGAAAATATAGCTGGATTTTTGAAGTCATTTAAAACAATCTTCGTTTAATGTAAAGTATCGTAAGCGCTCTAAACTTTTTAAAAAAGATAAATGTTTCAGGCGTTTTTATAGATTTACAAACAGTTAATAGTCCAAAATGCATTTCGAGTTTCGAGTTTTATTAAAAATCTCAAATAAAAGTGCCAATTGCATCGTGAGCCGGAGTATAATCTCAATTGTTAGCAAAAATAAACTGAGGTATCAAAGTAAACGTCTAAAATTCCCGTCTAAAGAATCATCATATGATAACGGTGTAGGCGCTTGGAATGCCACTAACCCAATTTGTGTGGCTTGGTCTGCAGGTGGCAAGCCAGTGTGCGAGCAAATGGACCTGCGTGATGAATATGGTGCTTGCCGATGGCTGCTTTCGCGGCTTCAACACCTGAGAGCTACAACAAAACGCAGATGACAACTCTCGGAAGCACTTGCCTCCACGGTATTTATCAGCAGCGGAGTTCAGACCTCAAATTCTTTGATAAAAAAAAATATATGTACCAAGTGAATTCCAATAATTGATACCGCGTATATTTGAAACTTCGCTTTGCCAAGAAAGTAAAATGTTTTAAAATAAAACAAGGGAGAAAAATCTTGAAGATATTTTGCATAGTAAAGAGTATACAAGTGATTTGGATCAGTTTAGAAGACAAAGACTATATTGCAGCATTGAGGTTGAGATGCATCACTACGATTTCAAGCGAAATATATTTTTTCAAGCTCAAAAATAGTTTTTAATATAAATAAAAACTTGCGTTTTGAATAATTCGTTGTAAAATCTGTAATTTTAATTTTTTATTGTAATGTTATGTAACTTTTATAATTTTGATGTAACTGTAATTATTTCTTAAAATTTCTCATTTTTACAGTATCTTATGATTTTGTTTATGTAATTATTTGCCATTTAATGTAATATATTTGTAGTAACGTCGTAATTGATAAAATCAATTAATCCTATTGAAGCAGTGTGCTGAACAATCACAAAATTAAATTTTTTCCGGAGTCAAATAAATAAAAATTAAATTTTTTTGACAGGGTTTTTAGATTCTTCCTTGCATTCCAGGAGTCCAAGTTTTAGTCAATTCTGTAATAATAGCTTTAACTTAATCATTTTTTTTTTTTTTTATTATTTAAAATTGGACGAACACCTAATGGATTCAAAATAAATCAGACGAAAATCTCTGGTATTCGTCAAAATACAATAATTAAAATTACCTTTGCAGGTTGGCTAAAGGAACCCAGGATTCGCTGAATGATAGGTACTTCCTTCCATTCTCTTTCTTGGCTTTCCTTCATGAAATTAGTTTTAAAGTAATATTTAAGCGTTGAAAGAAATTTCTCTTTAACCCAGCAGATTTGAAACTTCGTTTAGCTGACATCGATAACCTGATAATTGTACAAATTTTTGTTTTATCTGTAATACAATAAAACTATTGAATTGTTGTTGATAAATAAATGCGAAACTTCGCGTTTTATTTTGAAAATAAATATTGCCTATTACGATAAATTTAAATAATTCACACCTCTTTCAGTGATATTTCAATAAAGTATTTAAATGTCGATTAAAATAACCTGGATAAAAGTAGCAGTCTTATGAGCAATTAAATATTGAATTGAAATTTAATGGGAAACCTTAAACATATTTTTATTTCTTTGAAATTAATATGGTTCTCTTTTTTTGTTTTGCAACGTGTAGAAAGCTGTTCGTTGGTGGTCTTAGCTGGGAAACGACAGACAGTGAGTTTGTTTTTAAATTTTGTTAATTTCAGTAAAGAATTTCAAACATTTTCTAGAAAATTTTTATTCATTTGTTTGAAATAATTGAAGGAAAAACAGTTATAAAAACTTGTTAAGCTATGATGTGTAAACTTAGGACACCATCAGATAACATAATAAATTGTTACATGAGATAATAATGAAATACTGAGCTAGCTAAATTTAAATTTATAATCAAATTGAATTCTATTTTTTCAAAATTAACTGTGATTTAAATAATTATTATTCAGAAGATTGGTTTGTTAATTATTATATTTGTTTTTTTTTCAGAGGAATTAAGAGATCACTTTAGTACATTTGGTGACATTGAGAGTATCAATGTTAAAACAGATCCAACTACTGGTCGTTCCAGAGGATTTGCTTTTATTGTTTTTGCCAAAGCAGAATCTCTAGATAAGGTAAAGTTTATATTAAAAATAATCACATTTGTAATGTACTCTAAATTATCATGATGACATTAATTAAAAGTCAGTTCTGCTACTGAATGAAAATGAAGAATATACTTTCCTGAATTAATTTTTTATTCAATTATATTACTTCCAATGCTAAATAAAATATGAAGATTTATAAAAAAATTTTCTATTTAGGCTATGTCTCATGAAGACCACATCATCAACAATAAGAAAGTTGATCCAAAAAAAGCCAAAGCACGTCATGGAAAAATCTTTGTTGGAGGTCTGTCAACGGAACTTTCTGATGATGATATTAAGACGTTCTTTTCCCAATTCGGAACTGTATGTGCCTTTAAATATAAATATGCTTGATTGAATTTTATTTGATATTTAAATTGGAAATTTTTCTTTTTTAACAGATCGTCGATGTTGAAATGCCATTCGACAAGACGAAGAATCAGAGGAAAGGATTTTGTTTCATCACATTTGAATCTGAACAAGTTGCTAATGAGTTATTGAAAACAACAAATCAAACCATTAATGGCAAAGAGGTTGGTAATATTACGGTATAAAGAATACGGAATATAAATGAAAACAACAATAATTATATTAATCGAAAACTTTAAGGTTCAAGTGAAAAAAGCTACTCCAAGACCAGAAATGGGAGTTATGCGAGCTGTAGGTAGAGGTGGTCGTGGTGGCCGTGGCGGACGCGGCCGAGGTTTCGGCGGTCAAGGCGGTTGGGGTCAGGGAGGCTACGGTGGTGGATATGGTCAAGGAGGCTACGGTGGAGGATATGGCGGTGGTTACGATGGCTACGGTGGCAATTATGATTACTATGGAGGTGGCTACGGCGGCTACGGAGGTTATGACTATAGTGGATACGGTAATTTTATTTGAATGTTATATTCGTGTCTATTCATACATCATTTGAAAGAATCTCATAATGTACTATACTTGACGTATTTAAAATTTTCAACAACCTCCACTTTCATTGCCTTGAACTTATTCATTCCTCATTTCGCGATATTATCCTCAAGTACACTATTTTTCTGAAATTAAGATATTTCCAAAAAATATATAACATCTGCTTTATAACTCATGTTAATTTAGAATTTATTAATAAATATTAAACCCTTGCTGCATCCGGAATTTTATCCGTAATTGTCTATTAATAAAATAAAAGTAATTAAGAGATTTGCATTAGCAATATTTTATTTAAAAAAAAAAATATTGTTTAAGATGAAAGTGCGATCATGTGTGCGAAGAGGCGTGAATAATTATGTAGAGTTTAACTGTTTTAATAATATTAATGAGCAAAAAATAAAATAATAAATTAATTTGAAGACTTACGGCATTGTCTTTTGTTTTTGCACCGTGTGTTCCATGAATATGCAGACGGCTATGGCTATGGCGGTGGTAGTTACGATGGTGGCTACAGTGGTGGGCGCGGTGGTGCACGCGGCAAAGGTACGCATTAGCGTTCCTTTTGTTGACTTCCAACTTTTTATTACAACCACATCTTCCACAATTTATTCTTCGTGTTGTATTATTACTTTTATGCATTTAAATATTTTCTAAACGAAACAACTTTCAATTATCAGTTTTACATAAAAAATATATATATACATATATATATATATATATATTTACATTTTTATACCCCCTCGCGCACATGGCTCGACTCCGATTCATCGGATCAGTCATACTTTTTATTTTCATGTAGTATTTATTATTATTAGTATTCATCTAATATTCCATTAGAAAATCTTATAAATTTGATTCACTACCTTATTTTATACAACAAAAAAAAATTGAAACAGATGTGACATTAATTAATTAAAGAAATTTTTTATCACGCATCTCAAAATCGATAATTTGTCAAATGTAAAGAAATATAAATTCATATATGCATATTCATACCTTCTATTGCATGCTATATCTATCTTTATTAATAACTGAATGTCAAAATTTAAAATTACATTTATATAATACAATTTTCTCTATGCATGTTTTAATGATTAACAATCTTTGTCTCCTTAAGCTTTTTCAAATAAATAATCATGTATTATATAGTGTACTTCACAAACGAAAATAAAAATAATGAAAAAATTTTATGATCAAGAAATAAATCAAGAGTTTGCAGAGCATTATAAAAATTGTAAGTTTATGCAAGATTTGGAGATTCACTTAAATGGTAAATTAAAAATATTGACAATTAAGGGATCAAAGAAGAGAGAAATTTTACCTTAAATTATTACTAATAAAATAAAATACAATCAAATTGAATAATCTGCAACTCTACTACCTTAGCCTGTAGCCTCAATAGAATTTTATCTTTTATTCCTTAAAAGCTTCTGTAAATTTTTAATTATAAGATTTTCATGAGTTGATACTGGAATATTTCAAACATAAAATGCGTTGAATGCAATATTTCATTCATTTTAATTTTCGTGTCATTTGATTAACAATTAATAGAATGATTTGTTATAGTTAGTAAATTAGTGTATTGGCTTTTTAGTGTAGTAGTTGCTATTAATAAAATTGTAATAGAAATTAGTCTAAACCATCCGACTGGTTATGTTCCAGGAGGCTCAGGCTTTGGCGGAAAGCAGAGAGGTGGCGGCCGCCAAAACCAGAGGCACCAACCCTATTAAAGCCACAAATTTTCTTTCGACCGCGATGCCACTTGCATCGTAACTATTGGTGAGTTTCTCTCTTTTTCTGACCTTCAATTTTTTTTTTACTGTTTTTTTTATTTGTTTAATACTACATTAAAACTACTTTCATTTTAATTGAATAGTTCATTTTGATTTTCATTATTTTTTATTTTTTGATCAAGTATAATAATGTTTTATACTTTGTTTACGAATTGAATCAAACATTATTTTAAAAATAAATTGTTAATATGTGTTGTTATTCTTAATTTTAGGTCACCCATCCTATAACAATCGTAACTCGTCAAATCATCATTCCATAACAAAGCCTCGTCATTTTCAACAAGACTCCCAAGCGCAACCGCGTAGGCAGTACCAATCATCAAATAAAGTTCATCGTGCATCATAGCCGTCAAAATATCATCACTCAGAAGCATTTTGACAAAAAAATTTAAGCTTTGCCAAAAAGCAAAAACAGCTCGCTTCGTCGCGACTATAAGAGGTTAACTGAAAACTACTTGTATAAAGTTAAAAGTGACGTAAGATCATCAATTTCGTCTACTTTTTGCCTCAAATAACTGTATTCTGTCTTTGATTTCTACACAATTAGAACTTTGTGACAATTAGCCTTTTAATTAAAAATGCTACATGTATAAGTTTAAGTGCAGCAGTTACAAACAAATGTATATTATTAATCATTTTTCAATAATAATTTAATTACAATACTTTGTTTTTGGATGCTTATACAAAAATTATCTTTCTCTTAATTACGCTACTGTAATAAAAAAATCTTAACTCAAATGAAAATATAATTGTAGATAAATGAATACGTGAATCTTATTTTTATGGCGATGGAAGCGAGTTTTGTACAAAAAACTCAAGTCAAATCTTAGAAGTTTAATAGCAAATAATCGATCGGTAATTGTGAAGAATAACAACTTGTATTACATCGTTTATCATGTGCAAGTTTATTTTAATTTGTTTATAACTTAGTTTGAAAAAGTGAGCGACAGAGTTATTGTAAAGAATTGAATAGGCAATGTACTTTTTACAAAATGAAGAACAAAATGATGAGAATTGAATCATTTTCTATAATTCGAAACAATCAAATTTCGAAATTAAAACGACATTGGTCAATAAGTTCATCAACAGTTTTTTTCTTATTTATCTTAAGTCACAATGAATTTTCTTTTTTCAAATTTGTTAGTATCTAATTTAAATGTCTATAATAAAGTGGAATTTACAAGGAGTAAAAGAATAAATTGATATTGTTTTATGAACTTTTTGAACAAATTTTGTCAGTTTGTTTTAAATAAAATAAAATGCGAAAATGAAATAACGTAAAAAGATGATTGCTTCCTTTAATATTATTGGTAAAAACTAGATTTAAATAAATTCATTTTGTGTATATAAAATTTATATTCATATTTCGTTATTTTCCATTACCTTAATTTTTTATATATTTGAAAATCGAAATAGCTAGCGAAGAATCTAATTAGTTGAAATTAACATATTTCATAAATAATTTAAATTTTAACAATTATTCAATGCAAATGTAAAAAATTAATAAAATTATTTACAAAAATCTTTAATACAATTTCGTTGTGACGCTTACAATTGATTACCCACGTGATATATATTTATATATATATGTATATGTAAATACATTTTTTCAAGTAAAACCGAGTGACAAAAATCTACATCTAAAATTGGATAATTGTTTTATAATAAATAAAATTTATGTTGGCAAAATATTTAATTTTTCTTAATGAAAGTAATTTATTTAAAATAAATATATTTGAATGAAATACATTTCATTAACAGTGGATCAGTTACTTATTTCTTTATTGACTGAATTAATTATTTAAAGAAAGGCTTCAAATAGTATATTAACATATATTGAAATTCAATTTCTACTTAAAAATATTATTTTGTATACGATTATATCTATAACTACGTTTATATCGAGATTCGTAACATTTTTTAATGCTTAGATAGTAAATTAGGAATAAATTTTACTTGGAACGTATAAGGAAATTATTAATAGGTAAGTAATAAAACAAAATTTTAAATGCTCTATTTTTATATGTTTAGATATAATAAATAATTGAGGAATAACTAAATATTTAATAATTCCAATGCGCCTTGAGTAAATACTTTAATGATACGTCGATTTGCTTAGTTGAGTGAATCAAAACTTACACTTCCGATCACTGAATTAATATTTCCGATTCGTAAACACATGGATTTAGTTGATTGTACAATGCAAATGTGGTAAATAAGAACGCTGTATCATATGGCTAAGCTTAATTTTTACAGTTCGTCAATCAGTATTTCGATAATTGAGTATATGAAATTAACTTAAGCTTCATATTAATTTTTTGTTATACAAAACGGTAATTGTATAAAAAAAATTTGCAATTCGAGCTCTTATTAAGCAAAAGAGAAGGTCAGTTAATAGTGGCGCATGCAATGTATCGATTCATGTCAATATATTTGCCACTCTGTTTAATGATAAAGAACTTATCGAGGTAACTCTGATTACATCAGTAATTCCTTATCAGATTTCTGAACGAAGGTGAAGGTCATTATGGATTTTATCTCGATCGCATATTTGAAATATTCGACTACATTGAATAGCCATGAATTTTCAATTATAAGTACTTCGGTTTAAGGCATCGATCCTGAATTTTTTTAAGAACTAACCACGAGGTTTTACGTTGGCTGTTCACTAAAGTGCAACGACGGTCTTCTCAACATTTGCTGGATATGCAAGGTTACGTATGGTACTGAATAAGTGGAAGAATTAAACTTGTGAAGATTAACTACACTCTATACAGTACAAGAAATAAATTAAATATCGCCTTTGATATATATTAACAAGTTGTTAAAATATGCTTAAAATATAACTGCATTAATGATGAATTTTGTCAATGATAATAGTTGACGGTATCTAGAAAGTGGTGCAACTTGAAAACTGTAATGTAGTCTGTAGGTTAACACGACTTGTACTCTAAGGCTTTGGAATTTGGTATATTTTGAATAGAATTAGAGTGCTCTTCTTCCACACACTTTTCAGTTGATCCCCTCATTTTTTCTCACGGATGGGATAGATGAGTCATTAAAAATCTTATGTGCACAAGATAGAAAACATAAATATAAACCGAAGTTAAATAGTTCTGACACATGTCAATAAAACATTCCATAATTTGTCTTTACTACATTAAAAGATTTTTTCATACTAGAATTTTATAATTATACTTGTTTAAAAATATTTCTCAGCTTTTATAAAATATTTTATACTTGAAAGTTTTTATTAAAATATGAAAAATCTCTTTAAAATATATATATTTTGTTATGAAATTTATTCAAGCTCTTTATAAGCTAAATTTTCTTTAGTAGAAATTCTTATTATGTGCATTAACTATTATTATTCGTAATTAAGCATTTGTACGAATGAAGATTGACTATTTCTGTATATTGATTGTATTATGTTGCAAAAACCTATCGATTTGTCTTTATTGTTCATGCCTTCAGGCATTAATTGAAAAATGGTTATAACTGTAGAAAAGTAAAAGTTAATCTTTTCTAACTATACTTATAGTACTTTTAATAGTATTATAAAATTAACATTTTATATTCGAACATTGGATTCAAATTTAGATAACAATAACATTTATTTATGCATTGAGAACATTCGGTATACTTTTATAGCTATCTTGATTCAATTAAACTAAATGCAAAAAATTATTATTATCCTTCAAAATACACATTAGCTATTCCACAATAAAGATGAAATTAATTTATTAATAATTATATTATATATAATTCTAAGTGTAGTCAAGTTCTTATTTTTGCTTATGCTGTCCAAAATTCATTTCACTATTATATTTTATTTCATTAATCACTAACATATAAAAATTATATTTAATTGAGAAGAAAACGAAGAAATTTATCTCATTCGGTGTTATATTATTATTATTGCGAATAGAAAAGAGGCCTTCTTTTAGAAATCGAATCCTTTTAATATTTCCGATTTCTTCATGTACTTGAATTTTTTTATTTTATATATAAAAATATTATTTTTTCTTGTCAAGAATCATATTGAACGTATTCATTTTTTTACGTATAATAATAAAATAATATTTTAGTAATTATTATTAAATAAATAAATATTATTTTATAAATTATTACAAATACTTTTTGTTTTATTTTTTTAATTGTCACCAGTTATTTTGTCGATGTGCAAAATGTAAAAAAATGCCTTTCTAACTGTAGTATATATTATCTTATTTCTTTATTTACATCAAAGAATTTTTGGAAAATTTCTATAAAATGGAATTCTCGACTCATACTATATAACTTATCTTTATAAAATGTAATTATGTTGTCACTTCAGGTTACACAGAAATTTTATTAATTTTCTATTTTTCCATTTATATTTTTAGTGTCACATTTTATTACTATTATATAATAATGTTATGCTATTTCAAAGTTTATCGTTTTCCAGAAATATTTAGATTATATCTAAATTATATAAAATATCTAAATTATATTTAAATTATATCTATAAGATATAAAACAAATATAATTTAAACCTTTTCACTATTATTAATTTGCAATTATAAAATTATAGTTCCTGGAACATGCTTTTTAATTTTATTATTTTATTTAGATACTACTTTATTGAGTAGTAATTGTTCTTTTTATTTTGATAATATATTTGTTTTTATTATTATTCATTTCATCTAATTTGTTTATATTATTATTATATTTTATCATTATTATTTTTTGCATCTAATTCATTTATATCATTATATTTCTATTATTTATTGGATTGAAAAAATTGATCAATATTTTATCAAATCATTTTCTAAATCACTTTATGTGTTATATGAATTGTATTTATGTATTATAGAATCTATTTTGTAGCGTTTTTCTATGTTTACGCTCTTTTTTACCCCTTTTTTATCTCTTATTCCGGCTCTCTCTCTCTCTCTCTCAATTATTTTTTTTTTTAATTTTGCCGCGATATTCATCTTTTATAGCGCCGCCATAGTAGAGGGAGCCTGCGTCATTATAAAAATCAGCCACCATAGGAAACAATATTCCCCAATCGTATTAACTAACGGTTTCCTTATTTCATTAAAGAATTTGAAATATTCAATGCAGTTAATTATTTCTTTCGTTTAAAATTTTTATCATTACTTTTTATTTAGTTATATGGAAGATAGATAGTTTTACTTTTTAATTGCGCCTTATCATTGTGATGTTCCATTTTGTTATTAAGAATCACATTATTTTTTGTTTTTCCACCTTTTTAGATGTAAAATCCTAATGCGATTACGATTTTTGTAAAAGAAATAAGACATAAATGTAAAATTTCAAATCTTTCCGAGTGCCAAAAATATTTATTAACGCATCCAATATTTTGATAATTAACCTATTTTATAATTTTGGATAAATTGATTAAATCGGTTCCTTGCGATTATTGCAATTTCGTTTAAAGTTTTATTTTTATATCATTTTCAAATAAAATTGTTGTAATCCGAGCTTACTATTAATTAAAAACGTATTCAATATAAATTAATAAATTCATTCATTTTCTGATGCATCACTCAACATTTATGTTGTTATAAACTATCTTAGATCGATCGGTTTCTAATTATAGATACCAAAAAAATGTCTTTAAAACATAATTTATGACATCGATCTACTTCTTAGAATAGTATTTGTGAGTTGGTCGCGTTAGAAGAGATGTATCTGTAGTAAAATTATTACATTGATTCCTGGTATTGATTCGATTAATATATTTAATAGTATATTTTCATATTATTCCATGATTGGTAAAAAATAAAAATAAAATTTTACCTTGGACTTCGTTTCTGGTTGCAAGACTTTCTACTACTAAACTGCTGTTACTCGCGTAATTCGATTAAATGCTTTATGAAGTCATAGTATTAAAATAAGATAAAGTATTATCAAAACATAAGATATTATACTTAAAAAAAGCTTCAATATTGGAATTGTATTACTTACAGTATATATATATATTTTTTAGAAAGAATAAGCTTTATAAACTCCTCACTTATTAGAAAATAAATAATAATAAAAAATTAGAGTAAAACAAATTATAAAAATATATCAAATATATTGGAATTATAACATTTGTTAATATTAAATATATATATACCAATATCTGTGACAAGTATTGTAAAAATAAATATTTTTAGTATCGTGTACGGTTTCACAAAAATGTACCAAAATTGATGTGTTTTCAATTAAATCAAGTAAAATAAATGAGTTGAAGGTAAAATCATCATTTAAATAATTGTAAATACTATAAATAAGTATAAACAAAAATTCATCAATAATCAGTTCATAAATAGTAAAATTGATAATTTATAAAATATTAATTTTAATACTATTAATTAAAGTAATAACATAAAATATAATAAATATGTATTTGGAAATACTTAAACAAAATTATAAGAAGCAAAGGCTTAATGTTAAAAATAGGTACACTGTTTTAATAAAATAAAAATAAATGATAAATTACTTAAAAGAATATTGCATTTAATAAGTGCAAAAACAAAAATTGTAAATAATATATTTTCTTATTTAATGTAAATAAAAAAATAAGATGCTTGTATTCTATGTAATAAATAATTTAAAAATATTACAAGGCTTACTTTGTATTATAATTATACAAAGACAATGTTGTTTATACTATATATAAACATTATAATTTTATTCGCATAAAATAGTATTGAAATTATAAAAATAATCAATGTGCAATTATATTAAAATTTTATTATTATGTTATTTATAATATTTATATTATGTAAGCATCAGATCTTATTTATATTTGTATATTACAGATGTTTAATAATTCTATTTATACAAAATATGGAAATATACAAGTAAAATCTATTATATTTAAAATAAAATTGTATTAAAAAATTTATTTTATAATAAAATTATTAATTAATAAAATTAAAACTATAAAATTTTCTTAATAATTCTTTTTAGTATGAAATAATAGTTTTAAATTGTATTATAAAATGTTATATTTTATAAATTTTATTTATTAAGGAACTATAAAGTAAAAAAATTTTCATTCAAGAAATTATAAAAACAATAATGATTTCTCATAAAATTGTATATTAGATAAAACAGAATAATAAAAAAATCTATCAAATAAACGAAACTAAGTATGAAAAAAAATAAACTAAGTGGCACAAGTAACAAGTTCATAAACAAATAATTGTGAATGAAAGTAAAGAGATTTATTTAGAATACAATCAATTTTTAAAAAGTATCCGAAATTTGTACATGACAATATTCTTAGTAAATCATGAAAATTAATGTATGAAGATTTCTAAAGAAAACAAAAACACGCATTTCTAAGTCTTATCATTTATTATATTAAGGGCAGTTAGAATAAATGTAACAATCATAATCAATTAGCTAGTAGAGGGAAAAAATTAGATAAGTTATAGATTGCTTATAATAATCAGATAAATAATATAAATCCCAATCTGATAGCAAGTTATAGAAGGAAAAACGTGTCGATATACAATAATTAAAAAATATCATATTACTGACTTATTAATAATATATTTATCTCTAAGAAAAGAAAAATATTAAATATTTCTTGTGTAAAAAACTTTTATCTAATAACAAATACAAAATTTGATGGAAAAATAGTATTAATGTAAGTCACATAAGATATTATTTGAACGATTTCAAAAAAAACGTTATAGTGAATTAGGATGTCATAAATATCAATTTTCTAAGTACAATATACAAGAGAGAAGAAATGTAATAAAAACAATATATAAATAGATTTCTGTAAATTATCATCAATATTTTTAATAAAAATGAGATATATAATACATAATACGACATGAATTAGAAATAATAAATATATAATGTATTTGTAATAAATAATAAATATTTAAGAAATATAATTTTTCAAGTGATAAACAGAGTATTTAATATTGAAAATTTTTTAAATTTTAATAATTTATTATAGATTGAAATTATAAATACATGTTTGGTTTATTTTATTGTTATTTGTATATTATCATTAATTTGTATCAATGCAGTAAATATGAAATATTAAATATTTTAATATTTAAAATGTCTGATGTTACTCAAAGAAAAATCTATGTCAAGTTACATGTTTATTTCCATTGATAATTAATAAAAATCATGGCCTACGATATATTCACGTTAAGTTTACTTTTTCATACTGCACTGTTTTAATGTCAATTTTCTGAATTTTTATAACAATACATTGTATTATTTCTTACAACAGTATTTTGCTGAATAGAATTTGAAATGTATGGATTAGTTTATTACAAGTCTTGAAAGAGTTAATTTGAAAGTGAAAACATGTTGTTTACTATTGGTATATTGATAAAGCAATATTATATTACTGAGTAAAACTCATGAGTTTTATCAAATGAACTATTTTTAAATAATAAAAATTAATGCACGATTCAATTGGTATTCTACACAATATATAAATAATAAATAACAATTTTATATAAAAAATTTAAAATTTATAAAAGTTAATATCCATACGATTGAATGATTGAATGGTAACATTTCAAAGGTGGAAGTAACTTGAAAATTCAACAAGCATATAAAAGTAATTTAAATATGTATGATCCAAGGTGGACGTTGATTAACTTGTCTATTGCGAAGAATGGCTAAGTTGGTAAGCCCTGGCTTCCGACGAGTGGAGGAAGAACATGCGGGAGTAGGTACGTAAAGTAGCACAGCCTAACTCTTAGCTACTTGCGGGTTTGTAGCTAAGCTTCCCACACCTCGCGTTGCGCGCGCCCCTATACGGGATCTACCGAATCTTCTAGTGCATGTGCTGACAGCGTTCTATCCGACTCAACCTCACGATTCGCGTTTCTTCGTATACTTTGCAAGCTTTTACTCATATTCACCAATCTTTCCCGTACTACGAACTTGCTGATCTAGGATAATCACGCCGCGCGTCTCCCAGACACCTAAATCAAGTCAGGGAACAACGGCGCGAATTTCATTCCAACTGTAAGTGCACGCGGACCTACGAGCGATAGTCGAGGGTACCGCACACGTTGCCGTTGTCCTTGTACTGCTACTAGCTACTAGCGTTCGTTAACTACTCGAGGCCGCTGCTCGAGCACGCATAACGCGCGCACCGGGCCGACCGCCGAGCCCTGGCTAAAGGACGAACACCACCAGAAATAAAGGTAAGGCGCAGGCTTGAACTTCCGGCTACAGCTAACTCATGAGTATGAGATTTACGTGAGACGAGCAATCGCCATGCTTGCGCCGGTAGTGAGCTAGCGCGAGTCTTGCATGGAAATTCGGTAGGTTGCGATTCGAAAGAAAGCATGTTGCCAAGTTTACAACTAGGAACATCTTCCTCAAGAACCTCTAACGCGCCCTCGACCTTTTTCTTTTTTACAACGAAAGACTATCTACCTCTCCCCCCCCCATCCCGCCCCCATATATATATATATATATATATATATATACACGCGAGCGCGCGCATATCCATATAAATTTATATCATGCATATATATATATCCCCATCACGCACACGCTCATTGTTCACAGACTCTTGTTCATTCGCTTGCATATTCGCTCGATAGATTTCTCTTGTGGCGCTGGGATACTAAGCGTCGACTTTTTCCTCGGTCTCTCGTTCTCGATCAATGGATTTTTAAGTTTATTTACGATTTGGAGGTAGAAAAACATGTTATTTATTTTACTAATAAATTACTGTGAGCCAATTAAGTTTACTCGTATTGTCTTGTGAAACTATTTCAATTTTCTGATTCTTTTTGTATTGGTCAGTGAGAAAAAGGAATACACCGGGGTGGGTAGCTCAGCTCGAAGGTTAATCTCAAGACCTTTGAAAATGATTTCACGTGCTCTTGCTTCTTTCACTGTATCTATAGTGTACTGGAATCCATCAAATCAACAACTTTTTATCATTTAAAATACATCTAATTCGTGAACACGAGGATTCACTTTTGTTTTATAATTATTTCTTAATCACAATTAATTTCTGACATTCAATAAGAAAGAACTACTTATAAACATTTTATTTTTTTAAATTTCATTAAATATTTAATATTTAAAAAAATGTCCATATCTATTGTTATGAAATATTTGTGCATATATTTTGTACCTAATAAATTTAATTTATTTTTAAAAAATTTATTTAAAATTTTTAATAAATTGTTAAATTTATTCATTTCAAGTACTTGTATGATTTTATATTGTATTATATTATTTATATATTTGTTAAGTCATTCAAAGACATCATTTTCAATCTAATTTCTTTTGTGCTAGAATAGATAAAAACTTTACAGTAGCACATTAATTTATATTGTATTGTAATTATATATATTATCTTCTTTTTTTATTAAATAAAAATATACTTTACAGACAATACTTGCCTTAAAGTTAAGCTGTACCTAGCTATTAAAGCCAAGAACAATTAATAATTTGAAAAACTAAAATTTTACAAGAAGGTAGACAGGAAATGGTCATGGAGGTATCCCCCTCACCTCAATGCGTCGGTCGTGAGTTTGTCCGACAATATTATACTTTACTTAATAAAGCTCCGACACATTTACACAGGTTTGTTTTAAATCTAATAATTTGTTATTAATTTGCTTCTTTAAATTTGTTTCACTTTTAATTTCTCTAATTAATTTTTTTTACTTTGTGACTTTTAGGTTTTACAATAATTATTCATCTTTTGTTCATGGAGGTTTTGATACAAATAGAGAGCCCAATCCAGCAATTGGTCAAAAGCAAATTCATCAAAAAATTCAAGCCTTAAACTTTCAAGATTGTCATGCTAAAATTAATCAAGTAGATTCACAATCAACACTTGGTAATGGTGTTGTAGTTCAGGTATTTTACTTTAAATTAAGTAATTTTAAGAAGTACAAATAATCAAATCAGATCAAGTTTTCAATTTTTATTTTTATTTTTAAATGTACACACTCATGTAAATTATATGTTGATAAAAATTGCTTCTATAAATTAATTTATATGTTATATTAATATGAAAATTCATATTTATATAATTTAACAAAATTTAATACAAATGACAATACTATTTATCCGAACAATATTTGATACAAATGTTTTTAAATAAATTTTATAAAATAAGTATAAGATAATGTTATAAAAGATAAGGTATAAGTAAATATTTTAAAGTACTATTAAAAGTTGTAGAGACATTTAAATTTATTTCTCTAAATAAAATAAATATTACTAAATGTTTATTTTAGGTTTCAGGTGAATTATCTAATAATGGTCATCCAATGCGACGTTTTACACAAACGTTTGTATTAGCAGCACAAGCACCAAAAAAGTATTACGTACATAATGATATTTTCCGTTATCAAGATTTTGGTTATGGTGACGAAGAGGAAGAATTAGAAGGTGAAAGTAACATCAATGAAAATGCTGAAAGAGAAGGTGAGGTAGAAAATACACGAGCAGAAGTTGAAGACGAAGACCATCAAAATGAAGCTCAACAATTGGCAACTAAAATTGTTAATACTGAACAACATAGTCAGGCACAACAGCAACAAGTTGCTCCTATGACCCAACAGCAACAAGTTTATTATACTATGCCTTCTCAACAACAGGTAAAAAACTGTACATTTAATTATATAATTATTTAACATTAAACTGGTTTAAATACTTATAACAAATATTATGTACTAGTACTGTATAATCATGTTATCTTAGATTCATCCTGTTATGCAGCAAGTTACAATAAATGGATCTGTTCACGAAGATTCTTCAATTATTTCTCAACAACCACTTCAACAGCAACCACCCTTACCACAGCAATATATGGCTGAACCAAATAATCAAGAGCAATTTCAATCGGAGAGTGAACAAGACTCTGTATCTCAACAACAACAGTCAATTAAAACTGATTCTCATCCTACATCAGAAGAAATTAATGAGCAGCCAGAGATTGATCAAAACTATACACAATCCACTCCAGAAACTGAAACTGAACATCAAATTTCGTCCCAAAATATTAACAATAGTGGACCAAAAACATATGCAAACTTGGTTAAATCTTTTCCTAACGTTGGCTCTACTAGTCCCCAGGTGCCTAAACCATCATTATCTCCGGTACATATTTGATTTTAAAATTATTATGAAATAAATAATTCTTATTATAATATCTTTTTCATAATTTTATTAGCCCCCTATTCAAAATATGCGTATTGATGATCGCATATCAGCACATCAACCATCTACAGGAGCATCTGTCCCAACTTCTACGGGTACAACCATAAATCAGCATGTACATAGAATGACTAGTGTTCCTCAACAACAGACGCAAACTCAACAATATCAGCAAAGATTACCTAGAACTGGTGGTCCAATTCAACGAGGTTAAAACCATATTAACTAATTATGAATTTTTTTAATTTATACAAATTATTTTATTAAAGCTTAAATATAGTACTGCTTAAATTTTAAAGTAGAAATTTTTAATTTTTAATTTTTAATATTATAAAAAAATTTTAAATTAGTCTTATTGAAAATATAATACAATACGTTATATTTATTTTAACTTAATTTTTTCAATTTTCAAAATTTATTATTTTTTTTCTTCGTTTTAGATAACTATCCTATTTTGCATAATAAATAGAATTTACGTAAATATATCTAAAATTACTATCGAAATAATTGTAGATGGAGATCGTCGTACTGGAAGATCTGTTGGTTATACTGATTCACATCAATTGTTTTTGGGAAATCTGCCTCATAATGCTTCTGAAAATGATCTTAGGCAGATTTTTGAACGATATGGACGTGTAGCAGATCTTCGTGTACACAGTAAACAAACCGATCGTACAAAAGGACCACAAGGAACAAACAATACCAGAGTTCCAAATTATGGATTTATTACGTTCGAAGATTCATCCGTTGTTAATAAAGTACTTGATAATTTGGTAAGTTTGATATACTAAAATTTATTATTATTGGAAATATATGCTTACCGTCTCTTTTTAATTTACAGCCAATTTACTTCCCAGAGAAAAATGGCCAGAAATTGAATATTGAAGAAAAAAAAGTGAGGCCTAGGGAAGGAGGAGGTGGTTGTGGCCGTCTGAATCCAGCAGATGGTAACATGCGTCCTATGGGAACTCAGCAACAACAACAGCAACGTTTTCCAGGTACTATTGATTTGCTCTGATTTAAGGATTAAATTTTATCACCATAGTTATGTACAATAAAAACTGAAATAACCTAAATATAAACTGTAAATTTTAATTGTTTTAGGCATCAAAAATTGTATATGCGGAATTATATTTATTTATTTATTTATTTAAATTTCGTTAATAAATTACATTGATTTATACGATATAATTAGACATTACTGAGAAATAGTTCTATAATTTGAACATTCCTAAAACGTGGAAATAATTTGATCTTTTTCATTCAAAATATTTATAATTTTGAAGATTATAACTTTTGTCAATGTTAATTAAATTTGTAAAGTAGATGTATTGATTTATATTGATTAATTTTTTTTGTATACTTTTTAAAAATAACAATCAATATATCACAAGGTAAACACATGTTTAAGAAAAATTACTCTAAATTATTGATATTTAATTAAATGTAGATATTAAATTGCATGAAGTTTAAAAAATGTATTTTAACATAGAAAAAATTTTTAATTGTACCATTATATTTATTATTTATTACAATTCATTTCAATTATTTTAATTATTACTAAATATAATACCGCTTGTGTCTTGTTATTTCTTTTATTTAATTATAAATCAATTTGCACAGATAATATGTAATAAATTAATTTTATTTACAATCAATTTAAAAGATAGGGTTCATTGGGCTAATAGGATACATTTTAATGATTCAGGTGGTCCAGGATTGATGCGAGGTGGACAGCAAGGAACACGCGGACGTGGCGGTTTTAACCGTGGTGGAGGCGAAGGAGGTCGAGGAGGAATTAGACAGCCTGGTGGAAATCCAAACAATCAGAACTACCAAAATCGTCGCTAATTCTTGACAAATAATCTTTGGATTTTGACTTGCAGCAAGCAAGACTTACCGCTCATTTGATTAACACATCAAGATTAAACGAAAAAACGAAAAAGACAAGAGTATAAATGATAATTGAGCTTTGCTCAAAAGAACCGTATGTAAACTAAACAATTAAAAATAGGCAATCTCATGGAAATGATATTCTGATCCAAAAGGAATAAAGCTTTCACGAGACTCTTCCTTAAAAAAGAAGATCAGTGCAACATAAACTTTTTAAGCGTGAAAATTACCAGAGAAACAAGACATACTTGGGGAATAGAATACAAGTACGCTAATGCGCAAGCACAGAGACTATTGTCAATTCTCTAAGTTGACATCGACCTAAAAATAGCTTTACATAACTTAATTAAAAATATATTTAAGAACTTTTATTATTTTCATCAAAGTTAAATTGTGCTTAATTTAATTAAGACACATGCAAAAATATTTACCATTCTGTTATTTGTGTAATTCCTGCTCGATTTAATTAAGTTATGCTTAAGTTATACTTGGATAAACAATGCTTGTGAAAAGCGAAAATTATTTCGTTTAAGTCATGCATTCAGAAATTAGGTTGTGCTTAAGTTCATTAAGTTGTGCCTTAGAGTAATGGCAGTCTGCTTAAGTTAATTAGGTTATGTTTAACAAGGTACAGAGAGACATTTTAACGCAGCATTCATTGCAATTATTTATCATTCGCATAAGTTACTATGTACAAAGTTTTGCATAACCTAATTAGCCTTTATATAGCGTTTTCATATTTTATATCACTTTATTACGATTTAGTTAAGTTTATTCTTAAGGACTACGTATTTTTGTTAAGCCTTGCTTAACTTGACTAATCTTGGCATAATTTTTTTATACTGCATAACCTAATAAATTTTTGCATAACTCCGATAAATTTTGCATATCTTAATTAACCGTTTCATAATATTAAAATCCTGTATAAACACTTAAGAACAACATATAATTTGGAGTTGTGCATAAGTTTAATATCTTTTGTATAACATTTCATATCTTGATAGAACTTAATTAAGTTTTGTATAATCTTTGTCAATTCAGTACAAAATTTAATTAAGTACCATTGATAATATAGCCTTTTTGATTTTCAATGTTAAGGAAACTGGTTTTCCTCAACCTTCCAATATTCCTGAATAAAATCTTGAATAAGATGGGAATTAAGCTGTAAAGTTAGTCATCCAAATTTTTCTCAGAATGGCCAAAAATCATTGTAAGAAATAGTTTATTCTCGCCACTTACTAAAAATAACTAGTTAAATAAAAACAACACTTTGAAAATTATTACCATTAAAAAGTATATGATTAAATTAGAATTTTGTATAAAATTTTAATTGGTATGGATAAAAGTTCTACTGTCTACGAAATTTCGCCTAATATCAATCCCAATTTTAATATACACACAAATACATTCTAAATATATTATTTTTTACAAAATGTTAATTAATATTTTTGTTGAATACTTATTACTTTTCATAATTTATTGTATTTTTTAAATTTAGATTATTAATTACGATTTTTAAGAAAACTATTTTGTATGCTGCCATAGCAGTATTTACATATTCTATTGAGCGAAATTTCTATACTAAAGAACAAATTGTATTCAAAAATATGAAATGGATGTGATGCAGATGAAACCAAAATAAAAAGCCAACATAAGAAGTGAAAGAAATATCGGACGAACGTGTCAAGAGTGTATTGTAACGTTTTTTGCATTTAGTATAATATACCTATCTTACTACTGAAACATGAAGTTGTTTTTTTCTTAATTGCAAGATAATGTGAGAAAAGAGAAGTATAATTGAATTCTTATTTTTTCAACAATAATTCCTAGCCTTTAACATTGTGAACGAATTATAAATTTTTAACAAAAAATTTATATATGTATATATATATATATATATATATATATATATATTTATTTATTTATTACAAAATATTTTATTTATTAATGATACTTTATTTATCACAATAATACAATTGTTAATATTCATTGTGTATTTATATAAATATAAATATTGTATTATGTAATTACTTAAATATCTTTAATAACAAATTTAATCATTTTTATTACAATTAATAATTTTTAATATTATTTATTTCATAAAAAGTAGACTTAAAAGCAAATTAATTTATATTTTTAATTTAAATTTTTAATTATTTAATATTTTATCAAACTGATATAAGTTTTATATTACTACTGAAATTATCAATGTTATTCATTTGATATCCTTAGTAATAATTAGTATATTAGATATCAATTTCTTTTGAATATATTTTAATTAAAATAAGCGAAAATTAATTTATTGAGTAGTCAATGTATTACAAAATAATTCTCTTAATAGCCAAATGTAATAAACAATGAAACTATTAACTATGAAATATGTTTTTAATTACTTTAAAAGCATTAATCACCATATTTTAATGTAATATCAGTTCAATTTTGTCATTCATTTTATAATATTGAAATATTATTGATAACAATTTAATTTATTTGTTTTATTCAGTTATATATATTAACACGTTAGAGTATGAAATTATATTTGTATTTTTAGTAAGTGATTTATAAGAAAATGATGTATTTTTAAACGAAAAGCAAATAATATAGAAAAAATGGATGATACGAATATTACTCGTATGCTTTTATTATAGTTTGAGATCAGAAAATACACAGGTAAGTCAAATAATAAAGCCAAAATGAAAATAGTTATAATGTGATTATTATTATAAAAAAGTCTTAAAATATCAAATTTAAAAAATAGAGCATTACGAATCTATACATATATGTTCATTATTTTATTATATATAATTATTATATATTTTCTATTAAGAAAAAAATTTTTTTAAATAGTAAAACTAAAATTTGTAATTTTATGAGGTAAAAATTTAGAAAATATGTTTATTAAAAAAAAAATATTTTATTAAAATATTAAAATATGTATTAAAATTTATTAAAATTTTATGAATACTAAACATTACAACATTCAAGAATTTTTCGCCAATATTTACATACCAATGAAGTCCAAAGATTTTGAAGTTTATAACAATATAATAGACGTATGAGTGAGTTTCTATTGCTATAAATCTAGAAGTATAAAAATTAAGAAGAAAATACAGAAAACAAAAATTGTTTCATTAATTTCGAATTAAAAATGTATATATTTTTGTATATTCTATCATGTATATTGCGAATATCGCAGACATTGCCATTAAATTGCAAGAATTTTTGTTAATTTTCATTTGTCCGTTTGAACATTGATCTAATAATACATTCCCCTAAAAGCAGTAACATGTAGTATTAACAATAAAACCGTCTTTTCTTCAACATATTTGGATGTTGCAGATCTCTATACTTTAGGTGTGAAGGAGTGAACAAGAGACTAACGCGAGAATTTGAGTACAACGTCTGTACCGATTAATCATTAGATATTACGATGAATACTTGATTCGGTCACTCACTTTGTAATCAATGAGGCAATATATGAAGCTAAAGTTATTTGTATGTTTTAATAAACAGTGTAGTTTATTGACATTGTTTGAGTATTTTATTACGTGTTTTGTAATCTACACCTATTTAACTCTCTTTATACTGATATACATATTAATGAATGAAGTTATTTAAAGTTCTTTACTAGTTGTGTATCAGTTTTTTTTTTTTTTTTATAAATAGTTTGTCATGAAAACTTTATTAAGAATATTTACATAAGTTTAAGTTTTATTGAAAAGAAATTTTTATGCATTTGTACTATTTTGAATTTATTTTATTCTCATATTTATATTCTCTTTTCATTAATAACGTTCGTGTTTCGACGATTGTTTTATTTTGAGAAATTTTGACCTATTTGTTACATTTATTATTAATGATTGTTCATATTTTATCGACTTATCAAAAAGTTTTGATCCACAGTATAAATAATCTTCTTTAATATCATTACAGTATACAGTTTTGCCTACTATGAATCTATTAAGATACGATTTATATTTTAATAAAAAAATTAAATAGCGCGATTTTACTCATGTTTCAACATTTCTTTTCTGATTAAGGGTATGAGAAGTGTATCACATATGGCGTTGAAATAATTCATGAATGGTACGTTAAAAGAGTTTGAAATCTTGCAAAACAATATATGCATAATATAGATGATAAATTTATATAGATCATCACTGTTACTTCATAATTCTTTATATTGGGTAGTATGTAGTAAAATGATATTTTTACGTTGGCGTAAATTCAAGTATTGGAATTATCATTAACAGTCATATCTATTACATTGTAAGTAATCGAGTCATGTATGAGATTATTGCATCTTTCGTAATAGAATAAATATTAATTTTATCTAAAAAAATTATTCTATGTAAATTAATAGAAATTCATTAAAGCATAGTAAATTGTAATAAATATTTCAATTTCAACTAAAAAATACAGTTCAAAAAGAGACACGTGTAAAAGCCATCATAGCGTCATTCGCCATCGTTCGCCTTTTAATTGAATTGCTATAGCATAAACAAATAAGATTATTTAGAATTTTAGTACCAATTCATTTGCATATCGGATGGAGAACATAATCTCGCTTAAATTAGTATTTATACTATCGAAATTTTTTGTTCGAAATCTCAAAACAAACAATTTAATAATAGCATTCAGCAAAATAATTTGAGTTTAAGTGTCGCCAATGCTTTATATCAATAATTAAAGTAAACTCTTCGAATTCGTATTATTCGTGTATATAATTTTACACCACCATAAACTGCATAGCTTAAATTCTCAACATTTTAACAATAGACTCGGTATTCTTTGGTCCTTACTTTACTTCACGTGTAAACGTATGTATATATATATATATATATATATATATCTTGCAATGTTAATTTGCCTGATCGAGGGTTTCACTGTCGTGAATAAAAGATAATTTAAATAAAGAAAATTTCTGACGAATAGTTTTAAAATTTTATACCACTCGATTTAAAATTTATTAACAATATATATTTTTGACAATGATAATAAAGTGTTCAGGGCATTTCTACTCTATAGGTTCTATAGGATATGATTAATTCTTTTTAATAACTCCAGCATCTGTTGGAATGAAAAAGATGTATACTAAAAAGTAAAATTATTCTATATAGATATATAGATCCTATCTTGTCCCCAAAATCATAGACTTAGATCTCGATCTTCTCAGATGATGCAATTCTCATTTAAATACTTTTTTTTATCACTTTCCAACTGAATCTGAGATTTCTTTTTCTCAGAATTCATTCTTAGAAATTGACCTTAACTCTTATTGATACGGCTGATACTATATATAGTTGGCTCTTAATTATTTAAGACATTGATTTTTTTATTAATTTTATTAGAATGGAAGAGATATTTATTTTCATTTCTCAATTAAGTAAACTTCAATAGTTTGTCAATTTGTGATATTGATAATAATTATGGAAATTCGTTCTTTATACTTAAAAGATATGTAGCAATTTTCATATTTTTTAATATATATATTATAGATTTTAAGGGAATTTTTTAATACTCAATGAAGAATTGACAATTAAAAATTAATCTGCACCTCATTCGGTGAAATTCTAAAGATCAGCCATGAAGTCCATTAACTTTAATCTCAATCAATTATTATAAAATAATTTTCTTATGTTTGTAGAAATATATTATTTTCTTCCATTTACATTGAATTATATTTTTATAACGCTTGAACTTGGCGCTCTATCTACACTCTATCTGTACAGGTACTTTTGGAGAGATTGCGGCTTTCGTCTGAACAGCGAGACTTCCTTCACGCTAATTTGCAATGATTATATTGGCCGGCTTAGAATCTATCCCACACATAAAATTTTGGCATGCGTTGTAAGTCGTTCATTCCTGCGCAAAATTATATACACTGTATATATATACATGCGTATGATAAATGTGTGCGCGTATAATAAATGTATATATATTATACTATATGTATTCATATACATTCATTTCATATCCATTTTTTACGCTCACATTCGTCACATAATATTCATCGTTCGCAGCTACGTACACTTTTACCATACATAAATAGTATATGAAACTATATATATATAGTGTATGACGAATACTATGAACTTTAAACAATGCTTTTATTCAGCGTTGATACATGAATAACATCAAATCGGTACCAAGATGTTGACTTGTTATCCTAGATTCAATATATCACTAAATTATACTGGTATCTAAAAAAGTAAAAGTAGGAATCGATTGAAAGAATTTGCTGCTTAATTAAATAGCGTCTTAGTTGCAATAATAACTAACATGATATATGAAAATATAGATAATTGGAAACAAGAATCTTTATATTATACATTCAAATCTTTAACCAATGTAAAAGTTGCCTATTACTTTAATTATGAAAATTATTTCCAAAGATTATTCCAAAGATTATACGAGTTGCTGTGTTCTGTATTTAAAAAATTGAAAGTGGCGATTACCGAATGTTAAATATTATAGATGGCAGAATGTTTAGCAAGTTTAATAAAATTTTCATAATTCTTTAAGGAATAATTAAATATACACACTCCTTATGTTTAAAAAAGAATAAATTCTTAAGAGCTTAATTGATTTCATTTATACTATATATGATACTATAATTAACATTTTTTTTAATTTTATTAGATGCAATTACTTATTTCTTATTCCAAATTTTTATTATACTCGTATACTTTACTTATTTGGACGATGCCTTATATAGTTTTATTTAAATCGATGTGCTTTTACATATATAATATTGTTACTAATAATATTATTACTAAATATCCATAATTTATAAACGTTACATATTGATTATGTAAATGAAGAGTATTATTAAATATAGTTTTTTCAAAAAAATTATTGGTTTTCTTGTCTTGATTATTTAATATATTCACGTATTTTATTCTACAAAAATATATTCTTAAATTCTTAATTATTGTTTTGATACATAATTCTCAGATAAAATGTTTTTTTGAAAATACTTCCATTGAATTATTAAATTTTTAGAAAAAGTTTAAGTTGTTTTTGAAACCAAGACTATATTACCTTTTTATTTTATTTGTATTTTATAAAAATACCAAATAACTATTTCCTCATCAATAAACTACATATAAAATAAAATTACAAAATATAGCTATATTAATTTTAAAATAAATATTTAAATTCATAAAATTCTAATTTATTCTAATTTTTATATTGCATACTTTTTAGCTAAATCATGTATTTGCAGAGATCCTGCAGATTCGTGCATATTCTTGGACTAAATTGATTTGCAGATGTGAAAAAATGCGTCAGACAAATTGCTTAATGATAAAAAGATTTATAAGAACATCAAAGGATATAGAATGACAATGTATAAGGATACCGAATGACGTATACACTCAAAAAGAATATATTCAATGACGCTTCAATGATATTTTTAAAAGAAGAAATGAAAGTGTGAAAGGATCGAAAGAATGAAATAAGGTATATTCCAGAAGGACAATTAAGACCGATAATAGTTAGAAACAAATTTAATATATTATCTGACGTCAGTTATAAAATCATGCATGTACTATCTCTTCTCTTATTTTAATCGAAATAGCATTTTCGGCTTATAAATTACACATACGTTAGTCCTTATAAACTTGAAACGCTTATTCCTCCTTATTTCGTACAATATTAACAATTATAAAAGCATACATTCGTGTCTTATACTTAACCTTTTCATTTATTATTCTCTCACATACAATCCGCGTGTACATATTTCGTACACATATATATTCAAGTATTATATTAAACATTTAATTCAAAATTGTTTAAAATAGTAAATATTTTCTGTGCAAACTTTTGTACTTTTATTTTACAGTATTAGTTTTATAATGTATACTATATTTCTTTTACCATGTTTTATGATAGAATATTTTGTTTAATATTTCAATAAAAAATGCTTTTTTTCCATCCAACATATATAAAATGAAAATTAATATGATGAATTTTATAAATAATAATAATATGCTAATAAAAATATATGAATGAGATAAAAATGTGTATACACATGTTATAAATTGTTAAATCTCAAGAAAAATAGGTCGCTTCAATCTGCTTTCATTATAACGATTCTTAGAGATAAACGAAACAATTCTTAATATATATATATATATATGTTTTAAATTCTTTTTAGTTTATTAGTTATATATATATTAACATATCATATATGTTTTAAAATGAACTTAAATACAATTGATCGGCAATTGTAACGATATATATATATATATATATATATATATATATATATATATAGCGAGAGAGAGAGAGAGAGAGAGAGAGAGTGTGAGAGGGGGGGAGAACGTAAAAAATTAATGATTATAAAATTTAAATTTCATTATATTCAAATACTGAAGTTATCGAGCTTTAAATTTGAAATAACGAATTGCAGTTATTATATTTAAAAACCATACTCGACACCTATTTTTTATAAAATTCAATAGACGACTTAGTTTGAATTCGATTTTTACCTGAGCTTTCAGCTATTAATCGTATTATGTAAAATTCCCCTCAGTTCGCGCACTTCACTTTAAATGCGTCTGATCTTGGGCATCATTGAAGCATAGACTATATCATAAAACGCGCGTATTTTTGCATTAACATGAAAGCGAAAGCCGCGAGTGAATTTAGAAGAGTAGAACGCTAACTACAACGAAGACGAGGATAAAGCATTCGAAGAAAAATAGGCTGCAGAGAGGACAACCGAATAAGTTACTAAAGGAAGGTAGCAATGGAAGGGCGCGCGATGAGATCACATCCCGCGAAGAACCAGTCATAATCCACGGCTCCGGCGGACGTTTGCTCTCCACTTCGGCCAGTTGCTTTCGATCCAGCGAGTCTACTGTTTCGCATATTCAGGCGCTCGTTGCCAATCGTTCGTATCCCTGAATTAGGACTTGTCCCTCGAGGTACGTGCATCTTTCAACCACAAACCAGTTCCTTAGCTTCGTTCGTCCAGATAGCACTATGAATGTGAAGATGAAGTTGGATAATAGAACTCTGAACTCATTGACACTCATTCACTTTACCTAAATATATAATTTTGCTTTACTTCGCGATTTATTTAGTCTCATTTTTTGAAATTTCAACTCTGAATGTTCAAACATTTTACCATTAATCGCTTTATCTTGTTGCTTCTTATGTTTTTCTAGATAATAAAATAATGCAAATAATATAAGAATAAAATACAATATAAGAACATTATTTTGTCATCTTATTAATGTATACCGGTTTATTTACTATTTTAATTAGCTTACTGTTACTATTCTTTTATTAAATGTCTCATACTCCCAAACGTAATTTTATTTTTAAAATGCTAATTCAAAGGCTTGTATTGTAGATATAAGTAAACATTAAAAAGAGCTTTATTTACAATTTTGAGAAACTTTATATCTAACTAATATATTGCAATAATATATATATATGCAGTTTTTAAAAATGATTTTAGTTTAATTAGTAATTGATTAAATTTGTTAGTGAATCTCATTGTTAATATATCTAGAATTGTAAATATTCTTAAATTTTTTTGCAACTTAAGGATCATCGAATTATGGAACAATAATCTAAGGAAATGAAAAATAAAATTTTTTATCAGAAATATTTAAACATAATAAATGTAATAAATAAACATTAGATTTCAAAACAATAATTAATTTTACCAACATTTAACCAAATTTATTACTTTTTACGTAAATACATTTTCAAGCTTTGAAAGCTGAACCTTGTTGTTTTTTAAATATCTACTTTGATTGTGCAAACGTTTATTCTTATAAGTTACTACTTACGCTGCTTTACAAATAATATTATTTGTAGGCAGTTTATTTAGTTAGTTATTTAGTTAATTTATGTTCATAATTTCTTCAATTAATAATTTGTTTTAACGTAACGATCTTTAGTAAAAACAATACTCTTTCTATATTTATCTAACTTTTTTATAGACAAGCTATTATATTTTTCCTAAACATGTAAAATAGTTTATATAATGGATACTTTTGTTCGCACAAAATATATTTTATACACGAATAATTATTAACTATATAATAATAATTAGAAAAAGATTTGAAATATCAAGATTTCTTATTTTAAAACACAGAATCATTTATGAATAATTTTTAAAGATCATTTTAGGATATTCATTCACTCTAAAAATAAAAATATACATCCAAGTGTTGAAATAATTTTAGATTATACAATAATTCTAGTGTATATAATATAATTACTATTAAAAATGGTACATATTATTTCACTTATTTTTGCTTTATTTATTAAAATTATGAATTAAAGATTAATCGATATATTTTTTAACAAGATAGCTTTAGAAATACTTATCACTAAAACAGAATTTTTAGTAATAAATATTAGAAATAACAAAAGATTCATTTTCTCATTTTATATTATTTAAACGGTTTTTCCGTATTCGAAATTCAGCAAATGTAATAAAGAAAAATATTTACGAACAATTCTTTCTAAATTTAAAATGAATATTTTACATGCTAATATTAGAATGAATTACAAAATGATACTTGATTATTAAAATAGTACTTGGTTTTTATAACAAATGATTAAGTTGTTAGTTTTATTTATTCGATTACTCCATAATAATTAATATTAATAATTGAATGGAAGATTGTAGGTTATTACGATTTAATTTTAAGATTAATATTTATTTAATTAGTCATTAAATTCAAATATAAATGTAATTACAGAATGTTAAATTATTGATTTCAATGTATAAATATAAATATGATTTATAAATAAGATATAAATACAGTTTCTTTATATATATCAATTATTAAATGATAAATATATTTTCAGACATAAAGCTTCAGAGGTTGATATACCACTGAACTTGATATACTTCAAAAATCAGTATATTAGAAAAAATAATATGTTCATCCGAAGCAGGATTAAAACAATTATGCAATTCTCAATATATTGTATTCGAAATTTCGAATTATTGGTTGAAAATTTTTTTTAAATTATCTCGAAGATAACATCAATTTTATTCAAAACAATTAATTAACATTTATTAATCATTAATTAATATTTAAATACGTTAATATAAGATATTTAGAAATAAATGTATATTATTATAAATTAAATAGTCAAAAAAATTAAATACATCACTATATTACACAGGATAACATTAAAGAGGATATTTTCTGTTATTATTAATGATTAATAATCAATTATTATAAGAATGATTTATGATAAATGTTGTAGATAATAATTGTAAAAAGTAAAATAAACTTTAATGGTTTTATCTTAAATTAAAAAGTTATATTTAATGTTTTACTGTAGATCATGTTGGTCGATATATCAAATAAGATGATATTTATTACTTTTTTTATATAATTTAGTTACACAGAATTTTATGTTGAAAGTTATACTTTTACATAGTACAGTGTATAGCATGTATTTTAAAAAATAAATTTCCAGATTTTTCTTAAAATCTGATCTATTTAAAAAAAGAAATATACATACATAGAAAAAAAACTATATATATTAAATAACAATAATAATTTACGTATTACGTGTGCGTATGCTTATGTATACTTATTGTTTAAATTCATAATGAATAATAAATGTTTAGTATTCATTTATTAATATGATAATATATTGTAAATCAATTTCATGCTTATTTTATATAATTTGATAAATTACAAAGTGATAATTTTTATTGTATCGAGAATAATATTATTAGTAAATCTGTAATCGTATAATTTATTATTTATAAGATAATTTTTTTTTCTATAATTGATAAAAATGTCTGTAATTAGTTTATTAACAAATTAAACCATTTTAAATGTATGAATCTTATGTATGAAATTAGTATGTAAATGCAAACTTTGTTTTCGACACAGAAATAATCTTATTTCCTTTTTCTTAATGTTTTTTATTTTTAATATTAAAAAGTAACAAAAAATTAACGAACATATTTACAGTATAGTTCATAATTTTTAAAAATAATTAGCTAAAAATATATAATTTACAAATAATCGAAGTTTATAATTAATACAAGGTGTATTGAATATATATATATATATATATATAATGTAAATATTTATTTATCTAACGGATTTTAATTCACGTTTATGGTGAGTTTCAAAATAAATTTATGTATTCTTGCAACTGTTTATCATTGCGATTACAAAATCAATTAATAATTATGTTTTGCAAATGGTTTAGATAATATAAAATAAATATTTATATAGTACATTTAAATTAATTGAAAATAATTAATATTTAAGTTAATATTTAAATTAACATTCAATTAGTCATAATTAATATAGAACGGGGCGTATCTTTTACGAAAGTATAGAGTTTCAAAAGTAATAAAATTAGTACTTTGATTAATTTCAACTCTAATATAAAATTGAAACTTTAGTATATATTTTTACATTATTATCGGATTTGAAACGGCCAAGTTTGAGAACATCCTGAAAAAATATCAAAAATTTTTTTTAATGCATATAATTTATTCCAGTATATTAAAGTATATTAAATCAAAGGACATATTTTTTATATTATATGATAACCTCAAGTTTTTTTACAAATAGAATTATTTTTTGCAATTATGCCGTGCAGTTTTTTATAAAAATTTCACGATTAACTTAATATTATTGATGTGATAAAAATGAAGGATCGATTAATGTCAAATCAATAAATAGATTGTTTTAAGCAGTGTACGTAAACATTAAAAGAGAAATTTGTAGGTTGTTCGATAAAAATTTATCAATTTCAAATATTCGTCCTGCAGATGTCATGAAAATGCATCTAATGAAAAATCGCTGGATAATTAAGTTATTAATATATGTTCGGTCAATGCAAGGGTATCAGCACTAAAAAAATCACACGAGTAACAATTACAGCTTAAAAATTGTTAATCAATCAACTGTCGGAGAAAACCCCCTTTGAATGCTTTGGATGATAGTCTCGCAGGAGACTCGAGAAAATTAGGCATTGCTTAACGTCTGTGAAAATACAAAGGCTGTAGTAGACATCGGGGTCAGGCGATACTGCGTTCGATATAAAGACTGGCGAGTGACCGAGCATCGCTTCCCGGCTGCGCTACGACGCTTGCGTGGGATCCGCGTTGGCCCCTTTTCTCCTTAAGCGTAGCGACCATCTTTCCGGCACCATCCTCGCAACTTGCGCAACGCGGCAGCATTTTTGAACTTATCGCCTCCTACTTTTATACGTCTTCCGGGGAATGCAAGCTCGTAAGTTGCTCACATAAAACTATTAAAATCATTGCAAACTCCAATTCCAACGTATTGTAGTGAAAATTTGATTTTTGTTTATAAAGCTTTCGATTCAGATAGATTTTTTTTTACTGTTTCATTACTTGTAAATAGTCTAATTTTTCTTTTATCAGTAATTGTTCTACTTAGTAATAGTAATTTATTTTCTCTTATTATTAAATAATAGTTTACTACTTTTTTTTTTTTTTTTTTTTTTTTTTTTTTTTTAATATTCGAAACAATACATTATTTTCAATTAATTGAGGCGCTTCCGAAGAAACATTAAATAAATCACAAAGAAGATTCTTTAATATATACGTTTACTTTATTAATTAACGAACTTGTTCTATTTACTTCATGAAATTTTATTTTTAACCAAAACTATGGTATTGATTAAATGTTAAATTCTTGTTGATTAAGAAATATTGTAAATATAAGATAATTCTTTTGATAATAATCAAATAAATACGTTCATGTTAATAATAATCATATTTTTCTTACATATATTTTCTTTCAACCTATTAATTGTTTTATAATGCTCAAAACTTTATAAAATTTTTGTAAAAATTATGAATTTTTTAATGTTCTCGCATTTTTTTTTTTCATACTATACTACTTAAACTAATTTACCATTAAAGTGAGTTTAGTATTAAAAAAATTTTTTTTAAGTTATATGTATTTAGAAAACTTTATTTTATTTAAAATTAAATTTGTAGAATATTTGATAATAGCAAAAAAATACAAACTATTGTTTTAATTTCATTTAAACAAGGTTAAAAATGGGATTATTAAAATCCTATAACTATTTGTAGGAATTTTATTTTAGTAATATCAATGTTAATGTTAGATCAGTAAATACTATACGCAGAAAAAATAATTTAGAAAAATTTAATACTAAAGTATATTACATTCTAAATATATGATGTAATTCGTAGT
This sequence comes from Ceratosolen solmsi marchali, assembly GCF_000503995.2. NCBI lineage: Eukaryota > Metazoa > Arthropoda > Insecta > Hymenoptera > Agaonidae > Ceratosolen > Ceratosolen solmsi. Next base: position 14,594,150 of record NW_011948414.1, read on the forward strand.
GTTAACAACATAGAATACATCTAAAAGAAATTAGTTTAGAATATATTATTACATATTAAAGTGCTGATGGAATCTTGTACTGACTGAATCAAATTCGACTTGAGTATTAAACTTAATTCTAATTTATGTAAAATCCTAATCTGTTTATAATTTTTCAAATCTTCTTAACAATTAACCTATAAAAACAGGCATTACCTACAAAATAGAGTAATTTTATTATTATATAATAAAATTCAGTAAATTAATAAATAAAATAAAGTAAATGAGAAAGTCAAAATAGCGTAAATTTATTATTTTTATTCTTTAATCCAATAATACCACACCGATCGGCGTATGGCAATAAAACAATTATACATTTACTATATCATTGTGCATTTCACGCTTTGATATTATAGTTGAACTGTTAAACGACTTCCTTGAAATGGTTATTAAGTTTATTTATGAACTTCCAGTTATAATTCTTGATAATATCTATGAAAAATAAGTTGCTATTATTTATATCAATAATTTTATTAGTTTCCATTATTATTAATAATGAAAAAATATTTACACATGTAATATTAAATCTCCACTTTTTTGTAAATATCTCGTAAGAAAAATTATGTTATAATAATGAGATTATAGAATGCAGTGTGATGAATGTAAAAAATTAACTTTCTTAAAGAAATTGAATGTCAATTCGTATAAAAATAATTTTTAAATTTCTTTGATTTTACATTAAACATATCAATAATTTCAATAAAATTGAATATTATTATTACATTTTATTATTGCGTATAAATATAGTATTGAAATTTGAATTATATTGCAAGTTTATTAAGAAAACATAAACAAATATTCAATGTCAATCATATTCGTATTTCCGTAATTTTTTCGACATTTATATTCAAATGAAAATTTTGTCATATAATTTTCAATAAACGATTAATGTATTGAGAATTTAGGTACCTAAATTAGCAATGCATTTCTGTCGATGACCTTATAAATGAGCGTTCAGAAATACTCTTTGCTTTACACTATAAATGCATGATTATGTTTGTTATTCAAACATTTTTCAAACAACCGGATTTTTGAACTTAAATCAATTGATTTAGAATAGAAGTTTCATTATTTAAGAAAATTAGCACCATTTGACTAAATGTATTTAAAAGCTAAGCGTTTACATCATATTAAATAAAAATTTTATTAATAATGATTATTTATTTCGACAAAATATTTCAAACTATAAAGAAAAATAAATGAATCTTGTATTTGAAATTTTTCATGATTCGTGAATCGATTTAAGTAATTAAATCTTGATTATTATAAATTAATCAGAATAATAATATTTCAATATGGAATTTACCTGATTTACTGAATAAAATTTTAAAGTTTAAAAATTAAAAATTCATAATGTTATCATAATGTAAATCAATTATATTTAAATAATTGAAAAATTCATATAATAATAAAAGTCGCATACATACAATTTTAAATTATATTACATATATTGAAATGTAATAAATATATACAATTAAAATATTTTAATTCTATAAGCATATATTAATGATAAATAAGAACATATATGAAATAAAATTAAATTGATATCAAAATTTAATTCTTCCTAACATTACCAGATTAAGGTTAATATATTGATATAAATTGTTTATATTAATAGATCATACAATTACTTTCGTTAGATTGTAGGCATATTTTTCAAAGTTTGAATAGATTAATTTTTTTAATTACATACCAACAAACTTTTGCATTTAAAACAAAATGTTTAAATGTCCCATTAAAACAGTTACTTGAAATTTTATAACTTATAAAATGACATAAATATTATCTCACAAACATATACTTCTTTTATTTCAGATAGAAATGGGGACGAATCGGTTGCTCATTGGACTACTATTAGTGATGTTTTTACTGACTAGTGCTGCATTTGCTGAGGTATCAAATGTTATAGTTGACTTTACAAATGCAATCTAGAAAATTAAAAAATTTTAGACTCTTATTACCATTTTTAGTTAATATTACACAAATTAATTAATAAATGCACATGCATAATATAAATTATTTTTTAAATTCATAAGATTTTAAAAAATGTTTCTTCAAATATGTAGTGGAAATTACATTATTATATTACAGTTTGTGTCGATGTTAGTCATGTGCTATAGGAGAATTTATATTTTCTTTGCTATTTATTACAAATTTGTTAAATGTTATTAATGTGTTATGAAATGAATGTGTTAATATAATTAGCCATAATAATGAATTTTTAATTGATTAGAATTATAGAAATATTTTGTTTGTAAAGTCCGACTAAAATTAATAACTTCGAAATGTAAGGTCAGAAGTTTTTATATTAATTGAACTTTAGCTAAGAATTTTCGTTGGAATATTTAAAAATAAATTTGTAAACTAAATTTAATAGAAAGATATTTTTTAGCAGTAAAAGTTTTTCATTTCATCTACCAATATAATAACAAGTATTTTGTACACATTAATTGCAAAAAATAAGTTAATTGAATACGAACAAAATAGTAAAACTCTACTTTTACAATATTAAAATGAATATATTTTTTAGAAAATTATGTTTCTTGTATTTCGTAAATAATGTTATTAAATATTTTGCTTAACATTTATTAAAAGAAAATAACAAAAATATATTTCTACAAAAACTTTATGGAGTTATAATATTAAAAAGTTGTTGTATAGTACAATTCAATTTAATTTTAGTTTAATTTTAATGCAAGCATTTTTATTTACTTTCTCTTTTGATAAAGTGAATAAGCAATCAATTTTATTAAAATAATAGAAAAGAAGAAAATATCGGCGTAGGACAACAACAACCGAAGCATCTCCCCAAGATGATGTTATGAATATACTTGAAGCAGACGAAGTTGCTGAAGAAGCTGCAGCTTCTCGAGAACATGTGCATGAAGGTGATTTATATGGAAAAAGTACATATTTGGCTCAAGGCGATGCATGCCAGCGTAAACATTGTGGACCTGGTCGTGTTTGCCAGGTAATGAAAGATTTTTGCGTTATTACTATACATTTTTTTAATACTTATTTGATTATTGAAATTATATTTCTTGATAATAAACTAAAATATTTACTCACATATTATAAGAAAAATATATTAATAAATAAATATTAATATCAATTAATTTTAATACACATAAGATTAATATATAAAATAACATAATATAATGTAACCTGTCGATTATAGATTATATTTTTACTTATATAATACTTAAAAATTAAAAATTATATAATACTCAAAAATACAAACTTATAATATAATATAGTGAAATCAAATAATTTTAGTCTTTTACATTTGTTTATTTTTTCTGGTGCCATTTTTATTTATCATCACAAATATATGTTCTGAGAATAAATAATTCGGTGTTAGAGCGTGGAAATAAAATTATACAATTCCGTAAGAGATAAGATTTTATTCGATAAGAAAAACAATTATAATATTTAATAAAAACAAACAGAACAATTGGAATGAATAAACAAATAAACGTAAAACGAATGTCTTCTTTTCAATCTATTGGATAAATTGAGGAGAGGATACACGCATTTAACGCAAAAAACTATTAATGGTCTAAATAAGATAATAATCTTATTTATTGTTTCTCTTCCATTAAGTAACAATATCTTCACAACTACATTTAATTTCTTCATTTATGATAAGCATACAAAATTTTAAACATAGGTAACAGAGTATTGTATTTCTTATCGTTTAATTTCCTATGGAATAATCAGTCAAGATACTATAACAATATTATTTTAAATTGCTGTTAAACGCATAATTCCTGGTATTATTGAAGTAGTTTAAAATAACTGACCTATATATACACAATTCTCGCATATAAAACTCCTTTTTCTGAACTTTTATAAATATAATAGAACATATCAGAAGATATATATCATTAGTCTTATTAATTAAAACTTGTACCTCCAAAGCTTAAAAAACAATAATTGAAATTAGTTTTTTATATTATTTAAATTAATAGTTTAATCAAATAATTTTGAAAGCTTATGTATTATAATATATAAATTAAATTTAATAAGTAAACGTTTTATTTAATATATTATTTTATTATATTGTTTATTATTATAACGTATCACGGCTAGTTAATGGAAAATCAAGAGCCTACGTGTGCATGCATTACAAAATGCGATGAAGAAAGCGATCCACGAAGACGAGTTTGTACGAATTATAATGAAACTTTTGGAAGTGACTGCGAAGTTTATCAAGCTAGATGCTTCTGCGATACTAATGATCCGCGTTGCAGAGGTCCTGACTACCAACACGTTCATATTGAATATTATGGAGAGTGCAAACAAATGCCTGTAAGTTACAAATATATTTTCTTCAATTATTGATAAAATCACTACACCTTTAAAGTTTGCTTTAGTATGATTAAAACAAAATTTTATCCAAAATAGAAAAATGAAAAGCATATTATAAATTCATGAAATTCTTTTCCTTATTTTCCTTGTTATTTATTTTATTATTTGATTTAAATTAAAACTATGGTAATTATTTAGAATACTGTAATTTATTCAAATAAAATTTAGAAATTAATCGAATTTTAGAACTCACTTTCACTAATTAGAATATAATACAGTAACGCAACTAGAATTAGTCTTATCTAATTATAATGCTTATGAATTGATAATTCATTGATAATTATTATTATTAGTCTTATTAATAAACTTGCTCTTTATCTAATTCATGCACTAATTAATTAGTTTTATTTAGTGTATAATTATAGTGAATAATTAGTTTAATTTCTAGATAACCTTTTAACTTATTCATTACAATTCTCTTTATGCGTTTTATTATACATCCATTGTTCAAAGTAGTTTTATTAATTTTATTATTCTTACAATATATATTAAAATAGGCAAATATTACATTATCATTTTTCCTAATTTATTTATATAATGTTATGCAAATAATAAACAAATATAACAATTACAAATTTAATTGTTTTTCCATTTTTATGTATATAACAAAAATTGGTACATCGATTAAATATATTAATAATAACATTTTCGTTTAAATACTTCTATGGTTCTAATATTTATATAAATTTATATTTTTCGATCATTAATTTATTTGTTAATAATGCCAGCTAATATTGCTACTTAAAATAATATCTGTAAATATAGATATTGCTTATATCAATCATTGTAAATTAATTTTTTTTTTTATTCAAATTTATCGATTATGTTACAGTTAAGACCATAATATTTTAATATTTACTAGTTATTATAGGTGGTTTGTATAAAATTAATGAATAATTAATTTTCTCTTTTCATGTTCGATAAAGTTTGACTGGTGCATCTTTTATGTCTAAATAAATAATAACGATAATCTAATCTAAATCGCAAACTAAGTTATTAGATATTAATTATTAATTCTTAATCAACCAAACGGGTGAGAATAATAATAATACTTTAAAAATATAAATTTCTGAGAATAATTTATTAATAACATTTTTTATATTCAATTTCAAATTTTATTATGTTGATTACTATTTTTGATCTGCCGGATAAAGTAAAGAATAAAAGATTTTCTATGTATTTTCTATGTTTATTTCTGTTACATAAACGTTATAATATTGTACAGTTTGAATAATTTTATAAGAAATATTTTATTAAATATTTTAAAATGTCATATTTAATATAAATTGCAAATTATATTATTAATTTTTATATATTAAATGTAATTAAATAAAAAGTTGAAAATAATTGATATATAGGAAAACAATTCCTTCTTTGAATTAGAATGTTTTTAAAATAATAAGAGATGTAATAGTTAAAAAATTCATTTTATTAAATATACGATGTGTGAGCAATCAAGAAAATTAAATTATTAATATAGGAGAGTTTTCGAAATTTCAATTTCCCCGAAATTCAACGTACACACAATAAATCAACTTTATTTTATTGTACTTAATTTCCGCAATTATGTCGAGAATATTAATTCAATCTTTTATTTATTAAGAAAAAAAAGAAACTTTTAATAATATTTGAAAAAAATTAAATAATAAATCTTTATTACAAGTATTTATTAAATGAAAAAGTCAAGAAAACTATTATATTATACATATTTATTAAGATTAATGTAATTCGATAATATTGCAGTGGCCTAATCAATTCGACATAATATTATAATTATGTAATTGATTAATTCAATAAAGAAGAAAAAAAACAATTATTAATAAAAACTTTTTAATCGAAACAATAACTTTTCAAAGCACTTTTTGTGAATACGTGTAAGTGAAATAATTTTTTCTTATATAATTTTTTAATAAATCTTTCAAAGATATTTCCTTTTCACGCACATAAATTGAATTAGAATTATTTATAGCCATCGTGTTTACTCATTTCTTACCATATTTAATATTTATCAGCCTTGCAAGGAAGAGGATAAAATCGACTTTCCACGTCGCATGCGCGACTGGCTCTTTAACATAATGCGCGACTTGGCCGACCGTCAAGAACTGCCACAGCATTATGTGAAAATGCAACGTGAGGCCGAATCAAACCATACTTTGCGCTGGTCCAATGCAGCAATCTGGAAGTGGTGTGACTTGGATGGGTATCCTCACGACCGCGCCGTGTCTCGACACGAACTCTTTCCGATTCGTGCACCGCTCATGGCTCTCGAGCACTGCATCGCACCCTTTCTTGACTCTTGTGATGCCGATAATGACCACAATATCACTCTCAAGGAATGGGGAAAATGTTTGGAGCTGGAAGAGGTCTCTTTACTATTTATCTTTACACATTATGTTTGTTTTGTGTAACAATTTACCCTATCATTCCAACAATTGCAAAAGTTTGATACATTTGTACGATTCATTTTTTTGCTAACAATGATAAAAAGGTGACTTAAAATTATAGGTACAAATGATACGTATAATACATATAATGATAAATGATACATACTATTTGAAGAAAATATATAATATTAAATGAGATCAAATTATATTTTAATATTGGGAATAAGATTTTTTTTGTTTTTGTTTTACAAGGATAATATCAACTATCATTATCTTTTATACAAATTCAAGTAAATATACCAATTATTCGAAGAATACAATTAAATTTTTTTTATTCTGATAAAAACATTATTTTATGTATCTATTTTTAAAAATTTTATTGATTAAATATTTTTTAAGAGCAAATATATGATGTGAATTCGTAAGGAAATTTCTATATTAAAGTTATAATGAATTTTCAAATAATAATAATGACTAAAATGTGTTAGATTTTTATTATATTGCAATTTTCGAGTTCAAAATATTAAAAATCGATTAATTATATAATTGATATTATTTTGATCGTATATTTAATTTTCAAATTATATCGTTATAATTATAATTACTTTTTTTTTTAATTTTAATAATATAAAAATTTCATGTAATGTAATCCATGGTTTTTTTTTGTTAAATTTTCATGTTTCTGAAAAAAATAATTCATGTTTTAAATAAGGAGTCATCATTTATATTCATTTTTATATTATTATATTCACATAAATCACCTATGTTTTCAATTTAATTTACAGGATGATCTAGAAGAACAATGCGACCATTTAGCAGAAGCTACTGGCGAATACAACGAAAAAGAAGAAAATTAAATCATTAACGAAAATAATTATTCCAGGAAAGAATAAATTATCCATTTTTAATCATATATTGTTTTGAAAAATTTTATAAATAAAATTAAGTATGAACGATCTTCAAACTGAATTACGACAATTATATTATAAATAACTAAAGCTATATTCAAATTACGTTATATAAGATTAATTTTAGATTAAGACGCACAACCAAATATGTTTTAATACTCTTATTTATTTAGAACCTTACTTATTTTTATAAATATATATATATATATATACAATTTCCTATGTTAAAGATTATAATTTCTATAAATACGTACATTGATACTTTATTATAATAGTTTTTTAACTTTATAATAAATAAATCTTTAAAAAATAAATTTTATACTGTTGTAAAAAAAAATTTATTAACATTTATAAAAAAATATATATATAAAGTTATGTATTATTTTAATTAAATAAAATTTTATGGTTTATTATTGAGGTGTATACTTTATTAACATTTATTTATTATAAAGTGATACAAGTATTATAATAAACAAATGTTTAAAAATAATTTTGTATTGAAGATTGAAAGGTAATTAATTTTTGTATCATCAATAATGTAACATAAAATTTTATTTAATTAAAAAATATTTAACTATATATAAGTATATATTGCTAATTAAATGTGTTTTCCTAATTATTAAACCATTAACTTTGTTAAGAATGCATAATTTTGGCATTCAAACAATAAATAATGAATTGACATGGTTACACTTAGATGTTGTCGACACAACTGTGTATTAATTGTCGCCACAGGATCGTTATAATTTCTGACAAGGAATATTCATATTTACTTGGAAATATACACTATCTAATATAACTGAAAAACATTAAAAGATTAATCATGGACTAAGTAGTCATGAACATGAACAAATGATATTCAATCAATATCGCAATTATACAAACATTATACATGAAACAAATTTATATTGGATAATTAAATGACAACTAAATGACATCTAATAAATTTTAACGGATAATAAAGTTGAATCGTAGCTATATGAGAACCCGCGGTTGAAGAAACAAGGTGTGTACTTTTTGCAACAGCAAGAAATTCATTACAATGAATATTGTGTTAACAAAGTATCAGACTCTAGTTTTTATCTAATTCGTTTATTTAATTCGGTATAAAATCAGATAAAAATAGATAAAGAAATTATTTCATACATAAAAACATTATTAACGTACATTATCATATATTTTAATGAGATTATTTATATAATTAAGACTCAAAATAATTTAAATAAGTTTATTTAATCACTTAACCGAAATTTTTGCTTCATTTGGGATTGCATGTATACATATAGTAAACTTATTTTGATAAAATAGACTTTCATTTGTCTATTTATTGATATATTAATTGATATTATTTATAGAATATAGATTTCTAAATTAGCATTATGTTTTATTATTAATTTATTCCTAAGTAAATACAATAATAATTAGCATTACTAATTTTATAATTGAGTTTCGTAATGTTTATAGACTTATTATAGAATAAACTTTATAAATATTAAGAAATCATCTAACACACTTGTATTTTTCGAATCGTATTTATTTAATACATTGTGTGCGTTTTTAAAGACAAAGAGTGGAAAACATCGAGGTATCTATCTATTTAAGTTTTTTGTAAAGTCGAGATCATTTTATCGTTGTATTCTTAAATAATTTCATTGAAGAAAAATACATATTGACGATCACTTATAATTTCTTGTATTTTCTTTAAATATTTTTTAAATGTAACTGTAATTCTTAAAGTTAGCCACTCTGTCAATAATAGTCATATTAGATATTTTGATAGTATTATGACTTTAAGTTTCTATTAAATCAGATCTTTCAATTGTTACGTCAATATTGGTTTACATTTAATATTATCATTCTTATACTCATCATGGTATGATGAGATAATTGATTATAAATTCTTTTCTGGAATACAATTTAATAAGCATACAAAATACAATTGTAGTATTCAGTTTTTCTGGCAAAATCTTTATATTTCTTGATATATATATATATATTTTTTTTTTTAAATAAAGGATAATCAATTTTGCAAATTTATTATGTTAGCATAATATCTAATTAATATATATTCCTCCTTGAGGCTAAAAGAAATTATTCATTAGCTTTAAAATTATAAAATTATACTAATAGGAAAACAATATTCTTATTCTATAATTTAACTATAACCCGTTGATCAATTTTTTAAATATAATATTTCATACTAATTTAATTATATTAATTTGAAATGTATATGTCATAGTATTCATTAATAATGATTTAGTTGAAAATATTGTAGTTGATTTTGTGCAATGGGATATAGGCAAAATATTATTTATTTTATCATTTATAATCATTATATAGTTTGTTGGTATTAACAAAAAATAAGGTAACATAAAATTTAAAACTTGTTCAATGAATAGTAAGCAAGTGGACTTCTTCGCTTCTATTTAATGTAATTACAAAAAATGATTTGAATTTTACATTTATTTATACACAATTAATTTTATATTTAATTTTCACAAATATATATATATATATATTATATATATATATATTATATATATATATATATATAATGTATAATATGAAAAAATATATTCCTTCTTAATTCCAAATTGCTTTTTTAAACTAATTATACTTAAAATAATTTAAATAGCTCAATTTATTAAAATAAAGGAAAACAAGCTATAGTTTTAATAATTCACTAGAGGCTCAAACAATTACGATTTAACTTAAATAATTTTTAAAATTCCAATTTTATTGCTGATAATTCTTACGTTAAACAATTTCAGAATGATTATTATACTACTATAACTTCGATTCATTTAGTAATAGCGATAATTTATTACTCATTAAAATTTTCATGTATGTCTATTAATAATTTGTGGACAAATAGACTGTTTTATTAATTTACTGATTAAAGAAGTAAATTCATTCATATTAATTTATTTTTTAAATCTATTATTATGGACCAATTTAGTTGCTTCTATATATTTTTAGACTTTTTCAAATGTTGCCTAATTTTAGAGAATCTTTAGTGATAATTTATGTGATTTTTTATTTTCTTTATATAAATCAGAATTTTTTAATAATAAAATTTTCTCTATTAAAATCTTTAACATATTTTTAGATTAATAAAGAATAATAATTAATAAATTTTTAGATTAATATAACTCATTAATTGTAATCGAATAATATCTTGAGGACCAATGTGATCGTAAAATAAACTGTAGTAAATAAAGTTTAATGTGTTTCTGTCTTTAATTTTGAAATTTAAGTTTCTTATATGTTTCTATAATTTTTTTGAAATTTAAATAAAATATAAGAATATTATTAGTATCAAAAATTAATATAAAAAGTTAAAAATAGTTTTTTTTTCTTTGTCGTGCATATCCAGTAGCCCCTATACATAAAATGTTTACTGCATTAGCATATTGCTTTCTTACAAAAAGGGAGAACTTAACTTACCGTGCTATCAATAGCTACTAAATTGAAAAATTCAATTTTATACTGGACAATACAATTTAAAAAGAATTAAATTTTTGTTATAATTTTTTAAAGAATTTATTAATGAATTTTTAATATTCTTGAAATTTAAAACTTTGTGTAGTTTTTCCATTTAATTACGTTTATTTCTTATTATGTAGGTTAACATTTTGTATGTATAACCTCGGATTAAAGAAAAAACGCGATTAAATCTGATTGTACATATTTTATGTACTTGTTTAATAAATGAATTACTTCTTTCCTTGGAAATTTTTTATTTTAAATTCTGAAAATATTTAATCTTTTAAATATTTGTCTTATTTTTTGCATCAAATTTTTCATCAAATAAACATTTACATATCATTACTTAATTTTCCATATTTTTAATATATATTGAAAGATTTTATTAAATAAATAAATGAAATAAATACACTCAATAATGAAAAAGAAAAATATAAAATACACAATACATAAGTCTAATATCTAATGTGTAACAGAAAGGAATTAAAAGATCAAATATAAAATTAAGAAATAATTTTTTTGTTTATAATTCTAAGCGTTATTATGTTTATTGGACCGCAATTTATACGTGTAATGTATTTAATTCATTAACTATTTTTAGTTGTAAAACTGCTAATAGTATATATAAAATGATCTAAACATATATTTTTATCTTAATTTAACAACAATAAAAGAATCTCTGTGAATATGTATGATTTTATTTAAGTACATTTAAAATTTTCGTTTTATTTGACTCTTGTATTATATTTATGAGAAATTAAAAAAAAAATTATAGTATTTATTGTAATATTATTCATTGAAAAAGTATAGTAACAAAATAAATGAGTATTTATATAATAGTGTATGTCATAACAGTCTTTTGTTATTTCTACGTAGTATCTAGAAAAATGAAAACTGGCCAATGTTTATTTTAGTATATTCATAATTTATTAACACCACCGATAGTTAAAATATTTACTAAAAATTTTTTTAGTTATAATAATTATATTTTTTTGTAAATAAAAGTATAGTTAGTTATAAATAGCCTTACAGTGTAAAAATCTGGATCGCCGCGTTTGAAATATTTATATTATATAATGTATTTCTTAAATATTTATTGTCCAACAGTAATAATTAAGAGTAATCATTACTAGTAAGAAGTAATAATAATACATTAAACTAGCAATAGTATCAATTATCAAATCACTTTTTATAAAAATTAATTAATAGTCGTGTAAGAATAACGACATTATTTCTTGTTAATTTTTTATTTTTTAATAATTTTGAATAATTTAAAATCATCGCTTATATTTAAATGAATTGAAATTGAAATTGAAATGAATGCACAAACAAAATCAAAAGTATTCGAGTATAATCTTTTTTAACATCGAAGAATTGATAATACTAAGCTTATGAAATTTGTTTTTCGATTTATTTATTATATATGTTATAATTGTATATTTACTTTATGTATTTAATTTATTGTAGTGGAAAAGAATTATTGTACCTTCTATTTATTTTAAGAAGCGAATTTCTATTCATATATTATAATTATTGAAGTTCAAGCCAAGCGTGATATAAATTTTGAATATTTCATTTCAAATGATTAGAAACATAAATATATTTTTTCATTATATATATATATATATATATATATATATATATATATATATATATATATATATATATATAATTTACTTTAAAAGATAAAGGCTATATCTATCGTCAATCAAATTTAGGATGATTGAATTTTCTTACTGACTTTGTGCATCTAACCTTTTTTACTTAATATTTCAGTGCTGCAGTATATAGTGTGGAATATTTGTATACATTGGAGGATTATCATAAGCATATGAATAATAAAATCATTTAATTGTTCAATAATGTTGTTATAAATTAAAAAATACAAAATATTTTATTTAAAGAATTAATTAATAGAGAATTAAAGACAAATTAGTTATTTATTTATTTGTTTGCCTTTTTTCGACGTTAAAAGTCTGAAAAACTTTCATTTTTGCCTAACTATACAAAGTCAATAAATTTAAAAAGAATATATATGCATATATTTGGAAAGAAATTTTAAGATTAATAAGCATTTATAAATAAATACTCTTGTTAAATAACAAAATAAAACATAAATCATCATTTCATAAAACTCATTTGCATATAGGAAATTATAAAAAATTTTGTTTCTGTTACTTTATGTATTTATTTTTTTTTAGTAAATCTTTAAGTTTAGAAAATAATATAAAAACAGGATGGTAGCTAATTTTGAAAGTATCAAGTGATTTGGAGTAAGCGATTAGCTAATTCTTAAGAATTTTGAAATATAAAATGGAAAACGAGTTAAATGAATCTTTTTTTTTTCAACAACTTAATAAATGCGTTTAAATAGTAAAGAACAAAGCCCCGCGGGCAATTCAAAATTTACGTAGGTCTCAGGCTCTCCCCACCAAAGGTCGTCATAGCCACAAGCCTCGATGGCAAGAGAGTCATGTTCCTTTGGAAGAGCGACTACAATTGGTCGAGCCAAGCGTTGTTACTGTTAAGTTTGCCATACATAGCGACTCGTAAGCTCGTTCGTTGCCGACGCACCCCTCGACACTTGGCGGGATCCGGCGTCGTCGTTGTTCCTCTCTCTCCCTCCAGCCCCAATGTTCTTTTCATTTTAATTCAGCGGCGTTCTTTCTAGGGCCAGTCAGCATTGGGTCCAGTGTGCACGCACTATTTCTCCCTTCATTTCGCTTTTTACCTAAGCTTCGAAGATGTTGAAAACTTACGGATATGGTCAAGTTTACCGTCAAACTCTCTTTGTACTTTATTTGCCGTAGTAATTCCTTTATTTCATTCTATTTACAGAGTATTTCTTCAATCGCAGTCGAACAAAGTTTTCTCTTTTTCCTCATAATCATTGAACTAAATAAATTTTATTCATTTATGAATTTTATTAATTTTATTTATATATATCTATATATATATATATATATATATATATATATGTATATATACATATATACTATTTTTTAAAATTTATTTTATAATATATTTTTATTAATTCATTTTGTTTAAATTACTATTTTTTTTAGCGTTTAGAAATAAAATTTTTAAATTATCTTTGAATTTATTTTCAATATTATGACTTGCAACTAAAATTATGTACAAAGGTAAACAATTTCTTATTAAAGTTAGTGCACTGCAATGACATCTTTACTTTTCTTTTTTTAGGTGCTAGTAAAAATTATTTACATTTTTTAAAACATAATATATGAGAAGTAAATAATTTTGGTAATACTAAAAATGCATGTACGTAGGTTTCTTCGCTACAAAAGCAATGTATCGATTTTAATTTAATTAAACACATGCGTGCGCGTTCAGGAATATATATATATATATATATGTGTGTGTGTGTGTGTGCGTGCGCGCGTGTGTGTGTGTGTGTGTGCAATATAGATTAATTATGTTTATGAACCAATTCAAATATTTAACTTAAAATTATTATAGATTTTACATAATTTAATGTGCAATTAAATATATGCGCAACAATAATCGGTTTATTATGCATTTACGTTTTATATATAAAAATGTCCTTAAACATTGATATTCTTAATTTCGTATTGTAAAACTTAATTTGTAATGATTTTGTGGAATAGGCATTTAAATTAAATTACAAGGATATTGTAGTAAGATTTATAGATTGTAATATTATATTACTCTATTGTTTTTAGACAAAATATTTAATATATTTCAAATTACATGGATAATTATATATTTGTTTGCAAAATCTAAATTAAATACATGATTCGCTACTAAATATTCTTTTAATGCACTATAATATTGAAAATTATCGGGTAAAACATATAGTTCAAATTTTATTTGTACAATTTATTAATACGGGTAATATAAAATATGATAATAGTTTTTAACGAATAACAATTATTATGTTTAATACTACAATTACGATATAATTACGAATTAAAAAAATTTAATATTCTTTCTAATAAAATTTCTAATACGCGACAACTCATGACTTTACACGCTTTATTTCTATATCAGACATATTATCTGACTAGATGTTTTAACTTAATATTTTCAAAATATATAAAATACAAAATTATATTATGATTACTATTATATTGCATATGAAATATTATAAGATTATATTACATTACATTATATTGTAAATACATAATATAAGTAAATTATATTAAATATTTAAAGTAAATTTAACATATAAATAAATTTATTAATCTTATAGTAATAATATAAATATATTTAGTTTAAACAAGTTTATTATTATTTTTTAAAACATTGATTACGATTACTGCTTAGATTGTAAAATCGGCACTTAATTTTTATTCATATAAAATTTGAAATATAATAAATAAATGACAATTAATTAAATAAAATTAATAATTATTGTAATTTTTAGAAATTTAATACAAATAAACATTATTTTGAATATCACAAGAAAATGAAATTTTGTAACGTCTTAATATTGTTATAAATTTTGTTTAAACTGATAACTGATACGAAATATGATTAACTATATAAACATTTTATGAAACTTTTATAAATTTAATAGAAGATTTGGAATTTAATAAATTTTTGGAAATTTTAAGTGTATATTAAAAATATTCCTTTTATCTATAGAAAATTAATTTATTTATTAAAACTTTATTTTATCATACATTTATAATAATACATATTTTTAAATATATAAGTGAACGTTTTCCATGTCGATATATATGTAAGCTATGTGTCCATTGTGCAACGTATGCCAGTCTCAAACTCGAATAATGTAAGAATTTTAAGAGAAATGATAAATGTCTTACATGCAAATAGTAAGGGTTAAATGCATAAGTTAAATAAAAGCGAAAGAAGAGTGATATAGAGAGAGAAAGAGTGAGAGAGAGTGAGAGAGAGTGAGAGAGAGTGTGTGTGTGTGTGTGTGAGAGAGAGAGAGAGAGAGAGAGAGAGAGGGAGAGTGACAGAAACAGATGTATATATGTATATATACATATATATATATATAGAGTGAGTGAGAGAGAGAGAGAGAGAGAGAGAGAGTGAGAGAGAAAAGTAGTAGTTGCAGTAGTTATTGAAGCAGAGAACGTAATAATAAATGCCTGACGGTTTTTTGACCGTAAAATAACAGCGCCCTCGTTCATCTATCTCGCTTCCTTAGTCAGTTATTTGGAAGAGTAACAAGGAAAAGTGACGAGAGAAAACACTGACAGGCATTGCAGTGGCAGAGTCACATAGCTTCGTACGTATTACGTACCATTGTAGGTCGAGCCAACAGCAGCGACGGAAAGGAGCTACGAAGGACCGCTAGCGAGTAGAGAGGGAGGGAGAAAAAGATAGAGTAGCAGGAAAGAGAGAGAGACTATATCGCGGGGGCATATACGCAGACCTGTGAGCAAGGCAGTCAGTTAAGCGGTAGTCAGTAAGCTAGCAATTCGATATATAGAGGAGTGCACGATTTAGACGACGTACGGAAAGCAAGAACGAGCGATCCAGGCCTTTTATTTTATTTGCGCAAATACAGACGGTGCGAGAAGCACTCGAATTAAATAATGGTAAGTATTTCGGTTGTGATATCGAATGAAGCTGAAAAATTGCCTTGACTCTGTCGTGTTGTGCCGTATCTGCTCTCAAGTTTTCACAGATGTAAGTATACTTATTAACCTAAAAATTTATAACTTAAATTTTTCAGGCTGGCGGTAAGGCGGGTAAAGATTCCGGCAAAGCGAAGGCAAAGGCAGTATCGCGTTCGGCGCGGGCCGGTCTCCAGGTGAGTGAGCACCATCATTTTTACATTTTTTTCACATTTTATGAGGGTACAGATAAAGAAGTTGAGATTTGAACGCGTTTAGTCGGCTAGCTCGAAGTTCGGAGCGACCTCCAGCTTAAGTTATAGCACTTTTTTCGAGGTGGCTGTGGCTCGCCGTTGCTGCCGTCGCCACCACCGTATCTCGATCGTTGTCGCACGCTTGCTTCGGCGGCTACCCTGCAGCGCTGCGAGAGCGAGAGAGAGAGGGCGCGTTCAGGATGTAGAAATGGCGCGAAAGACTTATGCCAAGGGCGTTTTTGGAGGCATTTATGATCGTTTTCGAAGAAATTTAATGATCGACGCACGTGACTGAAACGAAGTTGCGAGATCGAAGTGTCGTGCCGAGCGATGTTTGTTTTTGATCGACAATTATTGAATTGAGCGTTTGTTTTTATTTGGTCGAAGTCAACGTTGATACAACTTTTCGAAATTAATGTTGGGCACAATTTCGACGAATCATCGCTTTCTCGCGAGTTCATAGTCGCTGAAAGAATCGTCTTATCGCATATTCAAATTTTTCTCTGTTCCTCTCATTGTGTTTCATTTACAAAAATTATGTATTATCTTCATTTTGCCCATAACATTACATCTTTTAACAATTTCTTTACTAATTAGCATTTAATCATAATTTTAAATATTCAATAAAAAAAACTAAATACTTAAATGTACTTCGAAAGTCGCGTCATCCTACTACTCGTTCAATATTTTCTTGCTAAGGAAAGCTGCTGACGCGTTTATTGGATTGGCTGACGAATGTTTTCATGTTGTGTTTGAAGCGTTGCTTCGTCCTAAAAACATTGGTCTTTCAATACATTTTGAATTTCCGTTACGTATAACATTAGTTCCTTTTAAAGTAAACAATTGTTTATAGCAAATATATATATATATATATATATATTTTTTTTTTATATATATTCTAATCAATATTTATTATGTTAAATTAAATTATAATTTTTTATTGTTTAAGTATGTAATTACATCATAACTTGTTTATCCACTATAAATTAACATTTATTTTTTTATAAGAAAAACAATATTCATTTCTTAATAGTTATTTATTAGATGTATAATAAACTTAATATAAAGTTATTTATTATATATTATATAATTTTATCATTAATTAATGCTATAATAATAAATAGATTATTATTTGAATTAATATTTACATATTATGTTATTTCTAATGTGATACATTTGTATGTATAAAATGAATTTATTAATATCATTTTAGTTTCCTGTTGGAAGAATTCACAGGCACTTGAAAAACAGAACTACAAGTCATGGACGGGTTGGTGCTACAGCTGCTGTTTACAGTGCTGCTATTTTAGAATATTTAACTGCTGAAGTAAGTATATTGTTATAAATGCAGAAGAAAATTAAAAGTAATATTAATTGGTGCAATTTATTTTCATTAAAATGTGTTTTAATTAAGTGAACTTCAATTTATAAATATATAAATATATATATATATATATATATATACATATATAAATGCATGTGTGTGCAAACATACATACAAGTATTATTAAAATTACTTAAATTGAGCTATGAGTATAAAAATTGATGAGTTTTTACATATACATTATTAATAATTTGTTTTAGACAAAATTTTAATTCTAGTACTTTACTAGGTTTTGGAGTTGGCGGGAAATGCATCAAAGGATTTGAAAGTGAAACGTATTACTCCTAGACATTTGCAGTTAGCTATTCGCGGTGATGAAGAACTTGACAGTCTCATTAAAGCAACTATTGCTGGTGGTGGTAAGAAATTTATTCAACTATATTTTAACTTTTATTATTAATATATTTTTAATTACACATTTTAATTACATCTTAATTGATTTTACATGTTATTAATTATATTTTTTAATTATTAATAGGAGTTATTCCACATATTCATAAATCGTTGATTGGCAAGAAAGGATCTCAGAAACCAGCATAAAATTAAATTTAATACAAATTACTAAATTTGAAACAACTAAGATATTTGTGGGGAAATGAGTAAGCGAAAAATAAAAGCGTTGAAAAACGAAGAAAATGTAATGAGCGGAGAAAGGAAAATCAGGAAGGCAAAGAAAGAGAACAAAGATGAAGCAGTGGTTGTTGAAAAATGTACCTAAGTTGCAAAGCAGTAAAGAGACAGGCGTGATATAAATATATATATATACATAGATTTATGTATAGAGATATAAAATAAGCAAACGATTGACATGTGATGTCGTTTGACTAATTTAACTAGCTAAATAAGCTCTTTGACGAATTTTAAGGTTTACTCTTATATCAGACAATCCTCGAGTCGATACGTTCTAGCATCGTCATAAGAATGCCTCGATGTTGATGAAAACCTTGATTCGCTCTTAAAACTCGGCCTCCGCATTTTTCAGTTCAGGTTTCGACTTTTCGAAGAAAATTCAACTTTTTATTAACAATATTTAAATTTTATATTAAAGAAATTCTATAATTCTTATTTAATTATTAAAATCATCATTGCTATCTCTTATAATGCCAAATATTAATAAATTAAGTAGTACCATTTATATCTGAAATTATAGTAATTTCAATTTATTAAAATTCATTTTTCTAGTTTCTAATTAACATAAAAATCTCCAATAATACTAATGAAATGTTATAATGAAAGATCACTAAAACTTTGGAAAGTCGATCTTGAACTAAATTCTTTGAACAAAATTTTTGAAAGTTTTAATACTTATTTAATTATTTTAACGCTTTTTTTAGCTCGTTCTCCCTGTATGAATTGGAGGTTTTTCAAATTAAATCTAACCTGATACAATAACTAATTCAGACTCGTTTTAGAGTTAAAAGTATTCATTTTACATTTAGTCTTGTACTAAATATATGATTAATGTTCTATTATCTTTTAAAATTTATAAAATATCTACACAAAATTTATAAAAAAAAATATTTTATTTTCTTAACTATTTTTAAATTTGCTTTTTACATATTCAGGTTAGATTTGGTTTCTCCTGTAATGTTTCAAATTTGTTTACTAAATATAACTTGACATTAATAAAACTTAATTGTAAAGTATTCTGTCGTAAAGATATAAAGTTCTTGAATCACAAGGAATGTATGTAATTGAAGTTATTTACTTGTAGATTTTGTGAGTTAGCAATGTTTTTTTTTTGTTTCGAAGTGAAACGTAAAAATTTTGGGAAAGCTATAGTTTTTTCATTCATTAAATTGTGAATAGGATTTGTTTGTTAATGCTAAAATTAAT
Organism: Ceratosolen solmsi marchali; assembly: GCF_000503995.2. NCBI lineage: Eukaryota > Metazoa > Arthropoda > Insecta > Hymenoptera > Agaonidae > Ceratosolen > Ceratosolen solmsi. The sequence continues at coordinate 14,614,388 of NW_011948414.1, forward strand.
TTAGGTTAAGGAATATAATTGTCAAACACACCTTACACATATATTAACTGCGTAAGCGCAATGACTCTGGAAATAAATACCAGCCATATGTAAAACGTTCATTTTCATAATAAAGGTCGATTTTATTACATTCATGTATTATTTAATTTTAAATTACGAAATCGATTTCGTAATTTTTAGGAAATTTAAAAATATAAAATATAAATTCTAATTATGATATATTATGGACTTGATTTTTTTAAATGTCAATATCAAAATACATAATTTTAGATTAGAATATTAAGTATATATTTACTTTACTGTTGAACATTTTTAATGACTTATAAAATTAACATAAAAACTAATTTAATTTGATTATTTTCAACTACTACTATTATTTTATATATTCTTCTCTAAAAAGTTAGTACGTTTTTTAAACAATTAAAAATATATTTTCAATTTATCAAAAATTAACGAAACTTTAATAGTAATTTAAGAGATTAATAAAATGAAGTTTTTAATCAAATTGAGAAAGTTAAATATTTAATTTTGTATTATTAAATAAAACTATACTTTGTATATTTTATCAATACTATCACGCGTCTATTTTATTTATTCATAAATTTAATTAATTTTTACATTTACTGCCTAATAAATCTTATTTAAGTTTATAATAAAGTGTAACTAATAAATAATTTAGAATAAATACTAATATAGAATAAAATAGTGGCAATAAAAATTTATTTATTTAACTATCTTTAACTAATATTATTGGACAAATATTTATTAATAATTAATTTTGATATTTTTAAATATTAACATTTTCGAAATGTACCATTTTTATATTTTTACTGTTGATATTTTCGGATGCTGTAATAATTATATGCAACAAACAAATTATAATATTGTGTGGTATATGAAAATATCTAATTATATAAGTAATTTAATAACTTCTTTAAAAAAAAGTTTATATTAAATTAGATTAAGAATTTATTTTGTATAAAGTTAATTTATGTTTTGTGAATAATATTTTTAGAATACTGTTGGTTTGTTTTTATCATATCCTATTGTACTTATTATGTAATATAATTAATTTTTTATATAAAAAATTCTTTTTCCAGTTATACAAATCTAATAATGAAATAACGTTTCAGTTATTATAGTAATTTACTCTAATCATTATCATTATTATCTTTTATTTGTAATGCTATTTATATTTGTAAATATATTTAAGTTTTATGATTAAGAGAGTTACTATTGGATGATCAAGTTAACGGAATTTTATAAAATTTGATTTTACTAGTTGTAATAAATTGATCCAATGTGTTTGATATAAATGAAAAAAAAATTAAGTACCATTTTAACTTAAATAATCGATTGTTTGTATCTAATATAACTTTTGCTGATTGTAAAAATAAAATAAAGATGTTAATGATATTTAATATTTTAGTAATATAGTGTTTATTAAATAATTATTGAAAGAATATCTTAAACCAAATTGAAATTAAAAACTTAATGAACTTTTCAAATTTATAATTTTTCTTTGCATAGGACCAATCAAAATTGGCTGTTATAAAAATAAAATAATGTATGTATAAAAAAGTATTTATAATTTTAATAGAATATTCTTATAGTATTAATGTTTGTTTTGAATAAATATTTTATTTAATGTCCAGTACATATTACATTTTTTTATTTTAATATCCTTATATATATATATATATATATATATATATATATATATATATATATATTTATGCAGAATGAGAAATGTTGAATCGAATAATATACCCTTATTGCCTATAAGTTTATCGGATACAGCGGCTGCGCGGCTAACAGAGTGTTTCAAAGTTAGATGAATACGCGGCTGCTTTAGTTGACGGACACAGTCGAGCATCAGCGAGCACAGCCGAGGTCACTAGAAAAGTGGTTTTAAACGACTATTGTAGTTAACAACCTAGCGTCCGTTGCGAGGAGTTACAGAATTTACAGCTTCCGAGGTCCGAGAGAGGGGCTGTGAGCGGTGGTGGGCACAGGTACTTCGCAAACTCGGCTTTCCTTTTCAGTCTCCATATGACCTGCACTACTGTTGGATTTCGTGCCTTTTCTTCTCACCTCGCACCGTTCAGCGCGATCGAATAAAAACAAAGAAACTCGTGATGAGTTTTGGTTTAAAAGTTGAAAAATTTTTGTCACTGAAATATTCGAAGTTCTGAGTGGTAACAATCTTCGTGATTCTTGGTTCGATATTTGTCACGAAAGGAAAGTTGTTCAACACTTTTCTTGCGAGAACAGTATTTTCTTCAATCTTTCGTACTTTTCTCGCTTACGTGCATACATTTACTATTTCATCTTTCGTGTTTGAATTCTCACTCCATGCCTAAGGATCATATTCAAAGGGCACTCCATTTTGATTCGACAGGTACAATTTTCCGGCAACATTCTGTAGGGAAGGTACATCAAATAAAAAACTTATTGATCGGATTTGTCCTGCAGAATCTAGCCAATGCTATTTTTGTAACGGGATCTTTCTATTTCAAGTAATTTTTGATTGCCGACTGTTGATTATTAATTTTTTGCCTTTCAAGCAATAGTTATTAAATAATAAACTGTATTCGTATTGTAATGTAGTGATATTGGCTTCAGTAATGATAAAATGTGCTTAGAAAATTTCGTCTGAGTTTTGTTCATAAGAATTGAAGTTTGGATAAATAGAGAAGTAAGCGTAACGGGATGAAACAAATCCAGTGAAGATTAAGGAGACATTGACATCGAAGAATTTTGATTGAGAAAAATGGATAAAAAGGCGATCAAATTAGATTGGTACGTACATTATATTTATTATTTTAAATTTATTATTACATTTATTGATATGCTTACAATTTTAGTTTTTTATCACATGAGATTGATGTAACTAATTTTTATATTATTTAGTATTAAATATAGTTAATGTATTATAGCTCCGCATAAATCTATTCATTAATCAAGCGTAGGGTGAAGTAGTATAATATTATAATATACATACTAAAATAGAATTTATGGCATTTTTTCGTGTACATTCTGTTTATAAATGAAAAACTAAATACCCGTAAAATTACTGGAGATCTCTACGAATTTAATAATTGTGCAAAAATTTTTATTCGTGAATGACAAGATTTTTTTTGTCTTTTTTCAGCAATAATTTTATTTCATTTGTAACATGTAATTTCTATTTAATGTATGATGTAAATAAGATAAAACCAAGTAATCGTAATATTATTGTTAGAACATATCATAATTACCGAAAGTTAGTCCTAACTATTTTAACACAAACGAGAATGCATATTTAATATTTGGCAAGATAGGTTTTTTAATTATTATGATTATTTCATTTCATCAAAAGAAGGGTTGGGCATAGAAAGGCGCATTCTTTTACTCAATCCAGCATCCATAGATGTCAAAACTCGTTGAGTTGATTAAGTAAAAATTTAATTATGCGCTTCCTTGTTTACGAATATAGAAGATAAATGTACAGCATTCATAAACGTACATACGTGAGTGATTGGGGTCTTTGAATTTTGTGAAGTACAAGAAATATGTATTAATTCAAAAAGAATGAACTGAGAGAAAAACGAGTTAAAGAGACCAAGAACTTGTTATTAGTAGTACTGTAACTGTAAAAACTGATGCAGACTCCGGTAAAGCGCCACCATGAGTGACTCAATATTACTCGCGACGAGAAGGCGAAGCGAGACTATGGCGTACAATAACATCAGACGTGGCTCACACTCCGGGATAGAGGTCTCTGATTCAAGAAAATAGCGGTCCGTTATCTTAGCTGCTATCCCTCGCCTACCCTTCAATCTTTCAATCAGCTCTGCTCTTTTATGCGAGAACTGTCTGTATGTGCGGTTCCATGCTGAAAATACCAATCGACTTGCCTGTGCAACAGCACTTTCCAAAGCTCTTTCACACATTTTATCACATGGGCATTTCCGGTATATTGCTTATTTATTATTTTTCAATCTAGTCACCAACTTAATAATTCATAGTCATTCTTTGGGAAAGTCATACGTCAGCGGCTATCGCTTGATGTATTTGAACATATTCTTATTCACGTAATAGCTGATTTCATGTAACATTTGTAGGTGTACTTTTTAATTTGTTTTATTTGATACTCTGTGGAATTAATTATAAAGTTAGTTTATGCGGCTAACAAAGTTTCCCTTATTTCACTTTGCAGGATTTGTATGGCAATGTAGGATTCTAATATAGGATACAATAAAGTATTGCATATGTAATTTCTCAAACAATATGACTGACTATCTTGATTATACGCGGTGTGGCAACAATCATCAAAGTACTTTTAAAGAAAATCTTGATGAAACATGCAAATAAATAAATGTATAAAAAAATCCATAATTTTATCAAACATATCAAGTTAATTCTATTTAAGTAATTTTAATATAATTAAGGACAAAATATTAACTAATTACATTATATATATTCACGAAACAGGAAATTTGACAATTGCAGACTTTATTGTAAAATATATTTTAAAAATGATAATGTAAAGCTTTAAGGTTTTATTGCATTTATATTGACTATTTAAATTAAAAATTAAGAAACAAATTTTACAAAAAATAGTATTACAAAATATTCAAAATAACAATATATGACATTTATAGAAAGTTATATATATATATATATATATATATATATATATATATATATACACAACAGGATTATACTAAATTTATTAATATTTTATATTTTAAGATATTACTTTAAAGGAAAAAGCAATATAATTGAATTACATGCAACTCGTGAATATAATTGTTATAAAAATATTTTAAAATATTATTTTTATCAAATGGAGATTCTTAGTTTGGAGAAATATCAGTATCAGATGCTTTCATAGTTTGTCGAGACTACTGTAACTCATGCAACAATGTTCGTATATGTAATTATTATTTAAGTTGTAATGAAGGCAAAATAATTCAAATATTTGAGCTCTTTAACTATATAAGCATACTATTTAGTCTCCAATATATAAATTAAGTCTAAACGAAATCTTAAAACAAACAAAAAAATAGGTTTTGCTATTGAATTTTACTTTTTTGTATTTAGTAAATGTATTTTATAATTCAATTTGATACTTAAGAATAATATTACTATAGAATAAAAATTTTACAGTGGTTACGAAATTTTATACTCATAATTTTTTTTTAATTTTAGTAAGTTATATTTTATAAAAAAAAACAGGATATTTGGTACTTATTGTTTTAACTTAATAATAAAAACAAATTATTTTATTTATAATGGGTTTTCTTTTCTTTTTTTTTTTACCAATAATTAATATATATATTTTGATTTTATTTGTATTTACGAATCTTGTAATTTATGTTAAAAAATATATTTTAATCATTCTTTTCAAGATATATAATAAATTAAAATGTTTTCTTGAATTTAATATCTATAATTGAAGTATTTGTATTCTTGGCATATTTAAAGATTGATCTGCTTATTTTACTTTTTCTAATGCTTTAATAATATTAGTAATCGATTGTTCTTTTTTATTTATAATTTTAGAAAACAAAAGAAATTTTTCGCGGATATATAATATTAATATAAGTTTTCAAATATTTTTTTTTCATATTATTGCTGAGATTTTCAACGTTTTTCAATACAAAAAATTTATATCTTAATAAAATTACAAAAGATAGAAAAGTAAAATATTACGTCATTTAACGTAATTATTTTACAGTATGCTTATTTCCTAATAAATGTAACTAAGTCAATAAATGTAGGAGTTTTTTTAATATTTTAATTTTAATATTGATCGAAAAATTGCTAAATAAGTTTGAAAAAATTTATATTTAATACAAAATTCGTATGATTTACTTTCATAAAATTTCATATTAACTTTATGCTATAAGTACATTTTGGTGTATTCAATAGATATTTTAGTAACTGAATTGCAAAACGAATAGAAATGTGAAATTACAAATTATATTTCTGTATATAAATACAGATGCTATAATTGCAATTATTTATAGTTGTATATAACATTTAATACCAAGTAAGTTGAATAAAATATTTGTTATCGTAATATTATAATCGTTTTATAAATTATATTTTGAATATTGTTATTTCTTCATTATTATTTTTGATGAAAAACATGAACCATATTAATAAAATAAAAGTTAATATAAAATATAAATGTACCCCAGTTAAATAAATTACATACGGTATTATTTTATGAAAAAGTAAATTATTAATTATTAATATTACGCAGTTTTATAAAGTAGTTTTAATTTTTTTTATTAATATACATACGTATATATATATATATATATATAAATGTAAAATTTGAAGCATATACATAGTATAATGTTGATTCCATAAATATATATGATATATAAAATAAGTAGTTCGTAGAAATATGAAAGATTGCAGATTTTATTGAAATTGTACAGGGAAAGTTTCCATTATAAGTATTTTCTCATACGTGCTATAATGAAATTATTATGTAATTCTGTAGTGATTCAATGCGAAAAATCTTTTACTTAATTAAATAACGTTATCTTATTTTTTTATGAATAGTCTATTTTAAATTATATTCAGCACAAATTCGTGGTTTGATGTATTAAAATTATATTGTTTAAAAATAATGAAAATTTAATACAAATTAAAATAAAATCAGAAATTTTTTATTAAAAATTTTACTGAATATTGGATTTTAACAATTAAAGCATACTTTTCAATACGTGCTTAACAAATTATGTAAAACAGTTTATGTAATATAATATATTATTATTTGTAAGCTGTGATTAGAAATATCGTGGTATTTACATTGGAATTTTTTACTTTATATTGTGAAGTATTACAAAAAATTAAGAATGCATGAGAGATTTTAAATAGTCTAAACTTGATAGTGGTGAAAGTAGCTATATGATCTGTTATTAATAAGTTTCTAATACGTTTAATGCTTATATTATTGTTTCTAAATACAACTATATAATATTTAATTAGTTATAATGAAATATAAATATTTCGATTGTAGACGTAGTACAATAAATTATAATCCAATAATAATATGAATACAATAAATATTTGTAAATTATCAAAATAATTTGAATCAAAACTATAATTATCTAACTCTAATTATAAATCTAAATAATTCTACAATGTATACATAATACTATAATAGGTTTTTTTTTTTATTTTTAGCAAAATAAAATATTTATTACTTATCAATATATAAAAAACTAAATTTTATATAAATAAAATAATTTCTATAACAAATCAAATTTTATTTTTTTTTATTTAACATTTACTTCAGCAAACTAAGCAAACAATTTTTAAATATAATTATTATAATTGTTTGAAAAATATCTTTTAAAAATAATAAAATTATCTTGCAAATGTTTTATCATTCAAAAACTGATTAAAAATTGTTTAAAATTAAACAAATATTATTAATGAATAAAAATACGTAGACTAATTACCTTGAGTTGTAATTGATACGTAAATTTACCATAATGATAAAAAAATATGCAGTCATAAATATTTTGTAAAAAAATCTTGAAATACACCTGTGTAATTGAATTGAATTTTTTGATTAGTTGATAAGATTATAGATTGAATTATATTATTTTTCAAACTAATTTTAAATATTAGTTATTAAAATTTTTCGTTCTCCTCTCACTATACTTTCAGTTGCAATTAAATCATTAAACTAGAGTAAAATGAAACGTGTATTTTATCCAGCGACAGCTTTATTTAATTTTTTTTGTACTATTTTTCTATACTTCAAAGATTATTAATTCATTCATTAATTCAAATCAATCATTAATTCAAAAATTATTTTGCTTTATCTATGCACTCATTTCCAAAGTTATTAGAATTGGTAACAAAATTCGATGTCTTAACTCGAATGTCTTAACTTAACCTCACTCCATTAATATTATACTTACCTGAAACTACTACTACTACTATTTTTTTTATATCAAATAATTTTATATTACAGAAATGAATGCTAGAATTTTCTCATTTATTTATTATATACTTTCGATACATAAACTAAAGAGTGAAGTAAATTCAATTTTCTGAATATAAAATATGCATATTTTATGAATTTATTTTTAATTAAAATTTTTTATATTTTATTAATTTTTAGATAATTATTTAAAATTAATGTACAGGGATAGAATTAAAAATGTTTAAACAGTATATCAATTTATTTAAATTATCATGCCACATATATTTCGATATTACATTCAAGTAATATTTATAAATTTCTAAAGTTTTATAAATAAATTAATAAATAAAACTATTTGTCTCTGACATATATTCTATGTATATATATATATGTATATATATATATATATATATATATATATATATATATATATATATATATTATCAGTCACTTTGAAAAATGTCAATCCTGAAAAATTAATAATTATTTTTTCAATATATTGAATTAAAAGCTTTGAAAGGAAGGTAGACATACAAATTTAATATGAAACATAATAGTCATAATTATGATGTAAGAAAATTAAATAAAGAATCATATTTATGTATGATTCAATATTATATAAAAATCTTTGAACTGTCTACATTGTTTATAATTGACATTGTATGAAATTATTTTCTTAGTATATATTTTGTTATTATATTTAGCAATACGACAGTTTTGAGATTATATGATTTGAAAAGTTAATTAATATATTATTAATATATATTCAATTTTTGAATTATAAATATAACTTTTTATGGAAATAAAACAAAAGAATTATATTTTTTCGTTAAAAGAATATATATATTTTTAATGTATACTACATTTACCTTCATAATTTTAATATAATATTCGTAACTTAAGCTAATTAAATATAGTGTTTAATTAGCTTTTTGCTTTCATTATGTAAATTACTTTAATTTTTTTTATTGTTATTCTTGTTATACATTATTTAAGTTTACGCATTTCATTAGTCATTAACGAAAATCGTGTAGCGGTATAACTACCTGACTGCATCCTAATAAATTATTGTTGAATACTCATTTTTAGAACTATTCTGTATAATCTCAATACTGTCAAATAACTTGATTATAAAATTTTTAATGTAATTTTATCACTAGTGGAATATATTTAATAGAAGTTATTTAAAATTTATACTATCAATTAATATAAATATTGGTAACATTTGTTATTGTTTTTTAAGATAACTAGTCGATACTGAAAGATGAGTTTTTGTGATAAATAAGAGAACGAAAAGTATGTATCGTTCTACATGTTATATTAGTTGAGTAGTAAAGAGCATATCGCGAGTGGTTACCTCGATACTGCTCGCATTGTGCGTGTAGAGAGAGGGAGAGAGAGAGAGAGAGAGAGAGAGAGAGAGCCAGAATAGTCAAATTTGTGTATCGTGCATCTTCTCAACGCAATAAACATATCATTTATACTTTCGAGCTAGTCAATGTTCACGGTGCAGTTATTAAATAGTATGGAGCAAACGATTGTGCTTTTCTATGTTTATGTATTAAGTCTAATAATGTAGAATTATATAAAATATATATTATCAATTTTTATTTTAAAACTTTTTTTTTTATAAATTTTTACATAATATGTAGCATAGAACAATATATACAAACATTTTCAAGAATAAAAACGATCCAGAAGTCGATCGTTAAATTAACTTTCAAAAATTAATATTCAAAAATATTATAAAACTTATTTTGCATATATGTAAAAATTTTATTTTATTAATTTTTATTATTAGTTTAATTTTTCATTAAAATTTTTAAATAAAGCATAGGTTTTAATGAAAAGAGATTTAATATTATTATCTAATATTTTTTTCATAATAAAATGATATGGTTTGAATTCCAAAAGTAGCAAAGACGTTCCTTCATTTTAATTTTCGAATTGTTGTGTTTCCTTAAGTTTGCGTGAGTTTGCGGAGTAGCGATCCTATGAAGCTATATGAATATATGTATATAAGTATTTTCTATAATTTTATATCTTATTCTCTGATTTTTGTTTTCAATATGAAGAGAATAATGCCATACTAGCTAAAATAACATATATACAACTATATTAAACTTTAGTAATAAGTTTATTAAATTTCCATCAAATATATACAAGTACAGAATTTCTATGTATTTGTATAATTTAATATACATAATCCATTGAAGTACGTGAAATTTATTTGTTTTAATAAGAGGAATGATGACAATAGGCGGTGTTATAAACAACTAATTATATTACAATACGTAAACTAATATTAAGATTTTGAAAAGATCTCTATAATAAATACTATCGTATTATAGCATTGCATTTATAAATTGATATTTTATATGACTATGTTAATATACAAAACTTAATTTTTTAATCATTTAATTTTTTTTTTTTGAAATTTGTTAAATTCTTGGCTAAAGTACGTTTTGAAATTCTAACTCTATATTTCACGAATTTCCGTGGTATTGCGTTAATTTAGGTTCAAATATTTTAGTGCAATTAAAATATCATTATCATTCATAAACTATTATGAACATCATTAAGTCCTATTAAATGATTTTTTAAAATGATTTTAAGACCTTTTAGATGATTTAAGGCAAAAATATATTTGCTATAATTAGATTTCAAATAGGAAAAAAGTGGTTTTATAAAGCAGTATTACAACAGTGCAGTATTATAAATTATATTAACTAATGAATTTGGACGTAAAGAGGGAGGATAGTTGTAAGTAAAATTTATGTCATATATTATGAACGTGAGTACAAAATAAAACATAATACCAAACACCGAATTTCTGTTTATAACATCAAATTTACGGAAAGGTAGTATAATCGAAATAACTTACTGATTATTGTTTGATCAATGTAAAATTATAAATAAAAAATATATATATTTTCGTCTTACACGTATTTGAGTGGGCACAGAAATATTAAAAAATAGCGAGCATTACCAAACAACTCGAATGTCAGGAAAGAGATACATGATATAGAGATAGGTAATAATAAATACCGGTAGTTATACATGAAGTACGATCGTTATAGTGTGGGTTAATACGTTCTGCACTTTTCGCGGCACTACTTTTTCAGCCACGTTTAACATGCAATTAAGTAAGAATTCAACACATTGGCTAGTTTAGTTTTCCTTTGTTTCCTATTCTTTATTCTCGCACTGCTGTGCAGAAAGTGAAATAAGTGATTGAGAAAAGATGCGTAATTTGGCACTAGCCCAGATGAAAGTATAGGTGAAAATAAAGATAATGAAAAAGAACATTTTATGATACTGCATGTTCTGAAAGAGATTTAATATGTTTAGATTTAAACAAACTTAGTAAACACTTAAGAATAATTTTTAATTATTTCAATATTGTTGTAATTTGTTAAAATCAGTTTTAGTAACTGAAAAACCAAAATACATTGCATTTATTTAAATGTATTGTGGATATTATGTTTATTTACTTAAAAAGTATTTCTGACGAAAGCTCAAGAATTACAAAAAAATTAAAATGTACAAATATTAAAAATGTAATATGTTACATAATCTGAATGTATATTTTTGCATTTTATATTAGTTTATCTTATATCACTTTTTAATTGGACTGTTTGATGTACAAATATATATGAATACTAAAAAATATATTTGGTATTTTTAAAAAACATCTTCTAACTAAAAAATAACCGATTACTATGATTAATTTATGAATTAATTATAGTCTTTATTTTTAAAACTGGTTAAAAATTACTTAAAAAGTTTACTGGAAAATTCTGCAATTCAAAATTAATATCATCAATTGAAAATGAAAATGTAATTCAGTATGAAGATCTGAATTTTTTATTTATTTAATAAATTAATTATTGATTTATGACTATTATAATTTATAATTATAGTTGTTATATATTATATAGTAATTATGAAAACCTTCTTGTTTATTTCATGTTTTAAAACATTTGTTCTTACTTACAGGTACATTACAAATGTGAGGTGGACGATTTTGACTGTATTGCTGTTGGTTATATGTGTTGGTAAGTATTGAATACTCAGCAAATTAAAAAAATTATCCGACTCAATATTACAATTATGTGGAATTCCGTTTTCATTATTTCAGATTTACAATTTAAAGAACTATGATATTTATTCGATTAAAAGCTATTTAAAAGATTTTTTCATACTGGAAAACCTGACAATTTCCTTTGTTTTTAACTTAATAAAATTTTTCAGGAAATATTATTTATAGCTATTGACATAGTTTGAAAATTATTTATGATAAATGTAATATGTAATATTTGTATAGCAAAACAAAGTTATAATTGGATTAGACCATTTTATTTTGATTTAGAATTTTTTATATTTAAGGTTTGATAATTTCTAACTTAAATAGAAATTCGTATAATTTTAGTTTATAATTATTTTTAACAACAGTAGTAAAAATGATTTTTTAATAACATAAATTATTTATCAATTTAGTAAATTCTAAGAAATACTTCGATAGTATTTATTATTACATAAATTGAATTAATTGAAATAAAAATTATTATTTTTTTATGAAGATCTTAATTGTTTTAATATTAAATAATAAAATATTTATGTTAAATCGTAGAAAGTATTGGGAGTCGATATAAAATGAAATTAGAACTATACATAAAAGTTACTCTATATGAAATTTTACTACATACTATATATTTTATAACAGAAAATATTATGAATTCATTTATTATTTGCCTTTTTAAGATTATAATATATATATATATATATATATATATATATATATAATTATATATGATAACAGTGAAAAACTGTGACGTATTTTGAAAGTTACCTAATAATAACAATAATAATAATAATAAGTTTATCATCCATTGTTCGTAATAAATTATCATATAGTATTAGATTATGATATAAGATTATAAAAGAATATTATTTATTAAATATTAAAAGATGCAATATAATAAAATTTAGAGTAAATGAAAAAATAAATATTCTTAGAATTACAAATTGCTTTTATAAGCAGAAATTAAAAAAATATAACAAAATAAAAAACTTTTCAGAAAAAAGATTTGCACATTGAATCACGAATATGTAATTTATAAAATATGAACAATCTTTATATATTTTTAAACACCACTTTGATTTATTACATTGAAAAATAGTGTAAATAGTTTAAATTCGAACTTTTGCAATTAATTTATAACGATTTAAATATGTGATCGAATTTTCCTTTCCTTCTATTATATATTCCAATTTATCTGCGTAATATTAAAGTTTGGCTCGACTATTTTAAAAGTCTAAATGTCATTCTACCATATTATATGAAATTTACATAATTTAAAGCTTTCACATAAGTTTTATTAATATGCTATTGTATATTTATTTGATCAGTTTTGGCTTGTAGTTTTTGACATTTAGCTGACTTAATATTACGTTCGAAGTATAAAAAAATGTCGGTATGAAAAATGAATTAATTTGGAAACCAATGTAATAATATTATTACAAAATTTTATTTAATCTATAATTATCCTAACATTATCAAAGTCATAAGAAAAAGCGATGAGTAATAAACTAATATTAATATATTTGTCACAAATATATAATCATTAAAACTTTTTATAGTAGCTTTGAAAAAAGAAGAATGGATGCAAGCATTTTATTGATATTAACTTTTCTTTTCAAGTGTCTGGATGACAATATGTGCAACGTAACCTATTATATCATAAAAAATATGGCATAATAAATAGTCTCGTACTAGTAATCGGTTAAAGAGTGACATTGGTGTGTAACTGAGATGATTATAATATTTAAATAAATATAAATTGAAATAAATTATAAATAATTAGTGCATGAGTTCATAAGGAATCTTTATATATTTAATATAAAAATATATTTATTACGCGAACAAAACCAAATTTATTTACATAGTTTATTATATATATATATATTATTAGATATTATATATTTCACATATTTTATATATTTTATGCTATATATTATTTTATTATATTTTATTTTGTTTTTATATATATTATTATATATTAGTTTATTGTATAAATAAATATTATTTTACCAATCGTTTTAAATTGCATATTAAAAAATTATGTACTTATCTACTAAAGATGATTTATTCCATTCATTATTTCTAAAATATTATTTAGTTTCAGTTTTTGAAAATTAATTAATAAATTCTGTTTCATTAAATTTAAAGGAGTTTTACTGTTAATGAATTTGAATAGCATTGAAATTTTATATCTATATGATTATGCTTTATACAATTCTCTACGCTTTCCATTTAAGTTGTTTTTCAATCTTTCGTTCCAATTTAAATGTTATATGGAAATGTAATATTCATACAACAGTAAATGCAATTTAAGTGTCAAATTTGGTATTCATTGCAGTATGCGTTATATCTCTTATTATTGTCTTTGAATCAAATAGTTTGTATTTATTTTTATTAAAACGGTTTGATCTGAAGCTGAAGTTGTTTAAAACACTTCATTCTTGTATTAAATCTTCCATGTTTTTCTTAAATAAAATATTTTGTTATTTTATAGTCAACAAGTATTTATTAGAAAAGCATGTACATTATCTATGCTACCTATTATAGCTTGATTTAGATTCGTTTTTTAATGATAGTGAGTTGTGAATTGTACAAATATTCAAGAAGTTAGTAATATTTCCGCGATTACTTTTGAATATATTTTTCTGCACTAGAACATTGTGTTTTCTGATTTATAAGCATTGAATTGAATTTGAATTGAATTGAAATTGAATAAATCAATAAAATTGAAAACAATAATCTAACGAAAATTTTAATCTTAAAAGTAAACACTATATCAATGATGTTTCAACTTTTAATTGTATGTAATTGTAATTTAAATTTAATTTTACCATTAGTTAATTCTGATATTAATTTTGTTTTAAATTAGAAGAGCTGTAAATTTAAGTATTTTTTATTAATTTTAATAAAAGTTTATTTTTAATATACTATATAACGTTAATATATTTAAATTTACTATTACTAATCCATAAACAATTATATGATAATTTCATCCTTAAACAATGCTTTTAGTACTTATTTAAACATCCTATAGATATTAAAATTAAAAGTGTAAATATTTAAAAATTAACTTTAAAACTTAAATCAACATTGCTCATTCATGAAATAGTCACAATAATTTTTTGTTACTATTTTCAATGAAAAATTTGGTCCTCATTTACTTTTTTGAGCTGAGCAACGATATTAGATTAATTCACTGTTGATATTAAAAATATAAAAGAATAATTTTTTGCAGTAACTTTTCCATATATCATTAATTAATCCCTTGTGATAAAAACTCTAAATTAGGAGGTTTTAATGTGTATAGAATTAGAATCAATTGGAGCTGAAACTAATTTTTAACTTGCGAAAATTTTATTCTGATACTTCGAGGTTTCAAATTTAGGATCAGAGATCTATTAAGCAGTAAAGAATAAGCTTTTACATAATATTGAATAAGAAATCTAGTTATGTGAGGTATGTAGTTAATAATAGTGAATGTAAGGTATAGTTAATGAACATAAGCATTATTATCATTGAATGCATAATTAAGTATTCATCATGTAATTATTATTTTGATATTGATTATTACTATTTGATAACTTTTTAAAAGAGCTGATTTTACGTACTTACCTATAATATATTTAACGAACCCAATAGTAGTAAATTTTTTTAATCGAGAACAGTAAGTCTTTCACCTATTTAAAGAGGCAAAAAACATATTGATTTCGTAAGGCTATAAACAAATTTTTACGAGTAGAACGCTTGACTTTTTATATGCAAGATCATTTCAGCATTTGAATTAAGTTGATAGGCTATAAAGTACTGTTATGATGAGATTCTAAGTATAAAGATCATATATCATACTTAATGGGATTTTAGCGTTCGCCTATGAAGTATTCGACAGCGAGAGGGGAAAAAAAGAGTGTGTACTTCTAGGTCATAAACATATCAATCTGATTTCCGAAACTACATTAATAGATTTGGATAATAATACATAGTCTGATCGTACATTATATGCCGAACAATGCATTTGAAAATGAATAGGAAATTCAAAAGTTAGTGCAACTTCACCGTTTATTAGATATATACATTGTTAAATATTAGGATGTCTGTGACAGTGATTAAATGTATTTGCAAATAGTTTTTAGTTTTTTTTTATCGAGATTTAAATATTCTTTTGAATTTCGTAAGTTATTTAATATCTGATATAATGTAGCACGGTAGTACGCGGATATATTCACACACATATTTCGACTATTACGTAAATCTTTCGATTGCTATATACATTACATTCGCTATTTATTCGATTACAATAATATTTGACATGATTGTATTTTTAAGTAATATCGAGGGATTTCTTAGTGATTTATCATTTATTATTTATTTAAGAAATTGCTAATAATAAATATTATTTAATCATTTATATTAGGAAGGTTATTGAAAAAAAATTGAATAATAAAATTGAAACTAGATACCTGACACATTCGGTTACTTGCACGGATAATTATATTTACAATTAAATTAATAGCAAATTAAATAATCAAATGAAATTAGCTAAAATCAATCACATTAAGCAAGATTAATGAAAACAATGATAGTATCGGGGAATTCTTTTGACAAAAGAATTTGACAAAATCAAAGAATATATGAGCAAAATATGATTGTAGTGAGCAAAAAATTCGTAATATCATTTATAATAATTTTTTAAACTTGTACATTGATTTAAAACATGTATATAAATTTTATATAACATTGTTAACATAGTGTTAAATTAATTTTTCTTTTTTCAGCTGGAAATAATGTAAATGAACCACCAATTTTTGAAATTCAAGGATATCCAGTAGGGCGTACTTTTCACGAAGCCACACCAGTGGGTTCCAAACTTTTTACATTAAAAGGTCACGATCCAGAAGGTTCACCTGTTAAATACGGTATAAAATTAACCGATAAATTTGTGGTCGATGAGCGAACAGGTGTTGTGACATTAGCTAAACCATTGGATCGTGAGGTAATTCATGTTTATTAACAAAGTAAATTTTAAAATTGAAAGCATACATATTATGTGTTATGGTAACTAATTTACATAATTCTAACAAATCGTGTACGGTTTGTTTCTTTTGCACAAATAAAAATATTTACATTATTATTAATATATGTATAGTAATATTTAAATATTCAAAAATAGTTTTATGTTAGTATATATGAACAACAATTTCTTGGCTTCACGCAGAACATAATGTAACGTAATTATGGTATACAGTTTAATTTTCTTCATATTTTTAGTTCATCGTATTACTTTTTTTTTATGAAACGCATTAGAATTGCATTCTTTAGTACATCAAAAATGTAATGCATATGGCATTGAGATGGAAAATTATATTTTAATTATAATTTTATTTCTTTTTAATTTTGTTAAGCATTTAATTTCTTGAAATGCAATAATTTTAAATATGGTTTTAAGAGATATTCTTATACTTATTATATTAGTATGCAAAGATTTAGTTATATTTTATTTTACGTATTTCTATTTTATAGCAATTTTTTTGTTATTTTTTAAATAATAATAGTAAACTGTTGTCATCAAACTATGTTAAACTTTTGTAAATGCTAATAGTTATTTTAATAAGATTTATATTTCCCTAATTGAAACTGTTTATTTCTATCAATAAATTCAAATATTTAAAAAGTTTTAAAATTTTTTACAAAGATCTTCAAACATATTTATTCAATGTAATAGAACTTAAAAATGAATAAAAAGTATTTTTATTTCTAATCGTTTATTATTTGAAAGTACGTTAAAAAAAGAAAATTATGAAAAGTAATTAAAATTTAAAAGAAGTTCTAATTTACAAATTAGATAAATAATTCGTAAATTTAAAATAATTAAAACACAAAAGATCTGGACAAATAAGGCAAAATATAACTCTCAGTGCGTATAAACTGTGTAACGTAAAAGAAAATATGTAAAGGTACTTTCGAAATTAAGCAGATTTGTATTGCTTGATCATATTGCTAAAAAATATTTAAAATATTCAATTTGGAGTACTATTTGGTACATCGTCCTCTGATTCCACTGTCCATTTGATCACTGAAATCTTTATACATGTTCAATGTGGCTTTAAATGCAGAATATTTTTTATGCCTTTATATTTTACTTAATAAATTAACTGCTAAATGAGGTTGATACATATAGGTTATAGTAATTTACTAAGTTGAACATTTGAAGAGTCTATTGAAATCGGATACTGTTAATATGCTTACAGGAGTCGGATACGATAAGATTTCGAGTGACATTAGAGGATTCGGTACCACAAGGTCAACAACCCAATGTTGTTGGTGTGGAGGCATATGTTATTGTCCTTGATGAAAATGATAATCCACCGCAATTCCTTGGCGTACCATATGAGGCTGTAGTCGCAGAAGATGCACTACCGGGTACAACAATACTTCCAATTATTCGATTGACAGACCCTGACCTCCTTGGTGATAACATAGAAGTCACCTGCATATCACAACCCCAGGTGAAATTAATATGCTTAAGAAAGTTTTATGTTTAACCTGCCGTTGTTATTGTTCCTGTATCGTGTAGTGTAATCTTTGAATTTTTCTATTGTCGTTTAAATATATTTGTATTTATTATTCATTTAATGTTTTTAATTTTACATAATTTTTCTATTTTTCTTCATCTTTCATAAAAGAAATATCTGTAATCTAGAGCAGTTTTTAGGTAGAAAACAAGTGTAATTATTATCAACTATAATTATTTGAACATAATCAGATGATTAATATAAGTATAAGAATTTTAATTAAAAAAATTAAATTAAATATAGTATCACTTGCTTCTGTTTCGTTATCTTAATGAAAAGATATAATTTAATTTTAAATATTTGTACTGAATTTTCTATTTTTAGTGAAATAGGATATTCATTTGTATTCATGTTATATTGTATATTATTTCTTTTTATGTAAAAAAGTTAAATTTTTATTGCTGTGCAATTATTTAGATTTCAAACAAGCACTTTGGCTGATAAATATTTACACTGAAATTCTGAGTGCTCATTCGAAGGAGTGGAGTACATTGTACTAATTAAAAAAATATTGTAATTATAAAAATTTATTCTTAATTTTAATAATGCACAAATTTTTACTAACTTGTATTTTATTAAATATATGAAAATGTAATTTTTGTATGTTGCTATAATAGCTTAAATACTTGTACTCTTTTACAGTTTCCCCATGCTTGTACTAAATTTGGTATTGTTAATGTTGAAAGAAGTCAACACACTTATATCGGAGCACTTGTTCTACAACAGCCATTAGATTACAAAGAGCGTCCTTTTTATCAGCTTCTACTTCAAGCAAACGTGAGTCTCTTGTTTTATTTCTTATTATTTATTTCTATATATATATATTATTATTATTCTTATTATTTATTTCTATATATATATATATATATATATATATATATATGAATTGTTTTATTTGATCAAATTGTAAAGATTTTGTATTTACAAAATGCCAATAATTCGTATTATTTTATCTTATTATAATATTAATTATTATTATTTAACAAAAAAAAAACAACTAATAAAATATAAAATTAAAGAAATTTATATTCGTATGTTTAACAGGGCTAGTTATTTTTTTATATTTATATTTTTACAAATGATAATTAATTAATTATATTTAATATTATATAAATTTATTATATTTAAACTTTGATTATTTGAATCAATTTTTTACATTTATCCAAATTTTTATGATAACTAATGCATTGTTTTTGCAAAAGTAATAAATGCTCCTTTTTTGATCACACAGGATGGTACGAATGTTAATACAACCGGAGTTGAGATAAAAGTCACCGACATTCAGAATACTCCACCAGAGTTTTTAGAAACCTTGACTGGAATTGTTAAGGAGGATGATCCAATCGGAACTTTGGTTATGACTGTGAAAGCCAGAGATGG
>NW_011948414.1:14634372-14673732 GCF_000503995.2 Ceratosolen solmsi marchali
CGAGAAAAATCATTTACGAACTGGTCACAAGTATGGTTTTATTATTTTTAATACCATGTTATCTTCTTTTATTAATTTTTATAGATAATATTATTTAAATTAATGTATCAATTATTGAATGTATATTAATATTAACAATATTTATTCGATTATATATTAATGATTTACGTTTATTTATGTTTATTAATTAGAAATTACAGTATTACTTAAAATTTCTTATAATTATTAACAAAAATTGCATATTTGTATGCAATACATAAACAAAAATATAAAGAAACGAAAAATATAAACTGAAAATAATATATTTATACCATTCGCGTGTCTTTTTAGATTTATTACAATTAATTTTTTCTCCATGGTTTCAGATCCGTTTGATTACTTTTTGCTGGATACTGAAAGCGGCGAATTGAGAACAGCAAAACCTTTGGACCGAGAAGTCCTTGAAAATTCAACTGGGGTCCTTACATTTATCATAAAGGCTCGTGAAATTGTCGATGGGGTGGCAGGCAATGACAAGTCGATGGTTTCTCTTGCAGAAGCCACGGTTACCATTAAGGACGTTAACGACGAACCACCTAGTTTTAACCGCAAAGAATACACTGTTTTTATACCTGAAAATATTGCTGACGGCACCCCCCTTCCGCACCTGGACATGATCGTTCATGATCCTGATGTTGTGAGTTTCATTCGTAATGTGATAGTTTTATCGAATATATCTATTTTTTTACGAATATAAGAGTTAATAAGATACATAATTAATTACAGCATCCTTTTTTAACGAATAATTTTACACAGATTTTAATTTTTCATATTTTCTTGTTATCATTAGCATGGATTTTTTAATAGTATTTTTTATATTTTAGCTTTAAAATTTCAATATTATTAGTTTTATGTATTTAGATATGCAAATAAATCGGTGTATTTAATAAAAAAATGTATATATAAAATCAACATAATCATTACCTATAAAATACATCTGACATTGTCTATTGACTATTGATATAATGGTTGTTGGGATTGAAGAAAATCTTTTCTATCAATGTATGTTAAATAACTATTATTTTATAAGAAATAATATATAACAAAAAGTGTTGTATTCTACAGGGTTTAAATTCTGTATTCTCTTTGAAACTGGAAGATATTACTGGTGCTTTTACTGTAGAGCCAAGTCAAGCGACAGGTAGTACATCTGTGAATATTCGAGTAACTAATGGGTCATTAGATTACGAGAATCCTAATCAAAGAAAATTTATTATTTTGGTAAGTAGGCTTTTTCATTAGTAGAGATCGTATACTTAATTACGTAATTATTATAATTCTATCAGTATATAAAATGTTAGAGCATATTACTATTCGATTAATTTAATTATTTTTCTATTTACATTTTCAATTATTTTATTAAAAAAAAAGTATTATTAGTGTACTTATATTTAAAGTTTAACTTTTTTTTTTTTTAAAAAAAAGCTCCAACATATTCTATAATAATACAATATCATATTTTAGATAGAAATTGTTGTTTAATTTTAATTATTAGCTACCGTAAATACTTTAAACATTAAATAACTATGTGATATAATTTTCTCTCGGAATCAGTCAGAAAATTATTGTGATCGAAAGTGAACAAAAGCATAACATAATGCTATTTTATTTTATAGGTGGTCGCTGAAGAAATTCATACAAGCCGACGGCTTTCATCTACCGCAACAGTTACCATTGGTATTACGGATGTTAATGATAACGCACCATCTTTCTCAAACCCATCGTATACAGCGCTCCTTTCCGAAACTGCAGGGCCGGAAAATCCAATAATCACTATCACAGCTAAGGATCGCGACAGTGGACAGTGAGTTGGTTTAATTATATGTATTATAGCTTCAAAGATATTGCATATCTTGTATTTCGATCTCTAGTTATTCCATAATTTTACTGTTATTCCGTCAGTTGAATCGATATTTTACACGTACGTATATGTATTGTAATTTGTCATTTTATCTTGCTTAAATTCACCTCTATTTTTTAATTACAAAATTTAGACGTAATTATATGTAAAATAATAGTATAATAATATAATAACAATGTTTACGCTATTTGAAATAAATGACACAGTTGGAAGTTTAAAGTAAATTTTGTCTAATTAATGTAAGATTTTGTAAAATAAACTAGAAATAGGCCCTTCTAAGTATTGAAACTAATTTCACTTTCTTACAGAAATGTATCAAAATTTCATGAAACATGCAATGAGAAATAATAATTCTATTGAAATTAGGTTAAGAGAAGAAATAATATTAAAAAGTTTATTAATTTTTGTATTTAGTATTGGATAGCTGTTTTATCCTTACTATCCATTTTAGTTTTGGTGTATCTGGAATCATCTATCAATTAATCGGTAAAGGTTCCGAGCATTTCATAGTGAATAAAAAAACTGGAAGCATTTATGTTGCACCTTGTACAACGCCAGGAACATCACCTTGTCTTGATTATGAAGAGCAAAATGAATATTTTTTAAATTACAAGGTAATTTGCAAGTAATCAACAAGTTTTATAATATACATTCTATCTTTTTTTTTTTTGTTTTAAATAAGCAAGATTTTAGTATTAAGTTATATCGATATATTAAAGTAATAATAAATTTATTTAAAATGAATGCAAATGAAAAGATATTTCTTATATTTAAAAGCATTATAAATACTCGAGCTCTAGAGTTGATCAAATATTCGAAAAATCATTAATAGAAAGCCTGTAATTAATTTGTCTCAAATATTTGTGTTGACATATAGGCGACAGACGATTACGGAAAAGGGCAAACGACTAGTGTTTCGTTACGTCTAAGTTTGGCAGATGCAAACGACAGTCCACCGAAATTTCAGCGTAAGAAGTATCGGGCTGTTGTTGACGAGGGTGCAGAGAAATTCGAACCTCCGCTACGAGTGCAAGCACGTGATCGTGACAAGACCTCAAAAATCACTTACTCCCTTATCGAAGGGAATAAAATGAACATATTTAAGATCGATTCGGATTCGGGCGAGATCACGATAGCAAAGCGCGGTCCGGTACATATGGCCAACTTTAGTGGCGATTATATTTTATTGACTGTTCAAGCGAGTGATGGAACTTTCAGTGATAAAGCGATGGTTAGCATCATCGTGAATGATGTTAATAATAATGCTCCAGTGTTTGTCCATGATCTTTACACCGCTAGCATATCTGAACTTTCTGGTATAGGTAAGGGATTCTATTATACGCTCTTTTTTCATTGATTATCAATTTATTTGAAATATATATTTGAAATATTATAGTAAATATATTCAATTATTATGATAATTCCTTAAAGTAATTATAGAATTATTAGGTAAATTCCTCTAATTCTTGTATTCGGAGCATAATCTTTGTTGTTGCATATATATATATATATATATATATATATATATATATATATATAATGTATGTATAGAAAATTTGAAGAGCCTATATTTCCATTATGTAAATAGATTTTTTCTGAATTCAACTTTAAAATGAAATTTTTATGGTAACATACTTTTTTTTTATTTTTAATTTTATAAATGTCATTATTTATAAAGTACATTACAATCAATCGTTATTAATGATAATATTAAGTCAATGAATAGCTAATACTTTAATTATTATATTAATTACAGAATCTGTCGTTGAAGAATTAGTTGCAACAGATGCCGACAGTGGTATAAATGCCGAACTTGTATATAGAATTCAAAAAGGAGCATTCAACGATTTTACTATTAACGAAACAAGTGGTACAGTTTTTGTATCACGAAAGCTGGATTATGATCAACGAAATACTTATCACGTAGAAGTAATAGCGTTCGATAAAGGTAATCTAAAAGTTATTAAATTATTTTACTATTAACGATCAACTATTCATAGTAAAATCTTATTTTACATAGTAAAATAAAATTATTTTATTAATGAATAAAAGTATAATTTAGATAATCTGCAGTTAACTATAAACTTATTGTACCATACGAAAATACATTTACAGGCTCGCCGAGTTTGACTGGTACAACTACTTTAATGATCAATGTAGAGAATAGCAATGACAAGCCCCCTAACTTCATTCCCGAGACTCAACGAGCAGAAGTAACAGAAGACACGGCTGTTGGTACAGTATTCACTGTACTTAAGGCAATTGACCCCGATAGTACAGATCCTCAAGCATTGAATTTTGCAATTTCTGAGCCAATTACAGCGATAGACAAAAACGGTCAACGTGTTAATGAGAGTACAATTAGTTTTAAAAATTTTTTCGCGGTCGATCGAAAGACTGGACAGGTGTCAGTAGTGAAGAGTCTAAATCGAGATATCGCTGCCACTGTTAGCTTGACACTTTTTGTCACAGACACATCTGCGCCCACGCTGCAGCAAGGCAAAGGTCTATTTTCTTTATTTTTTCACACAATTATTTTATGTTTATTTATTATTGATAAAGTGTGTTTTTTGCAAGATTTTTTTGGTCTACTCTTTTATTAAAGTTTATTCTCTTTTATTATTACAGAATGAAAAATTGAACAAATAAAATATGTGTATTAAGAGATATAAATGAATTATTAATTTATTTAATATCGACATTATAATTAATTATGCCCTTAAAACTGAATTTTTAATTTTCTTATAACACAGTTTTGTATATATTTTTAGTCAATTTTTTAATTATCAATTTTATTAAAAAATATTTTATGCCGTAGGAAGTCTGATTATAACAATCATCGAAGTCAATCATTTTGCTCCGGAATTCACTTGGCCATGGACTCAAGAAAATCCAAGGTATTTCATAGAAATGCAAGAAGAGCAACCAATTGGATCAATTGTTGGAGCATTTGTAGCAATGGATTCAGATAATAATATTGCTGGATATGCGATAGAACCACCCAGTCCCTATTTTCATATAAGTAATGTCACTCGTGAGTATTTCTTTTTCGCCATTTTTTATAAACATTGTAGATTGAAATATACGTGTGGAGAGCTTTTGTTCAAATAATTTTATTTTATTAAAATTAGGTATCGTCCGTACAAGTAAAATTATTGATTACGAAGAGACCAAACAATTAAATTTTACAATAGTCGCGTACGATACAGGAGTTCCTCAACTTTCATCTTCTGCAGAAGTTATAATAACAATTATCAATGTTAATGATATGGATCCAAAATTTGAGAAAGAATCTTACAATGCTACGATCAAGGAAAATTCACCCCCGGGAACTCGTGTTACGATAGTTAAAGCTGTAGATATTGATGAAGGTTTATTTGGTGAAATTACTTACAGTTTAATTGGCGAACACGCAGCTGATTTCAATATTGGTAAGGCTTACACAAATTTTAGAATATTTTTTTAAAAGAAATAAAATTTCAAATAATCAAATCATTAATTAAATATAAATTATAATAAATTTTTGGTTCAATCTTTATATAATATAATAATTTATTTTTGTAAATCCATTTACAGGTCATGAAACTGGAGAAATAACAGTTGGCGGGGCAACAGTATTAGATCGCGAAGTTATTCAAGAAATAACGATATCTGTTATGGCTAGCGACAATGCTCCTATAAATTCTCGAAGAACAACATCGGTTCCTGTTGTTATAAAGCTTGAAGATATTAATGATAACCGACCAATTTTCGCTAAGCACTATTATTTGGGATCAGTAGCAGAAAATGTTTCTGTAAATCCTCCGGCACCAATTTTAAAAGTAAATATTCCAAGTACAAATAATATAATAATAGTTATAAATAAATTTATATACACATATTTAATGGGATTTAAAAATAATAATTATTTATATGTTATAGTATGCAATCACCCACGTTGAAATTGTTTTATTATAATTTTAACGATTTTAATTACTAAATATTCGATAAATAAAATTAGTTTAAATTGTATTTAAAAAAAAAAAAAAAAAAAAATATATAAATTTTTTAATTTAAGAAATTCATTCGTGTTATTTCTAGTAATTTCTCTAATTATTATTTATTAATAATACAATTTGATTATATAATTATATTTTATACATAATCTTTAATTATTTTCAAGTATAATAACTCATAGATTAAATCAATCATTATTTTATCTAAGAATTTTATACTAAATGAACAAAAATTTCTAATAAAGTTTAAATAACATTTATTTATAATATTAAAAAATGTTTATTATGACACATGTATTGTATTGAATTATTAATTATAATTTTAGTCTCGGTATTTTTAATGCAAATTCGTTTTTAAACAAAGTATATTGAAATAAATAATCATCAATATAAACATCAAGTAATTGAAATATATAAAAGTATTTATAACTTTTTCCACAAATGTTTATTATTAAATATAGTCTAAACTACACATTATAAATTAGATTATTAATTATTTAATAAAAATGAATAATAATATAATAAATTTTTTAAAAGGTTTTAGCGGTTGATCAAGATGAAGGTATAAATGGAGAAGTGAGTTACACGATAACTCAAGGTAATGAGAATGGATCATTTGTTCTCAATTCAGAAACTGGAATTTTGTATCCCGCGATATCTCTCTTAGGTAGAGCACAGACCTATGAAATTAAAGTATCCGCTAGGGATAAAGCTGGTAAAGGACCTCATTTTGATACCTGTAAAATATATGTTCATGTCATTCATGTGAATCAGCATAAACCTGAATTTATTATGCCTGAGTTGCCGAATACAACAGTAGAGATTCCTGAAGTATGTTTTAATAAAATTTTTATTAATATATTAAAAATAAAATTATAATTAAATTATACATATGAAGGAGGCACTGCTTATGAAACACTTTGTTTTTTAATAAATACAAACGACATATTTTATCATATATATATATATATATATATATATATATATATATATATATGTATATTTAATAATAAAGTTCAATTTATTTATTAAACCATCAAGTAACAAGTATTTTTATTTAATACTCTCATCTGCATGTTTGTTACGATTGGCATAATTTAAAATATAACAAAATTCGTATTGAAATCTTGTCTAATTATCATTATTTTTCTAATTTTTATATTTAAATTTCTTTTAGAATGGCGAAGAACCAAATTTTGTAGTAATGACCGTAAAAGCTATTGATAAAGATACCGGTGATAATGGTAAAGTGAGTTATCATATGAAAGTTGGAAATAGAAATGTCCAAGAAACGGAAGAGTTTTCAATAAATCAAGAAACTGGAGAACTTCGTGCTAAAATAATACTTGATCGAGAAACCAAAAATAAATTCGAAGTAAAACAAAATTTTTAAATAACAATTGTAAATGATTATCATATTATAAATATTTAATGAATGTATCTTATGCTTATAGCTTGTCGTAGTTGCAGCTGACCATGGGAGTCCTACATCTTATGAAACACTCCGTTTACTAACCGTTTTTCTTATTGATACAAATGACAACGTACCCGAATTTTATGAAGAATATAATTTTAGTGTTCCAGAAAATCGTCCTAAAGATTTTTATGTAGGAAAAGTTACCGCAGAGGATAAAGATGAAGGAAGACACGCTAAAGTTTATTATTACATTAAATCGGGTAATGTATAACAATAAACTATTAGTTTTTGTTTTTCATTACCGATAATAAAAAATAAATGAGTAAACAATTTTTATTTTATAATATTGTTCACTAAAGATTCAATAATATTCTACTTTGACACGTTATAACATATAAAGAGTTATACGATTTATATTGACGGTTATTATAATATCAATGGATTTAATCTAATTAAAGTTTTTAATAGATAATAGCCTTTTGAACTTATTAAAAAAATTATTGCTTACAGTTCCATCAAAAATAAAAAAATATATTTTTGAATATCTCGATGTCATTATTAGAAATTCTATTAGAACATTTATTTATCTATTTTTAGGAAATGAAAATGGAGAGTTTTACATCGATAAGTCCGATGGAAGTCTTTATACAAATTGTTCATTTGATCGTGAAAAAGGTGATAGCTACTTTCTTACCATCTTAGCGGCCAATGATCCAGATCTTTATATAGACTCGAAAAAAAGTAATCATTCGCTCAAAAATCCAGAGCATGGTTACGTTAACGTCACTATAAAAATCTTAGATGAAAATGATAATCCACCAACTTTCATGAGAAGTACTTATTTTGCGGGTATAAACTCCATGGCCAACATAAACGAGCTTGTAACTAAGGTTACAGCCTCAGATTTAGATCTTGGGGATAATGGCACATTACAATATTATGTAGCGAGTGCGAATCTTTACAAATATGGAACGGAAAAACTAAGCGGATCGATCGTGCCGAGCCCATTTAATATTACACAGGATGGAAAACTTGTAACCAGCGGTTATATGGCTGAATACAATCAGGACCGTTTCATTGTCAACATTGTTGCCAAAGAAATTACTTCACCGGAGAGATTTGCTGTTTCTAAAGTTCATGTAAGTTTATTATTTGCATTTACAAACTGAGTTTATATTGTAACTTTCTTTTTTATTTTAATTTGTTTTTATCTAGGTAAATATATCAAATATATATATCAATGTATAATTTGTAATACAATACACAATACAATATAAAATCTATCGGTATATAATATGTAATATAATATATAATACAATATAACATATAACAATATATAATATAAAATATAATAATAATTAATATATAATATATAATATGTGCAACTTATGAAAGTATTTTAAATAGTGCATTAAATTTATCATTATTTCGTAGTAGAAAAAGTGTCATATCGTAAATTTCATCTTATTTCAAAATTTGTATATTCATTATATTTAAACGAATTAAATAAGAAATGTATGATTCATGCTATAATTAAAAATTTTACCGAATTTTTTGCATTCAATTGGATAAGACAATTTCTAATTAATTGTAATGTTAATAAGATTTATTCCTTTAATAATATATAATTTATAATTAAATATAATTGTATAATAAATTCTAATATATAAATTACTAGTATACAAATATGTAATAAATTACATTATACATTTAGGTGAAAATAATTATTTAAATTTTTTAATATATGTTTAATAGAATAAATAAAACAAAAACCTTTCAAAAATATAATTTTATTATATTAATTTATTATATTATTTTATTAAATTTTATGAAATTAATTTATTATATTAATTAATACCTTTTTGTAGGTCTGGGTTTTTGAACCATGTCAACTCATCAGAGTGATATTATCACGAACACCGGAGGAAGTAAATCGTGAAAAAGATGAAATTATATTAGAATTGTCAAATGCTACTCAAAGTCGCGTTGTGGTAGATGATATCCGGTATCACGTTGACTCTTCTGGGCACATTCGACGAGAATGGTTAGTATAAAATCAAAGCCTTATTTTTTGCATTTGGCTGGATATTTTAGATATTCATAAGAAGCAGTTCTAATTTTGTTTTAAACATTTCATAATATGCTGTATATATTTTGCATACAATAAAAATGTAAACGTAAAAATTCTCAAAATAGGTGTATAATTTATAACATAGAAAAGTATGTATTTTTATACAATATTATACATATTTGATTCATTAAGTTGAAAAATTAAATATAGTTTGTAATGGCTAATCATTTACATTGGCATTAAATATATATTGATTACACTAATTAGTTCAATAACATATGTAATTTGATACTCAATTGATTTTTCCTTATCTTTTATAATTTACATATAATAAATAATTGGTTTAAATGCATATGTAGAAGTTATATATATTTTACCATATTTTTCTATAAATAAAATGTATAGAAGTATAAATGAAAAGGTAATTTTTAATTTAACATTAAAGGTGTGACATGTATTTACATGTAGTGGAGTCAAAAACTCAAACCATCCTACCAATACCTCAGGTACTGAAGGTGATAGATTCGAAATATGATTTTCTGAAAGACTACTACACAGGTTTTGCTATTGAGAATGTTGTGCCTGCTTACGTCGGCATTCAGGAGGAACCGTTCGATATTGCTTTTGCTGCCCTCATTGCTCTTCTCGTGGTTTTACTCGTTGGTGCTATCACAGTTATTGTCGTTTGTTGCTATCTTAAGCACTGGGTAATCACTGTACCAAACGATATTCGTAAAAAAGATTATTTAATAAAAAAGCAAATTATTGACGAGCTGAATACCACAGAAAATCCACTATGGATTGAACAGTAAGTACGCTTAACTATTTTATATATTATTTATTTTTCTATTTGTATTTTATTTTACATATTCTTATATAGATATCTTATATGAACAGTTTTCTTATATTATTATTTAAGCGGTATTTAATTTATGAATGTACAAATTTCTATCTTCTAAATTTTTAATATGTTTTTAATAATATCATCCATACCAACAAATGGTATATTTTATATAAATATATCTAAACATAATTTTATATCTTTGAATAGTTACAAATTTCGAATAGATAAATTAAATGTTTTTTAAGATGTATAAATTTATAAGTTCGTGTATATTATACTATGGTTTTAGTTATTAAAAAATAAAAAAAAAATATATATATTATTTTTACTATTTTTTTTTACAAAATGCATATGGAATATATCTTATAAATAAATTAAGAACAAATTTTAATTGCTTTTTATTAAATAACGTTGATTTTAATAGATATATAAACAATTTGTATCCTAGTGAATTATTGATATTTCATTGATTTTTTACAATAGTAAAA
The DNA here is from genome assembly GCF_000503995.2 of Ceratosolen solmsi marchali. Lineage (NCBI taxonomy): Eukaryota > Metazoa > Arthropoda > Insecta > Hymenoptera > Agaonidae > Ceratosolen > Ceratosolen solmsi. The sequence continues at coordinate 14,645,088 of NW_011948414.1, forward strand.
GCAATTTAAGTAAATATACCGAATGAAATAATAGAAATATGCGTTTTTTTCTTTATTTTAAATAAATTATTTTAGAGTGTCATATTTCTAAGTTATCATTTCTTGATTTTGATTTTAGTAAGCCTTTTAGACAAAAGTTATACAAACGATATTCGTTGAAATTTAATTTGATCATTTTTCATAATATATTTATATATTATGCATTTAATATTGTAATTATTACATTAGTTGTGTATCGCGAATTTATTATTATTTATAAAAGTTAAAATAATTAATTAAATTTTTTTGCACTACTATCAAAATATACACATATTACATGTCATATTATGAGTTATGCTTTCATGTTTATTATTAAATGATAAATAATACCAATACATGCATACATAACATTTAAATGATAAAATTCGTTTTTATTCTTTCACTTTTTAGTTATGATTGTGGTTCATAAGTACGTAGACAAATTTCAAGTTGATAATAATGCATTACAAAACTTATATTTTTTGATTTTATAAAAGTTTTTCTTCTAATAGATAATAGATCTTCCAATATGTAATAATAAACTTTTTAAGTAAACTTTTTAAAATTCCGAGATTGAATAATTCTATAGTTCTTAAACCATTTAGTCAATATTGAATATAACATTGATCTCTCATGGTCATTAGTATATAAAATATAGACATAATTTAATAAAGTAAATTATAATAATGTATTAATATATGATTATAATTATATAATAGAGTTCTTGCAATAAATACTAGTTTTACGCTTCCTGTACGTCATACGAATTCTAGAAGTTAAACTCATTCGGATTGCCGAGCTCATATTTTTAAGTGATTATACTTAGAAACAATTTAAATTTCTTAATATTACCCTATTATACAGCGATGAGATAACATTACCACCAATACCTTTGGCAGTTTTGTCTATATTATTCTATTATATAAGATATTCAGAAAAATACCAAAGATCGAGTAATATTAATATTTATTGATTATTAATTTTATATAATATATTCTATCTGTATAGATTTGAATTTTTTTAACAACAAGAAAGAAATTTCAGTCATGAGTTTTTCTATTTAATTATTTTCTTAAAAAAATTTCTTAGATGCTTAATTCTTTTGAGTGAAATGGCGATAGTTAAGAAAATGTTATTCACAAGTACGTAACACATCTAGCAAGTTTGACTGAAAAGTACATTTTTATTTTTCTGCCACTTGAAATTTAGAAAATTGAAACTGTATGAAGAACAAGAATTGACGATGCAAGTCTTTAGTGAGCCGGAAGCCGGTTTCAGTACGGAAAGACGAGGTAGCAATATGAGCCTTGCAATAGGTGATACATCACAAGACAACACGTATGCCACGATACAACATCCATTACCGGCTAACAGGCACCGCTTATCAACACCAGACTATTCGACTCTTCCTGGAAATTGCAACGTAAGTACAAAAAAACTTGTATTGCTAATAAACCGTTCTCTAAAATAATTTCCATTACCCAGATTTTCATACTCTATTCATCATACCTCATGTTTGATTAATATTATTATTCCATAACGTATATTAATCATATGGAATCATATTGTCGCTTTGTTTGTTGTTGATATTAAAGATATTTTTACTAAATATTTTTTTTGTAGTATATTTATAACATTCTGATTCTCAATTTTTATGAACTCGAATCTATGAAAATTTCAAATAGATATAATGAATTATCTAGTTCTATTTTATTTTATAAAAATTTTTCTTCACTTCTTAATATAAGTATATGAATATTTGCAAAACACATTTTTTTGTTTGTGGATAGTTGTTTATACATAATTATAACTATAGTACATGTTTATAACTTATACAGCTAATTCGTATAATAATTGAAAATAAATTATTCTATCGTCATTCTAATGGAATTTAATTTAAAAAGAAATAGTTATTCTTTATCATATTATCTGTATCGTATTGATTGAAAGCTTTCGGTTTTTAATAGTACTTCATAAATATTCTTGAAATAAATATTTCTAATTTAATAAAAATGATAACCAATGCATTAAATTTTAACATTAATTATTGCTCAAAGTTAAATATTGCTTATTAAAATTATGATCATTATTGTTGCTAAATTGTAATTTTATGTTATAAAGATGCTATGTAGATATTAATATGTGATAATAGTATTGTAAAATATTGGATATTACAGAATTCATGATATAAAAGGAAATCTATTTTATAATTACCTCACATCAATTTTTTTTGCTTATAAAAACTAAAAATTTTATGAAAAATACGATTTACAATTAATGTGATTTTAAATATATTACTGAATTTGATTAAATATGTGATTTTGAGAAATAAAAAGAATGTTTATTCTTATAAATAAGAAAAAAGTTACAAGCTGGCTAAAAAATAAAAGTTGCAAAATAAATGTTTGTTTGAAATGCAGGATCATTGTTTTTTTATAGGAAAAGTTATAATTATCATTTTTAATAACAGTTCTTTCCTTTCTTTCTCTCACTAAATACATCATCTAACTTAATTAATAATTAGATAGATATTAAATTCAATATATAATATGAAATCTGCATTTCAGATGTACGAGTCAGCAATGGGCTTTCAAGGTTCGACATTTCAGCCAGTAACAATTAGTTCTACTCAATTGACTTTAGATCACAATGGTCAACCCCAGTTTGTATCAGGTCTTGTTTAAAATGACCCTTTTTTTATACGAACATGATACTAAATTATAATGTAGAAAGGCTGATAAAATTACAAATATCGAAGACAGATATTAAACAAACGATATATGGAAATGAATGTTCATGCATGGAAAGGCCAAAAAAAAAAAAAAAAAAAAAAAATGAACATTTGTGATAATGAGAAAAAACGCCCTTTTATTGCAATATAAATTCGCCATCTATAAAAAGTCGTGCACCAACATACTTTGTTCAGAACTTCTACTACTGTTCAAGTAATTTTTAAAGACTTTGACAATAATCAGATAAAAAGCGATTAGTCTTCCGAGTCGTCTTTCAAAATTGTTTTGGATTCGTTGCTATTTATATGCCATAGTATTTAAGTATACCTGGAAGATTTTAAATACACGTATTGTTGATCGGTAATGCTTTCTTTTGAGATATTCATGTAGGAAAGTACCAAGGAAGCATTTTTACCCAAGCTCTTTGTACGTAAACAAAGATAAAAAGAAATAGCAAACGTGCACTGACTTTAGTAAAGGTCATTTTGTTAGTGAAAGTGATTTGTCTTCATTTAAAAGATTGAAGTTGTAAAATCACGTAATTTTAATTTTATTATACTCCGTATATATTAAGAAAATAAGCCAATCATATATATTAATTCGTTCTTTAAAATGCCGTTTAAGCATTTTAATTATAAGCTTAGAAAAGATTTACAATGAATTTATTGAAGTAATTATAAATTCTAGTAAAGGTGGGTATTAAACTCTTTGCATATATATTTTTTATTTATTAAAGAATGTATCGTGAGCGGAATCAATAGAAAATAACAATTAGAGGAAATCTGTTATATTATTGTTATAAAAAATACGGTATGGTTTTCAATTGATTTTAATCAGCTGATTTATAACTATATATTTCGTATGTGTGATTATATGTTTTTATGTTTAATGCCATAGGATTAAACATTAAACTCACGGAATTTATTGATTAACAATCAACCTATGTAGGATGAATCTCATTTTTAAATGAACTTTTTCATCCTTCGCCAACTTTCTAATTCACATAGATCGTTTGTTGAAACTCTATAAAGTATTATCATTTGTTGTTTTTAATTTGTTGATAATATATTTATCAATATATTTAGCACAAGTGTTATAATAATTCTCCATAAATCAATTATATGATGTTTGATACATATCATTTTTCTTCCTTATCTCTAGGCAAGAAATAGTTTAGTTAAGTATAATTTTAAACATTTAAGTAAAAATAGATTTAATAATTGGTGATACGTCAAATTCTATCTGAATATTTAAAATAAACATTAATAAGAATATATTATTTTAAGCATAAGTAAATAAAGACTTTTTTTTAATAATAATAATGCTAATCAAAATTAATACTTATTGTTAGATAATGTTAAAATAATTTACAAGTTTGCTTGTAATAATTGTTAAAAATAATTTTTAATGTTTTAAATATATAAAAACTTCTTCCATAAATCGATATAAGTAAGTATTAAAATAACGTAAGCAAAAAGAGAATAATTCATTAACAAAAATACATTTATAGTTATAAACAGTTTGATTTATACTTTATAGAGTTGTAAATTGATATAATAAATTAGTAGATATGTCAGAATTGTAATTTTTTATTTTCAAAATTAACTGGTAGTCTATATTAATTATTAATATCAGTTTATTAAACAATGAAAGCCACCTTAGTGAAAATCATGTAATTGAATTATGAAACTATTATTATAAATATAAAATTTAGTATATAAAATGTAATGGAGCAAAGTAATATTGTAAACGGAAGTGAAACGTAAATTACTACTGCCGATCAATACGTAGCTTGTCCAATTTTTGTATATAATTGTTACTATTAAGTGTATTTGAATGTGTAGATTCCGTCCAGCCCAATTAGCCATTTCTCAATGCTCAAGTTTAATGTGAATTTTATTTTATAGTATTATCCAATTTTCCATATTAAAAATGGTTTTATATAAAATACGTAATCTGGGTAAAAAAAAAAAAAAATGCAAGAAAATTGATCTCGTTCGCGCTTGAACTTTCAACACAATTTGTTATAAATTTAATAATTAAAAGAAAATATAAAACAACAAGAATTCGTTTATTGTTCCACCTTGGTGCGATGAAAAATAACGATAGTAAGTTGTTGTTTATACATTGATATATTTAAAGATTTATTCGATTATTGGTTAAGATTTTAATGCATAAACTGTGATCAATTTGCACCAAGGTGTAAGATTTTCGATAGTTTAATTGGTTTTAAGTTTTGAAAATAACTTCAAGTCAATTTGATTATGAATAAATGCCTGCACTTAATTCACGAATATAATGATAATATTTGAATTAATTTAAATATTTTACGCTATTGCAATTTAAGAAATTTTAAGCAGTATTAAATTTGTTTATCCTATAAACATTCGATAGGGGCTTATTTATACGCTTGGCTGTAGTTCTCATTTAGTAGAGCTTATTTGTATGTAATATTTTGTAAATTATGATTTTATTATAGCACAAAGCTATAAAGTATTATATTAACTTTGAAATTTTATTTTAAGTAGATCATACAATTTTTTTAAATGAAAAATTAAATACGATTTTTATTTTTGATTTTTCAATGGGGTTTCCAATTTTGATCAAAACGGATTAAAGTTTATAATTCGAAACATTTAGCGTATTATTAAAAATTTTATATTAATACTGTATGTATTAATAAAAAATAAAAATCATTGAGATTATTATTTTATTATTAACTGTCTAATTGGTCAATATAATGGACTAAAAGTCTTGAGCGATCTCGACCCCTTAAGATTAATTTAAGGCGATGGGTGGACAAAATCATATCATAGCTGGTAAGAGATTTTCTTTGCAGTGGATATCATTTAGGATAATAGTATCTTTTATCAAGTATGCATGCTATTGCTGAAAATAATATGAGTTTGAATTTGATATTTATAGTGTATATTATTCAAAGTAGATAGAATTTAAATCGATAGCATTAATCGATACGTGAATTTAATTACTGTTGATTATTAAAAATAAATTATTTCCTTAAAAAATATAATATTTAATTGTTTTATAATTATTGATTAATAATTTATCTAAGCTCGTGTCACTTTTCTATCTAAAATAATATATTAATGTTATTTCTATTTTATTGATACTGTTGAATATCATGTACTCAACTAGAATTTGACAAATCTAAAAAATTTCAATAGACAAAAAATTTTCCTTTCTATTTATATACTAAATTAATTATATTTTCATTGATAATATGAATATTATTCAGTAATTAAAACTTACACATTGTTGAAATTTAAAAATAAAAAAAAAATTACGGAACATATTTAATTGCTTAGTAAATAATTAATACTAGGGAAAAATTAAATTAATTATCTAACTTTTAAAGGGTACAATAACTTCTATAAATTTTATAAAAAGATTTTCATTATTTCAAACAAATATTATTGTTAATTGCCACTATTATGTGGACTAATGTAACAGATTTAAATGAAAGGAATTTTCAATTAATTAAATATCTGTAATTTTCTTATTGAATAAAATAAAAATATAATCCTGATGATTATATTAAAACATTTTGAATAGTCGATAAGAATGAAATAGGAGAAGAATGAAATTTTATTACACAAACAGAATAAAGACTTTTAATTGAATAGAAAGCAAACTGTACACTATGTCGTAAGGTAATGATATTTATGTGAAAAAAAAAAATAATGAAGGAAACAAGTTTAATTAATAAAATTTTATTATTAATTTTAATTCAGATAAAATTCATATATAAAGAATTATGTTTATTTTTTCATTAGATGTTTTTATTACCTAGAAATCGACAAATACTGTAAAAATCATGAACTTTTGTTATTGCTAAAAATATCTTTGTAAAAAATATTTAGCAAAATTCATAACATAATCATTGTCGTGTTGTTATTGCCTAGTATTTAAATATACAAATTTCAGTCGATTCGAGTTTTAATATTTATAATTCAAAACAATTACAATCTCTTAATTTCAAATAATGCAAATAAAATTTTTTTTTTAACTCCACATATATTTGTATCATTATTTTTATATAAAAATTTACATCCTAGATAATAGATATACATATACTTAATTGTAAAATTAACTTTACTTTAAGATTCATAAATTTTAAAATAGTGAAAACTTCCTTATCTGTTATTTGAACAATACGGAATATTATTTTATGGATTTTTATTTTATTAATTTGTTTTGCAGTTTGAAAAACTGTCTGATAAGATTTTTATAAAATTAAAACAAGCCGTAAGATGGTAAATACGGCATCTCACAATAGATATATAACAAGTAAAAGTAATGTTAAGAAATATTTATTCGTTAGTACCAATATTTACGTTTAAGATTGGTCATATGTAATTGAATATGTAATTGAATGTAAAAATGTTTGAGGTTTATAATAACTGATTAATAAAAACAATTGTAAGGACATAGAATTTGTTATAACTAATTTTATATATTTAAATAAAATATAAAGCTTACATAACAGGTTCATGTTTAATTAATAGTTAAGAAAAAGTATATATTTATAAGCAAATACAATTATTTTTTTTTTAGAACTACAAAATAAAAGAATTTCAAAGGAGTTATAGATTTCATATTGATATTCATTTCTAAAATAAGTTTTCAGTATTAGTTTTGCCACATCGCATTCTAATAGAATTCTAATAACTTAAATATTTAAATCCGTGATTTCATTGCAAGGAAGATCTCAAAAAGAAAAAAATTACTGAATGTATTACGCATACTTTTGAGAGGATAAATAACGAAATACAAGCAACATTTAATTCGATGAAATTGCTATTATAGAATTAAATGGCGTTCCATGTATTAAGTATTTATATCAATATAAATTGCTCTGGCGATAAAAAGTCGGACACTATTATCGGTAGATTCATTAATAATTATGACAAGTAGTATAATTATTATAAAAATTAATAAATATTTCAATTTTTCAATGAAATATAATTTTATGGTTACTATTACCTATACATCGATTCAAAATTGTAAACAATCGATTCGACCATATAACATTGTAAGATATTTAACATTTAATAGAGTATATTTACACTTATTAAGCTATAAGTTTAATATTGTTTATTTAAGTTCAGATTTGTCGTATTAAGCTGATATTATGAATAGCAGCAAAAATGATTAAGAATAGTATGTATCATTTAGATTATCTTCACTTTGTTAAAAACAATTGTGATATTTTTATTGTTACAAAAATTGTAAGATTATATTTTTAAGATTTCATTGCGTAGTATAAGTCATGTCGATTTATTTCTAATTACAATAATTTAAATAAATGTTTTTAAATATAATGTATTTTATTGATTTATTTTATTAATAAATAACCTATTCTGAACTGCAAATAAATGAAGTTCCACATAGCTGATAAGATTTCTTTTTCAATTGTTTTAAAATCTACGTATATAATGTATTTATTTTTAGGTAGAAGTTATATTTAAGCTAAAACAAATTCAATATTGCAGATAGTTTTATAAAATTACAAAAAAATACATTTGGTACAAAACAATATAATATGAAACATGAAGCTCATTGTATATTAAAAATTTTTTACGATTAATTCAAGCTTATGTTTTTAATGATTTAATTATCACAAAAATATAAAATTAAGTTAGCAATTAACAGATTATTACTCAATTAATCAATTTAACTTTTAATAATAGAAAATCTTTCAAATTATAAATCTTGAAACATTTGAAATACCATACTAATATTAAAATTATCAAGAAAAATTAGAAAAATCATAATTTTACAATTTTTGATATTATGTTTAATTATTTTATTTTATAATTCTTTGAATTTTTTTATTGTTACAATATATACCAAATAGAACGTCACATTTTATCATTAATTTTTTAATTTAAAAGCTAAAAAATTTAATAAAAAATGTTATAATAAGAGAAAAAGAGGGCATTGGTTTATAAAGGTTATTTATGAAGTATTTATTTTATTTTCCGGTCAACATTTAAAAATCATAGTCTACATCACATCGATTACATAAATGAGAATATCAATCATTAGAGTGAACCAAAAATTATATATATTTGTTATTAATTTGTCGTTTTTGGATTATATGTTAAAATCATCTGTACAATACTAATCATTATAGATACATATTTTTATAGTTTGACTAATTCTCCTAATATTCGTTTCTAAATTCTTTGATATTAAAATTAATTCAGTAGAGAAGTTAATAATCTCGAATAAAATAAAATTTTAAATATTTAATTTTATACGATAATTATCAATTTGTAACCAAAATATGTTAGCAATATATGCAAACTTTAATTTAATATTTGTATTCTAATTTATTTTGTTAACATATAAATAAGTTATATTTAACAAATAATTATGTAAATGCAAATGTAAAAACATTGGCTCGAAGAAATTAGAAATTCTAAATTATTACAGATTACTTCTTCAAAGATAACTACAAACAATGCCATCTCTACATATTATAAATCAAATTGTGACATTTCAATATTTGGCAAATTTATTGTTAATTTTTATTAATCTACTTTTTGAATATATATATTATTATACCTCTGTATATGATTAACGAGGTACACAATTACATTTATACTTACTTGAATAATAGCTGTTAAATAAAGATTAATTTATATTGGGTTACACTTCATGATTTAGCTATCTTCTTCTCCGCCCATTTTTCAGGAAGTCTTGTTTTGAGTGAAATTATTTATTTATATATATATATATATATATATATATATATATATTGAATTATATAAAAAATTCTAATATAATATTATTTGTAGTTCGAAAGAACATTTATTCATTCGCTTATACGGTTGTTATTTATATTTTTGTAAATTCATGTGGTGAAAATTAAAATATGTTCTTTATGTTTTTATATAGTGTATTGCTGATATAAAGTTTTCTTTAATCTAATTGTTAAATCGTAATTTTCCTTGATATGAGTTTCAACGTTCGATTACAAATTTTGTTAATTTTTTTATTTTAATTATTTTTTAACATTATTGTATTAATGTATTAATTCGTTTGAAAATTTATAATTAATTTAAATTTTAACCATGTGAATTTTATGAATTATTTTATTTTTACAGTTTATGTAGTGTATATTTATTTGTTAATTTCTTTATTATATTCAATATAAAAAAATTCATACTTTAATATGCGATTTATCACATATGAGATTATTTGATGGTAAATAACACTTTAAATAATAAAGTGTTATTAAAAAATAATACACAAAATTTGTTACCATTATAAATTAACGTTTATATTTCATAAATATATTTGATTTTAATAAGGTTCCAATTGTAAAAATCGAATATTATTTTATAAAATACTTTCTTTGCTAAATATTGCATCTAATTTATTCATACATCGTACTTTTAATAAGCACTAAAAAAAGTTAAATTAGACATTTGAAATTCGAAAGGATGAAATTGATAAATTAGGAATTAATTATAAATACAAATAGTTATAAGGAGAATAAACAAAAACAAGAACAGCACTTTTTTGTTGCCAATAATATATTTTATTTTTCTTAATTATTTCTAATTATTGTTAAGAGCTGGTAGTGTTAATATATTAAATATGAAAGTTATTGATAACAATTTTTTTGTTTTAATCCAAATTTTATTAGTTATTTTATCGTAATAAACTAAATATTTATGTAATGATTATAAAGTATTATATGATGATTATAATTAATAATTATAATTAATCATTATAAATTATAATAAGATTATAATAAGTTTATTAAATAAAATGTCTTACTTTTTCGTATATTTTTGTTCTTATATTCGCAAGCAATAGAATAATCCATTCCATAAATGCAATAAATTTAATTATTAAAGTTTGTTAAATATTTATAAAATAAGCATATTTTATCAATCTTAATGATAACGAATTAAAATTCAATCTTTATAAGGACATTTAACTTGATATTAATTATAAAAAGAATTTTCGTCAAATATTTATTAAAAATGATATTTAAAAATGATAATTTACATTATACTATTAATAATATTTTTCATTAGGCTTTTAATATGGTCAAAAACAGTTTTCTAGGATATACAATTGCACAGCAATTTCAAGTAAAAGATAAAGATTATTAAATGAAAAGTGAAACTAAAAAAGCATCCTCGTGGCAACAACGTTCCGTAATAGAAACCGGAAGTTTTGTACGAGATGTAATGTCGTAAATGGCAAGTGCAGTAAAAGATTGGCATCGGTGCGCAACTACTGTCGGACTAGATTTGTATGATTTTCGCATTCCCGCGCCGATTAGCGTCGATTCACTCGTCAAAGTGAAAATAAAGTGCTCTGACTTTCACCTGTGCCGCTAAACAAAAGCAAAATCACACAAATTAGGACCGTTCCGCCACGATGTAATACAGATAATTAATAGTTTGCCAAATGGGATTGCAGTCTTACATCTTGACTTTTTGCATCTGCTTGGCCAGGATATGCACTTTTAAGAACTTATTGTTCACTGCAATTGTCTTCTACATTAAGTAATGATCTTTTAGTAAGCGATTAAGTAATTGGAGTGACAGATGTACGAACGTGTTTCTTGCGAGAGCAATCTTTATGAAATCTCATGGGGATGAACACGGACAATGTACGCATTTCCAAATAAGATTCTCTCACTGTCTTCCTTTTCTAGTTTATAAATAAAGTAAAAAAAGTAAAACAAAGTAGTGCAAGTGCATGAGGCGTTAGTTAATTGACTTGTAATAGATATTGCCTTACTTTACTTTACGAATGCTATTGTTATAAGTACTAAGTACGACCTTGAAGCACAGGAAGACGTACAGTTCTTTAAACTTTCAATTTCTTTTCTACAAATTTTATATTCGATTGTCTATTCATATCAATATCTTTTACTTGTAAGCAATTACTTTTAATAAAATGAATAAACCATTATATTAAATAATCATGATGGTAGATAAATTTAAAGTTTACATTTTCATGCAAATTAATTTTAATACTTAGGATTTTATTATCAAATGTAATAAAAATTATTGAATAATTATTGAACGGAATATTTCAATGTTTAAATAAAAAATGAATAATTAGTTTAGTTCTATTAAATATAGTTAAAAATAAAATTTTTAGAATTGTCAGTAACAATTGAAGTTTTTATTTTCTAAGGTTTCAAAATTAATGTGAAAACTATGAGAAATATATATAAATTACATCATCTACTAACATAATTGATTAAATTTTGTAATTATTTAAGTATCAATAATTCAAAAATCAATAATCAAATAAAGTATCAATTTTCGTCATTTCTTTATCTTACAAGTATATCTTACAATTTATATTTATTTTAAGATGTATTTTTTTTATAAATTGTTATGAAATTTAATCACTTTTTATAAGTAATAATTTTACTTGAATGTAAAGATTCTAGTTTTCAATTTAATAAAATCAGAAAACACTTAGTAATATACAAGTATGGATGCTTTATTTTGTTGTTGATTAATAAATGACTTTTAATTCATCTATAAGCACAATTTTATTAGTTTTTAAATTTAAATTGTGAGGAAATTTTTAAAATATAAGTAATCAATCATAATAACAGTGTATAAGTGTTTATTAAAATATGTACATATTTTCAATTGATTTAAATATTCATAATTTCTATTTCATTAAATACATTTGATTACAATTACTTGTTCATTAAAAATAAGAAATAATAATACATTAAAAATAAAAATAAATTATCACACAAATATTAATTATTTTATTTATAACAAATTTATACAGTAGAAGTAAATAATGCTTAGATGTAATAATTATTGCAAACGAACTATTCTTTATTTATTTATTTTATAAAGATTTAATTTATAATTTTTATATGAATTTAAATTTGTTATAAATATTATTTTATTAAAGAATAAATGTAATTTTGGTAAATAAATGTAAATTTAAATATGAATTTTAAATTCATATATTTTTTTATATATTGTATTTTAAATAATGTCTAAATATGAAAAAATATAAATATGGCAATAATGCTATTTTTTAAAATTAATAATTATCATAGATAATTGTTCTTCGACATTATTCAGATGATTATAATGAGGATAATTTAATTAATATGGAACACTGTATTTCAAATTTTTATTATTTAGTAGCTAATACTTTGGTTAAAACTTTAAATTTAATTGTCCATTTTACATTTAATTATTGATAAAAGCGCAGAAAAAAGCAATTTTTAAGTATTTTGATTTTAAAAGATAAAGAAAAAGTTTTTGAAATTGAAAAATTAAAAAAATTTCTTTATTATTTTTCTAATCAGTACTGTAATCAATAATTGTTGCATTAATCGATTTTAGAATAATTTTAACTCTATTTATTTTAAGTAATTTGAAAAATAAGCTTTTGAATGCAATTTTCTATTCTCAATAATAACAATAAAGATGTTAAAACACTAGCAACTGTAATAATAAAACTAATTCCTTCAAAGATTAGTTTTGGAGCAAAAATTGTCCATACCATTAAATGTCGACAATGTACAGTAGCAGCAAGCATACAAACAAATACCTATGAACAATAATATAGTGATAAAATATCAAATTTATTAAAAATTCTATTTTGAAATTGAGTTTATGACTTACCCTAGCAGCATGAAGTAATATATATTTTCCAGCAACATTAAAAACTTCTGAATGAAATTGGGTATCATTTTGAAAAAGGATGAGTTCACCTTGTTTAATATCATTCCACTGGATTTTTTTTGATTTAATTAAATTAGGAAAAACTAACCTCAACGTAAATGGTGCAAATATAAGAAGTGGAAAAGTCATTCCCAAAATTATATGTGAACCAAATGTATTTATTCCTAATAAAATAAAATTTTGTTTTTGATTCATACATTCAGCATATCAAAAATATAAGATATAAATTACCAAGGAGTATTGCTCGAAGAGAGTGGTGTTGCAATGAACCATCAATTCCAATGAAACCAGCATCCCAATGGATTGTTGAGAAACTTGGTTGATGACCCGTAGCATAGAAGAAATATTCCGCAATAAGGAACCAACATAGAATCGATGGATTAGGAACATGTAGAAATTCTTCTGGTGAATGAATAAAAATATTTTTACAAAGTTACTTTAAGAATCATGAATTTTTTAGTATTTGTAATATTCTGCTTACATTGATATTTACCTAAAGTAGTAGCTCTATTAATTCGATCGATCGCACTAATGTACAATAATCCTATGCAAATTAGATTCATTAAAATTACACTTGGAGTTATAATAAATCCCAGTAATAATGTATAAATTAAACATAAAAATACACTAAGTAAAACAAAGCAGGCACTATAGACAGTTCCAAGTCCAAAGACTATTGGTATTTCATTTTCATCTTCAATTTTTTTGTTATAAAGTACATTTTTAATTTTTTTATAAAGTTTTGGTATAGTTGTTTCTTCTTGATAAATACTTATATTCTCCTTTTCTTTAGGAAGTAGAAATACTGTTAGTGGACGAAAGAATATTAAGAATATAGCATTAACAAATAGTATATAAATAATTATAGGCAATGAATTAATACGCTGTATGAGGGCAGAATTTAATTTTGAAATTCTTTGTAACTTTAAAATCCAGTAACAAGAAATAGTAACAACTATAATTGCTGGAGAAAATCGAGCTAAAATTTCACTTGGAGAATATCCTGATAAATTTCCACAATCACAAAGCCAAATTTTGATGACTGTAATATAAAGTGAAAGTAAAGCAATTGCTACAAGTACAAAAATCATTTCTAAATCTTTTGAAATTATTGATCCTACTTTTCCAATAATAAAATTCATATAGACCTGCTCCACTTGTTGTGATTGTTTCTGTTCATTTCTTTGTCTCCAAAAATAATTTGTACTTCTTATTAATAAACAAATAATAAAAACTATTAATAGCGACATAGAAACATTTATATTTGACCTTTCAAAAATTTTGATTTTCTTATAAGTACTTTGAGTATTATTTTTATATTGCACTGAGTATATAAGAAAACAAAATAATGTAATTAAAAAATAGGACAAAATTTTATTTTCTTCAATAATGTAACTATTTGAAAATACACCAAAAACTATAGTAAGTAGAATTATTCTAGAAAAAATACTTATCATAGTTTTTTTCTGCCGTGATTCTTCGAACCATGTCATTGAAATATAATCCCAGTTTTGAATTAATAAAATACCAAAACAAAGTACTGGTATTAAGCCACAAAAAAATAGAAAAGTATTTTCAAAATTGTCAATTACTTGAAGCCAATATAACCATAAATTAATTGATAAACTTAATAAAAATGTGCAACATATACATGTTAAAAATGAAGATTCTAATATTTTCTGTAGTCGTTTGCCTCTTAATCCACTTATTATTATAAAAAATGAAAATATAGCACAGAAAAACAAAATTAATCCTCTTGATATTAAATTAGGATTAAATTGTACCCATACTTCGTAACACATTTTTCGCACAGTTCTAAAATATTTATCTGATAAATTTATAAATTCTTTCAAATCTATATCACTTTTTATAAATCTCATTTTAAGTAAAAGTTCATTATACATTTTCTTTAATTCTGATAAGCTATTTTCATCGGATAAAAAGTTTTCAGATGAATAAGTATCTATATAATGCTGCACTTGAAAAATATTCCTCCATTGTGAATGTAAAATAAAATTAAAATCAAATGTTTTTAAATCTTGTATATATTCTTTCTTTGGAATTGCTTCAATAATTAAATTTCCAATATTTGAAAATGGAATAGGAATTCCTAAAATAACCGATATTGTTGGAACAATGTCAATCTGATTTACAATTGATGTTGATTCAATATCTAAAATTGTACTTGAATTTAGTAATGGCAAAGTTGAATAAATAAACATTGCTGCCTCAATTTCATCCAATTCACTTCCACCATGATCACCACTTTCTGTCATTCCGTGATCACCAACAACGAAAAGTATCGTATCTCTTTTTTCTGTATTAATTTTTTCAATAATTTCTTCTATAAAAAAATTTGTTTCATTTAATTTTCTTAGCATCTCTGGATGGTGCATTCCGTGTTTATGACCGCAATGATCAATTCCTAAAATATGGGCTATTAAAAGAGACCAGTCTGTATTTTCAATTTCCTTGAAAATTCGATTCTTAACTTCTAAGTCTACCGTATCAAGATCTGAAACATCAAATGATGGAGCTGCGTATTCTCTTAAAAACTTATTAGGATACAATTTTGTCCATGTATCATCTCCCATAAAAACATTTCCATTTTCCATATTTAAATTGATAAAATTGTCTTCTACAATACTATCTGCTGCAAAATTATCATGCATATCAATAAATGTTGGTAATGTACCAGTAGTTATACTTTTTAATCTTTGCATTGTGGTTGTTGGAGGATCAGCTATAAACTTTAATAATTTGGAATTTTTTGAATAATTTTTTAATATTTTATTAATTATAGGCAGTTTATTTCTATGAAAAGAAGCTGATGAAGTTTCATCATAAAATGTAGTTGTAAATTCATATTTTAAAGCATCGACAACTAATAATATTACTCTAGCACGTGGTTTTAAACATTGCCCAGCAATAGAGTGCGGATTTTCAAAATTAAATAAATCTTGTTCAGACAAAGAACAGTTATTGTATTCGATTCTTGCATTTCTACGAAGAAAAAATCCATTAGTAAAAAGAAAAAGGCCAAAAATCATTGGTAATGATGCCCAAAATAATATTGTTAAGTAACTGAAAAGTTTTGCCATTGCTAAGAATGTTCAGTTTCTTAATTTCTTTAACAATATCTATTTGAAGTTATCACATCTGTAAAGTTTTACAAATATATTTTATTTAAATAATTAAATATATATATATATATATATATATAAATATTAATCTTAATTTCATAAGAATATTATTTAACACAAAGTTATACAATAAAATAAGTAATAATATTTAATTAGAAAATAGATTGTTATTCAATTAAAAATATGAAAATATATAAATTATAAATCTGATTACGATAATAAAATATAGTTTTACGGTTATGTTATGCTATTATATGTCATTATATTTTAAAAAGTATATAAATTAACAAAATCGTTGGAAAAATTTACCTTTTTTAGTAGCAAAATTTATATTAACATTATATTTAAACACTTGAATTAAATTTAAAATAATCAATTTTTTTTACTAAAAATGGACTTTTTCTTGTACAAAATATATTACATTATAAAAATAATCATAAAATTCATAACATTATCTTAAATATTATAAAAATCATTGATCAATTAAAGGATAAAACGACATGTCCAACCGATATTTATGTTTTACTATTGTTGTAGAATAAGTGTTTTTTTTTTCTTTTGGATAGTAAACAAAGCTGCCAACTGTAAGTAACGAGAGATTATTTTTCATTGGCTGGCAACCAGCTATTCGGCTAATTCATAAAATTTTTATTGTGTAAAATAACATTTGTAATTTAAAGCATTAATAATAAGTTTATATTTGAAAGGAATAATTCTATGAATATTTCAATTTTCCAATGTAATCTACTACTAATAACATTTCAATCCAATAAATACAGCTTTATATCATCGATATTTAATATTAAAAAAAAAAAAAAAAAAAAAAAAAAAAAAAAAAAATAAACAGTTGATATAAAATATTTTGATACCTAAAATGAAATAAAAAAAATCTTTAGCTTAATTCATTTAAAGTACAAAAAATTACTTTTAAAATATTTAAATTTTTTCAATAATACAATTTAGCTTTTAATGACAATGTTTTAATTAATATTTTAATGTGATTATAACTTTTGCAAAGTATAAAAATATAAAGTAATAAATATGTTGTTCGTATCAAATGTAAATAGATCAGATGTAGATGATAATGAATTTTATACGATTATTCTTATAAACAGTTGATATAGTTATTATTAATTTGCATCCAAGTTTGCACGCACTCTAGCGTCTGCGCAATTTCTTGTCTAGGTTATGTTTATGTTTTCAGGAATAGAAGGGGATGAAAAAATGGCGATCTTAAACTATCACCTGCATGATAATATTGAGTTACCGCGGAAAAACTGAAAGAAAACTTGAGGAAAATGTGAAAGTGTGAATTTAAAATATGAAATAAGACTGTGCTATCGTCTGAATTGTCTAATTCAATAAAAGTAATCGATTAATTTTTTATGTATAAATTAAAAATTTCCATTCCGATATTCGATCAAATTCACCCTTTAAGTTTTTTTTTTCATCTTAGAACGTCTGTATGTAATATCAGAGTGGATTTCTTTTATGCACATTAGATAATTAAATTTTATTATTTTTCATTATTCATATAATTAGTTTATATTGGTCCATTGTAATTGCAGAAGTATAGAGAATGCCCCTGATTGTCTAGGAAAACTTTAGTTGTCATTTTGTACAGCTTGTTTCTATCAACCGGTGGTGTTGTGTTTATATTGTATATATAGTAATTTGCTCTTTTTTTTTATTATTATTAAACTTGTAGTATTTTTATTGATGCATGCTATAGATTACTGTATATATATATATATATATTTTTTTTTTAATTTGTAAAAGTAGTTTTATGTGATTTTAATTTTTTTAATAATTTTGATATAATTTATAATAAAGTATATAGAATTGTATAATTGTATATAATTGCACACAATCACACACACTCACGCACGCGCTTACGCGCCCACACAAATGCACGTGCACGCACACACACGCGCATATATGTATATATATATATATATATATATATATATAGTATGGAAAGGATTGTATAAAAACAATTGTATGTCATGTTTTATCTATATGTTATATTGTAAACATAGCAGAATAAATTTTATCAAAATATTGTCAGAATATAAATAGAATATTTTTACTTAAATTACTAAATCAAATTACTAAACGAACGAGTAAGACCAAATTTATAAAATTTGAATTTATTTTATATGTGTAATAAATTAATTATTAATAGTATATTGTAACTATTACTTAAGCACTATTTTCGTAGTTTAATTATAAATTTAATTAATGTTAAATTTTCATTGTTTAAGTTATAAAAATATTTATAGTTTATTATTTAATTATTTAAATTATTATATTTTTGATCAATAAAAATGGTTCGCATATAAAAATATTTACAGTTTATTTTTTAATTATTTAAATTTTCATATTTTTTTGATCACTATAAAATTTATTATTTAAAAAATAATTAAATGTAGTAGTTATGCTACACGTCATTTATATAAATTTAAGAAAATATAATTATAAGTATTATTGTTCTTGAAAAATGAAACAGTATTGAGAAATGACTTGAAACGTAACAATCGAATGAACAACTAACTATACAATAGCTTACTTTTTTACATTTCTGTGACATTTCATAGGAAAGTGGAGCAAAATAAAAAACGGAAGATATACTTTTTTATGAGAAAGTTGCTGCCAAATGACGAAACCAATGCAATTACGAAAATACGGCGGTTGTTGCATGGGGCGACAAAAAGATAGTAGCTGATCATTGTGCTTAAGTAATGAGCGAGTCTCGGCATCTTCGTTCGGTCTCCGATTTGTACGCAGCCGACGAGATAGAGGTGCTCCTCCTTGAGGAGATTCGCGACCTGGAGCCTCCACTTGCCGCTTATTCGCGGCCTGAAGATATTCAGGACTTTGAAATTGGTACGTTAACGACTGCCGTCTACAATGTTTATATGTATTCGAGCATTATGGCTTATGTTAATTGTACAATATGAATTTTCCATTTAATTAGTTTTTAATATTAGGTGCTTAATTTTTTTTTTATCTTTAAAGTCTATTTATATAATTTCTAGAATTTAATTTTCTATGCTTTGCAACCTCATTATAGTACACTACGCTTGTCTTCCCTATTTATTTCATAAGATAAGATACTTCTTGAATCTGAATTAGATTTTTTAAATGCATGAATTTTATTTTTAAAGCAATTAACAATGACAATTTCAGTATACACATTTCCAGAGTAAAAACTACATTGTGTAGTGATGACTGTGCCTTGTTTTGTAAGAGCTCTGTATCAATTGGATGGTTATTAATTCAAATATAAAAATCAAAATTAAAAGAAGAAATGTAGCCATTGACTTACGGTCTATCCATTTATTTACATAAGTTTTTTTTTTTTTTTATTAATAATAACATAATTGATTAATCATAAAAGTATCTTCAATAATGTTTTAATATTTTGCATAATCATGTTTTAAAAATAAATACTAAATATAAAATTAATATATATAGCTTTGTACGAAATAAAATGAAAGTTATTTCATACAGTAAGCAAATTTTATTTTATATTTATATAGTACAAATAAGTAAATAAAAAATGCCATTATCATTAGTTTATTTTTACATAAACTTAATAATCTTAATTTACAATTATCGTTATGATATATAATTATAATATTACAATTATTATAGTCGAAATTCATAAGTACTAAATACGATTATTGCTTCCATATCGTTTTTACATATTTCGAATTTACATTGGTAAGAAAAATTTTAAACGAAATATAAAAGTATATATGTGAAAAATGTACGAGTAAGCGATTAAAATTTACAATAATAATTTTTAAAGTAAATTATAATTAATTTTTCTATAAATTCCTATATCGTTACAGCGGCTATACGTCTTGTTATAAGAAATAGTTAACTTACAAAACTATGTTTATTGTTAAAGAAATAAAAAATAAAAAATTTCTTCAATAGTGTACTATTGTGGACATGAAATAGTAATTATTAAATATACAAACATATATATATATATATAAGGATTCATTTGTTTATTAAAAATTTTAAACGCAATTTGCACAGAGCTTCGAACATTAAGAGTAACTTTCATTAATAAAAAAGCCTTTCCTATGTTGTATAAACGTTAAAGCACTTACATAATGTACAAGGTACAGTAGAAAAAGTAACGGATATTTGAAAGGGTTCATAAACACATACCAAATAGTGTCGTCTAGTGTAAAGAAATTCAAGCGAGTATCTTTTCTTGAAGTTACTTTGTCGACCGGTCGGTATATGTCCTGCTGAGAGTCGTTTTTTCAATTTACATAGATTACCAAGGTACATCACTCGGCACTCTGTCAATGCTTGAACGCATGTTGCTCGACCTCGAAGATTGTTCTCACTTATATTATAGACATTTGTATCTGAATGTGCGATGTTTTTCTAAACTCCTTTTAAGCTAATATCTCTCTTTTCCTCTAACAAACTTTTCTCATTTACAATGTTTTTTCCCTTAATCTTAAATTTATATAATTCACTGCATATCGTCTATTTAGGAAAAAATAAATACAATAAGTATATATATATATATATATATATATATATATATATAAGTTTAAAAGTAAATCAAGTTGTTTTAATGTTTGATAAAATATGATTAAATTCGTACTTATAATTATAAAAAAAAACAAATAAGAATATCATATAAAATTAGCCTACCTACATATTTTCTATCATCTAATTCATCTTTGCGTAACATTAGTATTAATAATATTTGAAATTGTAAAAAGAAGTCCGTATACTTATAAATGAAAATTAATCTTTAACTCCACTCTAAAAGTAAATACTTCATTGTTCATCAAAATAAGTATTTCATTTTATTTTATATACGATAAAATGACATTTGCGTTAGTTATATAGAATATATTTCGTAAATACAAAATATTTTTAACTTTTGAATAATTTAAAATGTTGAAATCAATGTCTATAACTATCATCAAACTGAATTTTGGAATTTTTATATATTTGTTTATTCTTTTTAACATAAATTCTATAAATTAAAAATTCACAGGAATAATTATATTGGCTCAACGTTAAATAATTAACATTTGACGAAAAAAAAATTGATATTCATTTGAAAAAAAAATTTTTCAATTTTTAACTCAAATCCAATTTAAACATCCTAAAGTTTTATAAAAGTTCGATATATTTTGTAATGTGTTTTTAATTGTAAATTTGATTATAAATATATTATAATATCAAATTTAAAGATTTTTTAATTATTGTATGAAATTGTTGATGCTAAAAAATATGAATGATAATGGAAAAATATGACGAATAAAATATAATGAGACTAATTAAAGTAAATAAACTGTTTATTTTTTAAGATTTTTTAAAAATACATTTTATACAGTTTATACAGTAATACAGTTTATAATATAAATGACAGAAGCTTAATAATTTATTTTGGATTTTAATGAAAATTTAATATCTATATTTTTTTCACTTTAAAATATATAGAATATAAACAATACTTATATAGTGCATCATTTAAAAATATTAAATGTAATTATTATAAATGTTTTTTCAATTTATTGAATTGAATAAATGGAATCTAGTGCTATACATTTGTCGTCCTTTTTTATTGATGTACTTCATTTTTTTTTTATTTTTTGGATTTTTAAATCAAATTTTTATATTTTTTTTATATCTACTACGACGTTTGTTTCTTATTCTCTCTCTCTCTCTCTCTCTCTCTCGTTGTCTCACTCACTCTCATTCGCTTTCTCTCTCAAATAATTTTTGTTATTGTCATTTTTCTTGTTTTCTAATTCATTATTTTCATGAATTTAATAATATATGAATATATAATTTCATAAATTTCGACACCACAACCATATTTATATTTGATATATTAAGTATTTGATATGTAAAAATTACCTCTTAAGTTCTTATATCAATGTATTCTTAAAATTATTAGTCGAAACAATAAATTTAATTACTTCTTTTTTGTGATCGAATATTAAAAAATATATTCAATGTCAAATGATTGTCAAAAGAACGACGACTTCTCTATATACAGATATATCTTATGGATTAAGTTAGATATCAATTTATACAATTCTTGTTCAACTTTTAATACATACAACTAATTTAAAGTAAATATCAGAAATTTGTAACGTACGACAAGAAAATCTATGTATGATAGTGACATTCTACTTAATCAAAGAAAAATAATATCTTAATAACAATAAATTATAAGCTTTATATTTTATTTAGATGTAATTAATTTTTTTATTAATTATATATATGTTCATTAATTTGGGAATTTAATACCTTTGATGAAGTTCAATCTACTTATTCAATTCATTCCAAATACTTAGTTTTTTAATTTAAGGACTTTAAAATAATTCAGATAATTTGTACACTTAAAACTATTATACATAATAATATAAATTTAATTTCTATTTAATATTAAATATTTATTATTCAGCCATGAATTTTATAATAAAGTAAATTTCTATTAATTTTTCTAATTTAATAGTGACATTGTTTTATTTTATATGTTTCATTAAATAATTATATTATATTTTCTTTCTTCAAAATATAGTATTTATTGTAATAGTAGTTACAACAAATTTACTTTACAGAATAAATTTTTTAACAATATTTCACCAAATAGCAACCATAATACATAAAAGGCTATTAGAAATTCAATTGTTCACATTGATTTAAACGAGCAATTATATAATTATTTTGAATTATTTGACTTTGATTTTGAATGATCTATAATAAATTAAATTATATGAACTGTTTAAATTGCATTTGAAACACTTTGCATATTGTGCATTTTATTAAAAAAATTTTTTTTATTAATTTTATTTGTTTAAAATGAATAAGCAAAACTCAATAAATTATATAAATGTAGTTTCTCAATCAATAAAAATATAAATATTCGATAGTTTAATGTTTATATAGACAATACTTTTTAATTGATATATATATATATATATATATATATATATATATATATGTAATGTAATGTCAGAAAAATCATTGAATCATGATTAATACATTTAGGACATATAGATTCAATAGTTTTATGCTCTGAAAATGTATCGTGATAAAAAGTCGAGAGTCATTGTAAAACGATTTACGGACAGCAGATCGTTTTTCGGTATGTAAATTAATAAGCCATTGGGTTTACCATAAAGAGTCTTGAGCATGACTTTCGATTTTATTTTATCTCAGATCATAAGTCTACAATATCTGTAAATAAGAATCTGGCATTGCATCTTTAACGGTTCTTTGGGTTCAGATTTTGTATTAGTTTAAGGTACTTGTATGAGGGTAATGTACGGTGTATAATAATTGCAAATGAAAATATGCTCTATATATTTTTATATTATGATATTAAAATCATCATTGGTTATTTTTATTCGTACATTAATATTATAAGGTAAAATATCACATTGATATATAATAATTTAGCATTAAAGCAGTTTAAACGACTCTTTTAATACAATGAATTTTTTTTAATATAATGTAAATATATTAACTTTGAAAATCGTTATTACCATATCATTAAAATTTCAGTAGTTTTCTATTTAAATATGAATTGGATGCATTGTTTATAGTAAATATTTATTGTTAGTAAATTAGTTACTAGTAGATAATGCATGACGTAATTATTATTAATTACAACAGTATACTTGGGATGGATATCAGTTGAACAAATCAATTATTTTCAAAGTTTATAATAATTAATACAGTTAGTATTGTTTTGTAACACTTCGTTTCATTATACGTATAAACATGGTTTTGAGGGAAAAGCTATTAGTTCGTACTATTAAAGGATTTCTAAAGAAATATAAATCACGAATATAATCTTAATGTCAAAATCGGTAAAGTACGTCCTAAAACGAGTTCTGTGCAAGTGAATAAAATAGTCTCAACTGCAAATAAAGACCAATATAATAACGTTATATAAATGAGATAGCGTCTGGTAGGAATATAAAAATCAATTATGAATTCGTGGACCACGCACGTTGTGACATTTAAAAGGTTCCACCTTTAATATAAAGTGTAGGGTCAAAGGGTCCAGAATGTATCATGTATTTTAGTTTAAAAGTGAACTCGGCTAAAGGCGGTCAGTCGGCATTTTTCGGTCAATAAAATGCTGTTCGGTTCTTTCTTTTTGTACGCTAATAATGAAAAAAAGAATGTACCCGTAGTGGTAAACGATGGGGGTGGGGGGAATTTGAGAAATTTGCTTAGATATGCTGTGCATACAAGGGGTTTGAAAAAATTCGATCGACCGAAGTTAGCAATGCTATCGATTTAAACGCAGCAGGCAGCCGAACAGGAGGGCGCATCAGCTCTCAATCTTCGGAGCTGGATTCCCCCGGAATACATTCGACAGTTCACTCCTGGGATTCGCACGCGAATTATCATGGAAATTATGGGCACGGCGATCATCGGCACGATTCTTCTGCGAATGCCATGCCATGGCCCAGGGCTAGTCATCTGATTTTTTACTGCGATATCCAGAACCACCTTAAAACCGCCACCGGCCTCGTGAGGCTGCTTTTGCTCGTAAGTTTTTCACTTTCTATTTACGTATATTTCATTTATTAACTATCTTTCTTTCTATTTCAATCCACATTTTTACGCTCCTTACTTTTATATATTCATATATGCAGATTTTTTGTTTATTTACTTACAACTTCTAAATCTTATTTTTAATGAAACGAATGTAGTTGTATGATTAATTTGAACATTTTTATTTTTGAGATAATTCATTTTCATTAATTCGATTAATACTGTCATATCTCTATTTTGAAAATTGCTATTATTACTATTATAATTTATAACGAAGATATAATTATAAACTTATCTATTTAATGCTACCCGAAAGATCTCTTATATTGGCTTAATTTTATAGTGTTATAAAAAAAGTCACGAGAACACATAAATTTATTAAATTTTAATAAAATTTCATTCTCTGACATATTTATTTAAATCAAATGAAGTTTCAGAAATATGAATTTTCATTGCAAATTTATTTATTATTTTAATTTTAATGCTCACAATTATTCAAATCTCAATGTATTAATTCGATAAATATTAAGTAATGACAAATAATTGCAACAAGTGGTGTTGCTTTATTTGGATATTTTTCAACTATATTCAAAGAATATATCTATAAAAAAAAAAAAATGAATATAATAATATAAGAATATGTGTAAACTATATAGAAAATTATATCACAGATTACAAATCAAACTATTACAAAACTTATTTTTTGTTTACCGATTATATGCATAAAATATGCTTAAGATTAAAAGTATATAAAGTATTCAGTAACTTATTTGAGAAACTATTGCATTAGTGAGGTATGGTTATAGAAAGTCGTAAATTGCCTAAATATAAGAATGTCTCTTCAAAATAATTTTAATGAAAAATTCGGAATTTCAAAGGAAAATTACTACGAGCTTTGAAAAATAATTTCAATACAAATAAATTGTATCCACTTTATTATTCAGGAAAATATTAGATGCCTTTGTAATAATGCTCGTTTGTATAATTTTAAACTTGTAATTTGTAAATAGAGTTCATGTATATATTTTACTTCATTGTTGTAAAAGGCAAAATTTAAAAATTAAAGCACTTCTTTTTCATTTAAATATCCTAAAATGTATAGATATGGATTAGCAAATTAGTTTTATTAACTATCTACAATAGGTATTAAAAAATACATGATATTTATTATATTTTTCTATGTAATATAATAATATGTGTAGATAAATTTGTATATTAATATATTCATTTATATATTAATGTATACTGTGCCATAAAAAATTCATTGAATTTAAGTATTATATGACTATTTAGAAATTATATTAAATAAGTAGTAGTCGATTAGGATTAAAAATTAAAAAAGAAATTAAAAATTTAATTAATAATAATTTACAATGAATTATTCTTCTTTTAGTTAAATATCATGAAAATAATGAAAGGCATTAAATAACTAATATTTTAAATGACATGCAGAGTCAATATTAGAAAAAATGCACAGTTTTTTTTTAAATTTTCTTTTCATAAAACTTTTGAACGATATAGTCTTTGCAGACGTAAGTAAATTATGTTTATAAAATTATTTAAATGAAAAATAAAATTAAGCAAACTTCGATTTACGCATTATAAATGAAATAAATGCTTAATTTATTAGGTGCTATATCATTAAAGGCAAATATTATTTGCGGATTATGGCAAAGAAAACTAGATGCGGAAGATGAAAATTATGCGAGTACAACATATACAATATATTTTAATATTTATAATTCTACGCATTCTAAATTTTTTATAGTAAACTTCTTTTTTTTAAATCGTTAGAAAGGCTTATAGAATTTCATAGCAATATGTATTTAAGAATTTAGAAATTATTTTAAAACACTTTTCAGAAAGTATTGAAAATGATTTTAAAAATAACTTTACAGTAGCTTCATTATTAATAATGATTTTAACAAATATTTTTATCAAAATAAATTTATTGTGAAATTAAAGAAACAATAAATTGAATAAGAATCTTGAAGATTAACATTCGGCGTATCGAATTTTATAGGTGTAAATAATTGTTATACGAGTGTAAAAAAACGAATAAAGTGAAAATTTGTTTTTTTCAGGTATCTTCAGCAGCATGTTTGGTAACACTTTGTAGTTCAGGAACTGCTAAAGTCAGTCTTTTTATGCTACCACTAGTTGGAAGGCTTCGTTTCATGATCTTTGTTGCGGTCTTCTGTGTGTTAATAACTGCTCTGCTTTTGTTTTTGGACATCTCACACGTCGTATACTTCTTTCCCTTTAACTGGGCACGACTGGTAAGAACAACGTTGTTTTTGTTTATTAAGGTAATGAATGAATAAACATCACATTCATATTGTCCATAACAAAAATAAAATTATAATATTTTTGAGTACAAAATTATTTAATAAATAGAATAAAATGTGTAATTCCAATATATTATTTGCTTTTAAAAATTTATAAAAATGTCAAGCAATCAAAATTGTTATTATTTTTTATTAAAAAAATAATGTTTTTATTTTTATTATATTTTATTACTTATTATTTTTATTTTATTATTCTTTATTAAAAACTAAAATCAATACTATGTAATTAGACTAATTGGAAATGTAAAGACAAATGAAATTTATGATTTATGAAAATACTTTTGAAAAGAATATTTTTTAAGTATTTAAAATTTTTACCTTCTTCGTGTGTTTATTCGCTTTGCATTTTCTTAAAATTTTTTTTATTGTTTCGGTCATTATGATTCGGTCATTATATTCTAGTTTTTATCATTCAATAATTAAAAATCTATGTTTAAGATTGTATAGAATATATTACTTATTCTACTATTAATGATTGTTACATTGTACGACGGTGTATGTCTAATAACGTCACATTGTAAAAATAATTAAAAATGTCTGGTAATTATAATATTTTAGCCCGTGTAGTTCAACGTGTAATATGTATCGTAAAATTCATACAGTCGTATGTATAATTTGAAATGTATAACGTATAAGTATGCCAGAGAAACGAAAGCTCTCAATGTATCAACGATCGACAAATCGGAACCTTTGAGAGTTCTGGTATTCGTCATGACCAAAGTACGCGCTAAAGATTAGCGTTATTAGATATTTACTTTTATGAATATCTTTCAAATATCCAAATATTGAAATTGTTGAATTCTCTCATGTTATCTCGAGCGCAATTTACAAAAGAAAGAAGGAACGAGAATAACATACGATTTAGTAAAAAAAAAAAAAATAAATAAAAAAAAAACAAAAAAAAAATACACCACTCGGAAAAATTGAAGCTTTCAATATCCTTGGGAGCAAAGAAAAAACACTAGTCAGACGACTTTTTCATAGACATTAAAGATAATCGAGCGTATACATCTCTATTATCCTTTGCAAGCAGTGTACGACGGCATTTCTCCATATATACCCATTGACATTCTTGCGGCGGGCTTTTTTCTTGGTTCACAGAATGCCTGGAT
>NW_011948414.1:14673742-14682647 GCF_000503995.2 Ceratosolen solmsi marchali
GAGCAGCGCCCTCCTCGCTCTATCAGTCTTTGAATATCACGGCGGCGGCTGGGTA
This sequence comes from Ceratosolen solmsi marchali, assembly GCF_000503995.2. NCBI lineage: Eukaryota > Metazoa > Arthropoda > Insecta > Hymenoptera > Agaonidae > Ceratosolen > Ceratosolen solmsi. The sequence goes on from NW_011948414.1 coordinate 14,673,798, forward strand.
CCCTGGAGGACGCGTTCTCAGCTAACGGCGAGTACTGCCCTCGGATTTTCCTGTGCTCTTTTGTCCTTCATGCTCTCCTGGTTACATGCTCGAAGTGGTTCCGGTTGCCGGAGACTTCCGACTGAAGACGATCCAAGTCAGCAGCTTTATAAGCCTGTCGAGAGCTCTTCCTCGGGGGTACGTCTATTACTTATATGAAGTTATGAGTAATAGAAAACGCGAGACTCTATTTGACATAAAAACTGCCGGGCAATATTATCGTTCTTTAACTTGTCGAGTGTATCTGCATTTTAAAAACTTTACGGCATTATTATTGGTATTTACATTATCATATTTCTAAATTTTGTTTTTTTTTGTTTTTTATATACAAATGCTTGCAATTTCATAAATTAATTTTATTGCTTTACTAATATCCTCATACTACTTGTATAATTATTATCATGATTATCATATGGTTTTTGAAATCGACGTTTTAACAAATATTTTAAAAATAGGTGTTTATCGATATTTTGGAACTTTTCTACTAATATAATCTCCTTTTCCCCTCGCGCGACACACAATCTTCACTTAATATAAAAAATAATTAATATAATAATAATATAATACCATTGATATCATTGTTAATAAATATTTGATATTATTTTTTATTTACAGTTTATACATTTGACGATTATGAAAATATTTGTTTACGGCAGTAATTTTTGAAAAAATTAAGAATAAAATAAAAATGTTCAATTATTTTGACATTATTTTCGAACGAATAGTGTGAATCTATACTTTAATGTTAAAAACTTCTTTTTAATTTATTTTATTTAATTTGAGTAAATTTTTTGCCTACGATGTACTAGCGACTGATTAAAAATTAATTTTGATCAGTATTATTGTAATAATATTAGTATCGAAGATATCATCTGCCGATTATATTATTAACTTTTATTTTACTAATTAAAAAAAAAAAAAAACTAATACATACAACAATCGAGGTCAAGTGATAAGCTTGATGGTTGATTTTGATTAAATTATACTCGCAATAAACTTGGGTCCGGAAACCCAAGGATGAAACTAATTGAAGAAATTAACGCCCAGAATGTTGTAGGCGACTTTGAAGGAGGGGGCGCGTGTCTCTAAGCAGCCGCCGCCCTGGGTGGCAAAGAATTCGAAAAAGCACCGTGCAAGTGTTGACTCTAACAATGGCAATAGCGGCCGGCCACACAAGGATCACTGGGCTTCGGCGCGTGATCACTTCCTCAACTCTAACCAGTTCGACGAGGAGATGGAGGAATCTCGTCAACAACTTGGGCACGCCGTGGTTCTCTCCGACAAGGATAAGGATGTCGATACAGAGCGCCGTCGACAGCGCAGGCGCCGTGATGTTGACGGTACTCCTGGTAACAATGGCGGCAATATGACCGCTAGCCAAACTAAAACAAGCTTCAGCACCGACGAGAGTAAAAAGAAAGCGCCTCTGAAGAAGCTTCCGCTCCAATCTGGCGATAAGGCTCGTCCTCGGGGTTCTAAGGACTCGGCTAAAAAGACGATGACGAGAACATCGGTCACGCGGAGCGAGATTCAAGAGTACTGGATGCAGGGATATGAGCACGTGCAGAGGACCGATAAGACTACTGCCAATATAGAGCAGTGGCAATCCGCAGCAATGAAAAGTCTCGAGGAAAAGAAGGCCAATGATATCCGCTGGAGCGAGACTTGGCGCCATCAATCTGACGAGGCGAAGCCTTGTTCCAGCAAAACTCTCGAACCCTTAGATTTTGCCTGAGTTTTGCCTTGAGGTGCTCTTTTTTCATGACAATGTCGAATGTATCTGACCCAGTACTTGGAACTTTAGGGTGCGCATTTTAGCTTCTGTGTTGAAATGAATCTCAATTTCAAAAATTCCACTTCAACATCTAAAAAAACTAAAAGTTTTTTTACTAAGAAAATCGATCATGGTTTATAGCTTTCTTGACGATTCTGGCGATCCTTCTATTATGTTATTTATCTTTATATTCCGCGATAATACAGAGTGAAATTAAGGAATCTAAAGTTAATAATATACGAAACAGCCATTACTTATAGATGCATTCAAATTGAGTGGTGTAAAGGCGAATTAATACCGAATATCGGCGTTCAATTTTGAAATACCTAATCTTTAAGATGTTATAAGTGAAAGATATATTTTAATTTTTTAATCAATATTTTATTTTAATAAAATCATCGATACTCGTATGTTAATTTTGAGAATTTTACAGTACATATGATTTGTTGATCATTAATAGAATATTATTTATTATTCGTCCTCTTAAAGTAATTTAAGAAATAAAAAAAATTGAAGTTACGATATGCACAATACAAAAACATTTAAAATAACTTTTTGTTTTAATAAGAATTTCAGTTAACTCATTACATTATCAACTTAATGTACAAGTTCGAATGTTTTCGTATTATCACATAGAAAATTGATGCATCGGTTGCATTCCATATTTATATTTTATTTTTTAAATAGTATATCGAATTTATTTTTATTGCTTTTAAGCGACAATACTTTTAATGTAAAAATTAAAAAATAAAATAAATGAATTCTTTTGTCCAGAAATTAATGTTAATTTAACTTTTTATTAAATTTTCTTTTGATATGTCTATTTATTATTCTATTTTAATTATTCGATGTAAAAATTAATATTTAATTCAGAAATGCATTGTAGATTTAAGTGATATATAATAATGACTGAAATTATTTTCGAACAACGTATATAAGATCTGTTTCATATGGACTATCAATGGATTTGTTGATTATTAAAGCATGTATGAGAAAATAATATTTTAGTAATTATTTTGGAAATTTTTTAAAATTATTTCACATCTACAGAATTTGTATATTTTACCTTATTTTTCTTTAAAATATCTTTCCCTGTCCCAATTCCTTATAAATTTTACATTTATATTTCTATTAAATTTTATATTTCTGTAAAGTATTTGTTATTGTTTTTAAAATTAAAATTACATTACACGTAACTTAAACATTACATGTAAAAATTATATATTGTTTGTGACATCTACATAATAGTTATGCTGAAGTTGTCAATGTCTAAAACAATTTATGTTACATTGATTGTTAAAAAAATATACAATTTTCCACAACAATTTAAGAATTAATACAACATTTGGAATGCATAATTTAACATTCCAAAAAAAGTATACCATTTCCGAAGCTTTTGGTATCCAATTTTTGTCTTCATACATTTAAAATACGAAACGTACATTAAAATTCGTGTCCTTAAAATATATGTATATCGTTATAATTAAATTTTTTCAATTACGGTATTGTTTAAATATTATTTAAAATACCAATTTATTTAATTCTTGTTTACTCTATTAACTTTTTGTTCATTTGTTCATTATTCGTTCTTACTATTATATTAAGTTACTTTTTCTATAATTGCATTACTATTTTTCATATATAAAATATAAGTTAAACAAAAATTAAATTGAATTAATGTAATTGATTATCGAAAATCTAATTTTTCATCGTTAATTAAAAAAACCGATATAAATTTAAATAGCTTTTCAATTAATTACAATAAGATTTTATTTTTAAATTATTTTTTGAAAATTTAAATATTTCTACTAGCCAATAAAAAATTAGTATACATTACTGTGAAGTAAAGTAAGACTTTTTTTCTAAACTCTACTTTGATTAATAAATAAATAAAAATTAAACAATGGAGTTTGAAAGATAATTCGATATAATACGCTATATCGTAATTTCAACACAACCGTAAAAGTTAATGTTTTTTTTTTTTTTTTTAATTTCGGAATTCATTAAATTTAATAATAAAACGTGATTCGGTACATCTTAAGTGGACGAGAAATTACTCTTTGCGATAGGAGTTATATCATATGTAGAAAGTGATTGGAGAAGGCAGTACCCCCAAATCGGATCAAACAAATGAAATTATTTCATAAGTTCGATAGAGTTTCTTAGTGAGTCTCAATCAACGGATAAAGAATTATTTGAACATTATGTTTTTTGAATAAGAAACTGTCTATATGATTTAGTACGATAATAATTTAATAATTTAATAATAATAAATTTATTTGAGAAAATGTTATGATAAATAACCATAAACGTTTTATAATTATATAATTGTATTTAATTCTATTTAAATTTTAATTTCCAAGGCAAGTCAAGCATTGTTTATCGATTTCTATTTATTTGAAAGTTAACGAATATGAAAAGAAGTTAGAATTGAAATTTATAAATTATTTATACAAATTTTAAAACAAATATTATAAATGAATTTATATATAATTATTGTTAATAGTTATTATATTGAGTTCTGTAAACTGCAAATAGTTTTTAATACCATTTATTTATTTCGTTAAATTTAAATATTTTAATGTATAGAATCATTTCAAAAATTGAATAACTGAAAATTAATATAATAATTATAGTAGTAATAATTTGCAGATGTATTGCGAAAATTTTTAATAATTATTATTTTACTTTGCATTCATTAATTATAAAAATATTTTTCTTTCTTATTAATTCTTTATGATAGTGAACTTCAATTTTTCAGTCTTTATTAATATTAATTATTTGCCTAACTCATAATTTAATATACAGCGGTGTATCAAGTATTTCGTAGTTAAATTGTAATCAATGTATTAAGTATTACAATTATATGTATAGCATTTTATATAAATTTAACATTAATAATATAATGATTTTCAAACAATTAATTTTGTATAAAATATTATTAAATTACTATAAGTTTTCTAAACATTTATGTTATAGTTTTAAAGAAATCATCAGCTAATGTATTTATGATAGTAGTTGATAAATTTTTGAATTTAGAAGAAAATTTTTTGAAAAAGTGAGTTGGAATGGCTAGTAAATTATATTTCGTGACATTTGCGCATAAATGTGTAAAAGGAAAGTTAGTCAAATTTCAATTTCAATGCATATTAACAATACCTTTCTCTTTTAAAAGCACAGTGTTTAAAGATTTATATTCTAATTATTTATTTTTACTTTCTTCTTTTTGGAAATTAAATCAATGTTTTATTATTTGAAAGTATTTAATACATGAGATTATGATTTAAAATATTTCTTTAATCGAACAGTATTTTTAAAAACAAAGGGTTTCATTTGCATTGAGTATAATATTAATATCAATAGTTTAAATAAAATTAAAGATATTGAAATTAAGTACTTGGAATTAAGCACTTGTAGTGGATTATATAAAGTGCTAAATAATATTATTGATGAATAATGTGTATTATTTCAAATGTATACGTGTAAAAGCTAAGTGATTACAGCAGTGAATCGTAAAGTAAATGTATAATAGAAAATGACAGAATCAAAGTTATTTTTATTTAACGATAGAATAAAAGAATCTTTAAAGTGTAAAGTAAATTTTTGTTTCCAAAGATTCCAAACATCCATGGAGTGGAGTGGAGCATCGGGAAATTGTGAGTTATCGCTTAAAGATAAAAGACGACATAGACCCGAATGCTTAGGGAATGGAAGCGTCGTCGATACTTAGGCGGATGATTACATAAGTGGAGGAGCAGCCGCGTAGGAAAAACTAAGTAATGAAACGTTGAATCGATCTCGCGTTCGAGTAGATCACGAAGACCTGAGTCGCGGCGTGAGTTTTCCGTGTCAATTGCCGTTGGCGATTGCAGAGACGCAGGAGCTGGTGCCTGCACGGTTGTATAGCCGAAAGGCCACCAAGAGGTCACCGGTCCCTCGTAATGCCATGCGCAGCCTCTCTCACCAGACGCGCACGCGCATGAGTCGCGAGGATGGTCCGTAAGGCTTTCGCCTGGGGACGCGAATGCAGACGCTCGACATTGGCTCGACAGTAACAGGTGCGTCCGAATCACCGCACTGACTCTGAATCTTCTGAAGGCCTCATTTCACGCAACAATCCCATTCCCAAAATGAAACCTTTTATAATATTTAATGGAATATTTCTCTGTGCTCTGTCTCCCATTAAAATTTTAAGGGAAAGATTTTACCCATAACAAAACATATCTCCCTTTAACTTTCTACTATTTTTTAAAGTAATTTCTTTTAATTGGGATCTAATCATAGTTATCATTATTAATTACGAAGAAATTTACGAACGAGTATCTTTGCATACATTGATAATTTTAATTTAGCTAATGAAGTAGACCAGCTAATATTTAAAACTTTACTTGAACTTATCGAGTATGTAAAATTGAAAAGTATTTATAGTTGCTTAAGCTTCATAAATTACATTAACAAATGATAATATAGTAAGCGTCCTTTTTTAATACCGCAATATTTATAATATGTAATTATTTTATATATATATATATATATATATATATAAATTATTCATTAAGAAAATTTTATTAGAATTCATATTTTTAAACGAATTAAATCAAAATAATTATTAAAAATAATAACGATGAACAAATCAATCTATTTGAATAAATTTTTTTTCTTAACATCGTATTCTTAATTATTTTTATAATTATATAAACATCGGATTCTTAATTATTTTTAGTACGAAAAGTATAGTTATATTTTTATATATAAGTAATATTTTTTCTAAATTTGCTTTTCAATTGATTATATAATTAATGATTGTTTTAAACCGTATGTTTAAAAACATATATACGTACGCGCGCCTACGCACACATGCGCACATATATTTTATGTGTTCATAATGATATTTATAAACATCTACTTACATAAAATAGATATAGGTCTTGGTAAATGATATTAAATTAATTTTTTTCTTTAAATGAAACATGCAAGCTATAGAATATAAAATATTCATTAATGTTAATCTCCAGAAATAGAATACTGTATGTAAAATTATTATTTGAAATTATTCCATATTTTTTTGAAAATATTAGCAGTCAAATCGACATGAATTTTAATGTTTCTAATTTTAAAAAAATTAATTTGATGAAATCTTTAGATATAAGTATCCAGAGAATGAAAATATCGTTTAGATATCACAATTTACGTATATGATTTAACATTTTTAATAAAAATATTTTAACAAAGTTGATGTATAGTATGAATTATATAGTTTTGAAGTGATATATAATATGAATAAATAATATTTTGAATTATGTTAAAAACATAATACTTAATTAAATGTTTATTTTAATATTCCTAATAGAAGATATGCTTATTATTTATTTATTATACAAGATTGCTTATTATAATAAAAACAATAATACAGTAGTATACAAATCGATGCATTTCAACATTAAAATTTTGTTAAAATTACCTTTCATAAAGTATAAAATAGACTTAGAAAATTGATTTATTTTACATGAAATTAATCTTTTAAACTAGTTCTATATACTAACTCATTAATACTTTGTGTATTAAAAAAATGTTATATCTCTAATACTTTATACATTTAGTATTCTTGTATGAATTACGTTGGTCGTTAGGAGTTTGACGTGTTTTATAGTAAATTAAAGTGAAAGCTATTAAAAATGCCTTTATTTTATGAGGTCATAGGATTTAGAGTTCGATTTGTTCTAGCGTTAAATAGCATTTGCATTTTATGTAGAGGTTTGTTTGATTTAAGCTCGTTAAAATATGTTATCTAAAATTTACGGGTATATATAAATTTATTAATATTATTTAATTGGATTAAATTTTTATATTTTTATAGTTGTTTTTTTTCTTCTTATCGATAATTTCATTCTAATCATAACAATAGTATTGGAAATTTTTAATGAAGAATATTTGAATTTTTATGGTGAATACAGTATGCAATATCAAATGTTTTAATAAAATATACTATATTGATCGTATGCCAATAAATGGTTGATTTAGGAAAATTATAATTGGGTATTAAATGTAAGCTGTGAAATAGCATAAATTACAATTAAGGCTAGAAATACATTAGTAATATTTCTGAATTTACTGGATAAAATTGTAGATTTTATTTTAAAAATTTATTTTAAACAAATATTGTGACACATATTCCACATTCCTTAATATGAAAAATCAAAATGTTTTATGATATTTACTTTTATGTAAATTAAAAATTTTTCTTATTTAAACTTATTTAGCATTTAATACTGTGTTTAGTATTAGAAAATTTTTTTAACTATATGATAATAACGATAAGGTCATATTGATTATTAGATTTTTAATTTTAAGGAATTTAATTATATCGCTTTATGTCTCTAAGCAGTTCAGATAATTAAAGATTGAAGCTAATCTCTGTATTTTACATTTACAATTCAAAAAAAGTTTTTTATAATATCAAATGGACAACTAATACATTCAATTTAAAATAAATTGAAAAGAAAAAAACATTTGTTTAAGATGACTCAAGTTGTGTTTACTAATATGAAAAATTGCTTAGAAAAATACCTGATCGTTGTTTGTATTTGTGAGCGGGAAAATGCTGAATTTCCATGATCAAGAAAAGTATTGAATTATTAATAATAGTTATTTTTTAAAATAAGCTGTCAAAAAATACTGACGGTTAGGGATTTCATGGTGCACGGTACACAAGAAAAATACTAGGTTATGCTCGTGGTTCGCTATGAAGTTGCGTATCGCGAAACTCACATTGTTGGTATCTTTCAACCAGATATCCAGAAAGATATCCAATAAGATATCCAATGAAATTTCCTAGGGTATTTTCGAGGGAGGTGGAAAGGCAAGGTGGATGCAAACGAAGTAGGCAGGTAGAGGCTGAATGGCGCGGGCCAGGCCCCTCGATGCTAGCGCCTATGTTCCGCTCCTATCTGGTGCTGATGCGCTCTCAGAGCAGCTGAGAGTCCGTGTCTTTTAGCCTCCGTCTCTCTCTCTCTCTCTCTCTCTCTCTCTCTCTCTCT
>NW_011948414.1:14682716-14716934 GCF_000503995.2 Ceratosolen solmsi marchali
CCTCGACCTCTGGTTGTCCTCGTCAGTCTATTGGGCTCTCGCTCGCCAAGCGATGACCCCTCTCTGTCTCTCTCTAGCTCGCTCACCTTACATATCTTCCGCATAGAACCTGCAAGCGCAGCCTCCAATGCTCCGCGCACACGTCGACCTAAGACCTCCGTTTTTCTCTCCCTCTCGCATGATAATCATTCCAGAGACACTCGACGGCGCACCGTGTCTCTCTCTCTCTCTCTCTCTCTCTCTCTCTCTATCTATCTCTCTTTCTCTTTCTCGTTCTCTCACTCTCTCGATTCTCGCGGTAAATGCCGAGGCAGCGCGAGAGCGCATCTTCGATATCGTCCACATTTTCATATACATGAGACATTCCACACGCCAGGGCACTCGACCCAGCCACTTTTATGTCGCTTATATGCTTGCGCTCGCAGCGCTCGTGGCTTTTTTTACCGGCTCCTAATAGTTTACCTTTTTCTCCTCGCTCCGCTCACTCGTTTTATGGTGTACTTTCTTTTTGCTATAAATTTTCTCTATATATACGCGGACCTTACAGACCTTTTTGCGGAAAATGTAATCTCGGCTTTTATGAATAAAGAACTTGGGGTGTATTCAATTTTTATTTATTAATTCATCTAAATAAATTAAGTGAATGATTCTTATGTTATTCTTATGCTGTATTATAATCTTAATTGCATTTACTCACAAGTATACAATGCTATCGTCTTTTTAGTTTCGAGTGTATGTGTGTTAACTGTTTTGTTATGCATTTCTCGTGTGATTCATTCATTAATTCATTAAACTATCGTCTGTTAAATTAAGTTAAATTTAGAAAAATTATTTATATTGATAAAATATATTAATTTAATATAATGTACTGATTGCAAACCTACGATGTAGGTCAGAGGAAAACGCAAAAAGAAATTGTGTCGCAAGCGCACAGCAAGCGTAATATAAAAGGCCTCGATGCCGTACAACAACGACGATGAAAATGTTTAATTAGTCGCTTCATTGAATCAAATGTTACAGTTTTTCGATAATAAAATACGATAAATACGTGATAATATGAATGGAAATGAAAATTAAAAAAATTCAACATTATTATCCGTATAAGTTGTATAAAATATTTTTCTTTTAATCAATACCATTGAATTATATTATCTATTTAAATTTAAATAACAATTATAGTAAAGTTTATTGTAAATATATACACAGCAGCATAAATAATTAATGTAAAAGGTACATTAATTAGCTCATTAATAACCTTTTTTATTCGAACTACTTCTTTAATTTACATTTTCGTTCTGAAATTTTATTATTTTCTTTATGTCGTTGCAATAAATAACTATGGAATAGTAAGTTAATACGAATAATAATTTCTTTTTAATTTTAGGAGTTTTTATCAATTTACATACATGAAATATTTAAGTTAATTCAATAAAAATAAGAATATTATGGTAGAGGTGTAAATATAAAGATTTAATGTTGAATTTATCTTTGAGAAATTAGTCGCATATATTTATGAATATTAATTAATAATACACTGTAGATTCTTAACACTTTCATTTTATTAACAATCATGAATATTTATATAAAATAGTTTGTGTATCTAAAGCATTTTTATTTATAATGATAGATTCCTTAAGTTATTAAGCGCTTACATAATAATCTTTGTTTTTTTTAGGAAAGAATAATTTAGAATCTTTTCTATTCCCCCCTTACTCTCTAGCATTTATTTGATACTTTGTTCAATCAACATTAAAACATATCGTGAATATAAAAATGATTTAAGTTTTTGAAAAATAAGGCCAATAATTAAAACGTACATCCCGTTTAGCTAATTATACAATATTTATTAGATATTTAATAGATAAAAATAGTCTTATAAATTCAATTAAGCTAAAAAAATTAAAAGAACTTAAATAAAATTTTTTTGAATTGTAGATATTGTAGATATTGTAGATATTTAATAGATCATTAATAATTTGATATTCATCTAATTATGGTTTTCTCATTATAAATAAATTTTTATTTCCACAGATATAGCAACCAAATGAATAATTATATATAAAATTTATTTAGTTTAAGATTTAAAATTTAAACTGAATAGTAACTGCTATATGTAATTTAATGGAATTTGCAATATTAAATAATTTATTGTTTAATGATATTATTGATTCAAATTTATCTTTTGTTTTTTTTTTAAACGTAGGTGATTGAATCTTTAAATTCGATTGTAAAATTTTAATGCTTAAAATTAAAATGTAAAATTAATGTAAAATTAAAATGTATAGTCTTCAATTTCGAAACATTATACTTTTTTTCGAATTAAAAACATTACGAGAAGTAAAGATAAAGTTAAGAATATTTTGCAATTACTTTTTAACAATCTTCTTCAGCTATTTATTTATTCGTATAATCGAAGTAATGAAGGTCGAGCAAAAATTTGAAGTTAACATAAAAGAAATTTTATTCGATCTAACGTCGTATTATATTTATAATCTTTAAGTGTATTAAAAATATTAGTTAATTTTTAGATTGATTTTATTAATTTTTTTTTTATATATTCATTTAACATGAAATTTTTCTCTTGCAGACTGTAATAAATCCAAATAAAGTATTAAAAATTTCCATAGTAATAATGGATGGGAATGTTTTATTTTGCTACATAAATTTTCGTAACATACAGAGCTATTGGAAGGAGTAGTAATTAAGGCAAGGGGAGTGAGGATCAGAGGAATTCGAAGTGAATTTGAAATATATTTGGCTTTGGACAGCCGTCACTAGCAGCAAGGGCAAAGAGTAAGAATCCGACGCGTCGGCTGGATGAAGATGTAACCCTCAGGGAAGGAGTCTGGTACAAAGATAATGAAGATCAATCATCGCGACTAATTCTGTAAATGGAAGAATAAATAGAGTGACGGAAGGGAACGAGGAGAAGGAATAAGAGAGAGAGAGAGAGAGAGAGCGAGAGAGAGAGAGAGAGAGAGAAGTGGAGTGATGGGGAGTGAGGGGTAGAAGGAGGGAGAGAAAGAGAGAAAGAGAGCTTTATTCAGATTCCCACATCAAAAAGTCAATTATGGTTGAGATAGAATAGTGAAAGAACATAAAAAAAGGAGCGTGCAGCGGACGGAAGGTAGCACGGGAGCTCTGCAAATCGATCGAGCGAAATAACAGTCTATCCTCCTCAGCGGGCTTCAGGCCTCTTTTGCTCTCTCGATCTCTTCTGTTCGTAGACCACTCGCGTAATACATTAGAGAGGGGGGCACTTTGTGCAAACACAAAGTGTATCCTCTTTCGCGCGGGTTGAAGCGGAGCTAGAAGGAGCGATCCATTAAAGCGACTGGTCTTTTATAATTCAATAACAGCGAAACGGTAGCCAACGTCGCCGCCTCTCTTTTGATCTGTAGAAGGTAATCAGCCCGCGCGGCTCCTCTTCTCGCGGCCAAGGTAGAAAAGGGACGCCTCTCTAGTTCCGCGCGCGGTACCGGAGGAGGTTGCACGACTACACGAAATAACAATTCGCGAGCAGCTCGCTCGCGCGCGTGATCCCGGGGCCGGTGCGGTGCGCTAAATAATGGCATTGAAGATTAGTTCTACCTGTCGGCCACTAAATTATTGGACTCGCCGTGGTAAGGACTGGTGCTTCGGCCCGAATCCCGCCGTGGCTTTTCACAATCGGGCTAAATAAGGCGAGCGGGCGCCCTTCCTTTTATTCCGAGGGCCGAGCCTTCAGTGTGTACGTGTGCAGGGAGCGGCACTCAGCCGCCGTACTTATCTTCTGTGTCTGAGTCCCTTCTCTGAGGCTTATTATTCGCGTAGCTCCTTGTTTTCTCGATCTTGCCGTGAGACACCTTCTGCTGCCTGCGATTATGCGTCGTCTGTATCATTTAGCGGGACTTCTAATCCAATCCGGACTATCAATCCCTGTTTGCTTTGCCTCCCTCTCCGATCGGCCTAGCCGCAATTGCATCTCGCCCGCTAGGATCTTCGAGGGAACTTAATCACACTCTTACTAACGATTTATTGCGCTTTGGACCTTAATTACTGTGAGATATGCTTATTCACTCGCTAACTTAACAATACGATACTAATTTTTTTATTTTAATTTTCTCCTTTATGCGCACTTTACTCCTCGTTTTATTGTGCTAACAGGTTTTTCCAATGTAACCAGCAACGGTAAAATTAAATTCTTTCTTTGTTAAACAAAAAATGTCTTTTTTTTTTTATTCAATTTTACTTTGATTTGATACTTCAATTAGTCTTTATTTAAATAACCACGTATTTATATTTTGAATTTATTTTACTGATTAAATTGTTATTGTTTTAACGAATGCCGAAGAAGTAGTGCTTAAAAAAATTAATCGCAATGATTTTTCATTTTTAATTCATTGAAATTTTTATAATCCTAATAAATGATTTTACCTTCCATTATGAGTATTTGAGTATTGCTTTACAAAAATGCCAGGTTACTAATTGAAAAATACGCGTCTTTTTAGATTAAATACATTAATTATCGAGAAATTTTTCGTATTTTATTTAATTACTCTTGAATTTTTCATTTAATTACTCTTGGCTCCGAAATTTATATCCCCATCGATATGATAAATATATTTGTTGCTTTCATTGTTACATTTCTCGAATCTGAATAACATATCTTATTGTAGATTACTTACTCTAAATCTCATAATATTTATCTTCTTATATCATACTTTGTATTATAATTTTCAAAAAAAAGATTTTGTAAATAAAGTTTAAAATTATAAGCCATAAATCAGATTACATGTTCATATTTAGCATAATTATAAATTTATCTAATTTGAGATGTTTGAAATTGATAAAATTTTTGCAATTATATTTTTTTTAAATAGGAGAAAAGCAAATGAAAATTTTTCATTAAAATTTTTATTATTTTTTGTCGAAATATTATTAATTATAAAACATTAAAATAATTTAGAGATAATAATGACAAATCGTAAAAAAAAATTTATTCTATTAACAATTTTATAATATGTCACTTAAGAACATTTATATTACTGAATTCGTAAACTATAGAAATATCAAAAAGTTTGAATCTTAATATAATAATATCGTATATTATTTAAATATTCATATACACTATTTCAATCATACTACAGATGCTCGTAGTACGAGTTTAACTTGTTCGTCATCACATTTGTATTGTATCTGAAAATTTTTTCGTTTCTTAGAAGCTTTAAATAATTAAAGTATTAGTTTGAAAATTTTTTGAATTCGTTCTATATAACCTGAATAAGAGATATATTATCGAAGTATTACGATAAAGTTAAACTATGCCAAAACCATAATTTTATAATTTATTCAACATTTATATGTAAAATATTATTATCAATTCGTTCAATTACTGTAGCGTATTATGAATTCAATAAACTAAGTTGTATAATTAATATGTATAATAATATTTTCAATTTTTTCAGAAAATTTGTTTCATAATGATAATAAATATTGTTGACATATCCGCTATATTTTGAGAAATTAATTGAAATTTTAAAGAATCATGTAATTTACACGAAGAAGAATTTTAATGACAACGAATTTTTTATTGAAGAGTTTAGTTTTTTAATTTTTAATATTTGCATGAGAATTTTCATACTTTATTTCGTTAAAAATTCTTATTAAATTTAAAAAATGATTTAATTTAGTCACTCTTTAATGATTTTATGCGTAGGGACAGTCGGTATAACCACTTCTTCATTTGATAATAAGTAGCGAAGTTTAATCGCGAAAATGAAATTCTGTTATGTAAAATAAAAGTTATGGAATGAAAATTAAAGAAATAATATGTAAATATTTATTATAATTGTGATATAAAAGAACGTCTTATAGTTATTTTATTTTTTCTAGAATAATTAAAAAAAAAAAAAAAACACGTTTATTTTGCATGTTTTCAAATTTTTGACGCATATATTGAAATTTTCAATTAATATAATGAGTCAATTCTTTGAATGCTTACCATAGTGAAAATAATATGTTTACATTTCGTCTTATTATGTATGTTATACAGAAAGAAATACTATATATTTTTCGGGGTTTATTCATTTAAGATTGATTTAGTAATGAAAAATGTTCTCGTGTTTACTGAATAAGGAACTAAATAAGTTTAAAATTTTTAAATCTTCTTAATTGCGAGGCTGTAAGCACCCTTGTTAATTCACCTATGATAGATATAAATTTGTTAGATATATTTCAAGGTTTGTATCATTAAAGTTTGAAAAAAGTTCATAAAATATGGTTAAAAAAAAATGTAGTACTTTATTAATTTTTTGGATACTCTTTATGTTCTTGAATACGTTATATAATATTATTATTGAACCAAGGATTTAATTTTGAAATGTGTAAAAATGAAAAGAAAATATTAAGCGAATCGTTTATAACTTAAAAAAAAGTTTCGTAACAGTTGGTCGATTTTGTAGCCAATATAAAACTTATTAATGGAGTTGAAAGTTAAAATGCAAGTTGAATTTCGTACGCTAGACGTAACTAATACTAGAAGAATAGAGAAAAACAAGAGAGAGAGAGAGAGAGAGAGAGAGAGAGAGAAATAATGAGAGTATGAAAGAAGGGAAGAGAAATGAAAAGCTATGACAGATGAGACGACATTAAGAGCATAATAAGCAGTCACGCAAAAGCCGAGAGAAAGGGAGAGTGAGATAGAAGAGCGCCAGACGAAAGGTATCTAAAAAACGAGAAGGAATAATAACAGGTGACCGGGCGGGGAGGGGCGAGTTTAGTAGAAAGAAAAAGAAGGAAACTCTTTTAGTCACGTAGTAAAAGCACGTCCGACGCGCCTCAGCATCTTTATAAATAAAGCGCCTTGTCTTTGGAGTGGCGCGCGTGAGCCAAGAAATCGGAACAAGGGAGGAAATAATGCCTTTTATAAAGCCACATAGCGTTGAGTTCTCTTCGAACTCCCGCGCAGTCCGCGCGTGTGCTCTGCAGCAATGCTCAAACGCCGCGTTCCAGGTATTATCCGCGAACGTGAGTAAATTTCAAAAGGGGCAGAAATAAGGGGAATCGAGTCCGAGAGCAAGCGAAGCCTCGGCATACACGCGTGTTGCTTTCTTACGAGCGCCGATCGCTCCTGTTCCGGCGCAGTCAATATCATTAACAGTCAGCTCTTCGGCTTACGGCTGTTGGTATAGTGAGGACTTCCTGCGCTATCGGTTGTGCATAATGCTTATAAGTATCCACACATTCACCCGAGGGATTCTGTTTTTATAACGATGGACGGATTTGTATACAGACATCTACTCGCTTTGCATCGGTAATGGAAGAGTCGATTGGCTAATCAGGATAAAATGGTTTGAGATTCTAGATTCATTGTTCATATTAACGAATTGGTTTAATTATTATATCAAGTTTCATATTTACTATTGCCTTTGGCGCGCCATTTACGTAGCCCACAATTTTTTCTTCTTCCCTTTTTAGATTCAAATGCGAAGAAGGTTGGTACGTGATTACTTTGTATCGCTTTAAACTGAATTTACATGTATTTTGGTTCAGCTGTTTTTTTTTTTTGCCTCGAGACTTTCGTCCTATTTCGAATGATGATCCTGTTTTTGTGTGTGTACAAAACTATTAGAGTTTGTGGAATGGAGGGATTGCGCTTCTTAATGGCTGTCGAATTGTGACACTCATCCATTTGAAAGGAGACACGCGAGCCAATTTCATAGGCACTTTGAATGCTTACACGGAAATCATGAAACAGCGAAATTTTTGTACCTTCCATTACGTACACAAATAGTATAAATAATTTAATTTGTAAAATAGAAACATTCAATACAATGTAGCTGGAATATAATTTTCGTCAATACCGATTAAGTATAATTCAGTCACTGTTAAGTTAAGTTAATTAAGTCACTGATTAAGTGTATGTGTCAATTAATGAAATTATGAAAACATAAATATATATATCATTAGAATCTAATAAAATAGATTTAATAAAATAAAATAGATTGTCATATTTTTGCTACTAAATTCAAATGGAATAATAAAAATATATAACATATTTATATTAAAGCGAAAGCATCTTTTAGTCGAGTATAATAATTTTATTTTCATTTTACTTTTGATGCATATATATTTTCATTTTAGATTTTAATAATTTACATACTTGTAATAAGTGAATTGCATAAGTACAACTGATAAATAAAATGTCAACAAATTACAAATTACAAACTTATTTTTCAAAGGGGATAATAAAATACGTGTTCTTATATATGCATTTGTAGTTAGAAATTTAAACAATTTTATTTATATTGTTTATTAGCTATAAGTTAAAATAATATATTAATGTTTATTTTTGTCATTCAATGATTTTTGGAAATTGTTTACTTTTTCATTGAATAATGATTATTGTTAGAGAGATATCGCTGAAAAATTTATAAAATTTGAAACAGTTGTGATAAAAATGATAAAATTTTTTTTTGGTATTTGATATATATATTGGTTGATAAATGATGAATTATGTTTATTTATGTGGAGATAATAAATGGAGAAATATATGAATATGATGAAAGTCGAGGTAAAATAGAATTATAATTCAATATATTGATACTTATATCACTAAATTGCTGTACAAATATTAAACGTCAGTATAGAAGACTGCATTTTTGTAGTTATTAAAATACCTAAAACAGTTATTTATATTCATATTGATATTTAAAATAAAAACGCGCATACGTCAAATTAGCAAGGCATATTCGATTAATGTTCTTTTATATTCCCGTACAATAGTACGATCGTATAGTCAGGTAACAACATCTATAAAACAAACTTTTATTCTGTTCACGTGTAGCTGGATATTGTAGTACACACTACATATAGTGAGAAAGGTGGATTGACACCTCAAATCACGAGGCATGTAATGAACAAACAATTTTCTCTACCCTCTACTGGCCGCTTCATCTCAAGTCATCATTAATCCACTCAAGACTCACTTTTTCAAGTATTACTTTCTTACTTACTTTCTTTACTTGAGTTTCTCCGCCTCTCTTTTATTTTCTTCCTTTTTTTTTTTTTTTTTTTTTTTTTTTTTTTATTCGACTTAGACCCAAAATCTCGAAGGTCCGTTTGTTCCGGGCGTCATTATCAATCGATCGGCACCCAACTGAAAGATGTAGGCTCATGTATACGTGTGCGCGAGCTCAATTTGAATAAATGTGTTTAAGGGCATGAACGTGCGCTCTCTCGAATCATTCGCGTACCATCAATCAATGAGGCAAACAAGAGTAGTTTTTCAGGCCAAACACTGTACGAGAATTATGGTGTGACTAAAAGGGTGAAGCTCAAGAAAGAGTCACGTTAAATAGATGTAGGATAAACATAGTAAGAGTCGCAGCTGTTTCATGAAGTAGAGAGAGAGAGAGAGAGAGAGAGAGAGAGAGAGAGAGGCGAAAGAATAGGGTGAATTCACACAAAAGCGTAATGGTTGGAAGCGTGGAGTTCTTAATTAACGAAAGTTCGGTGAAGTGTTTTTTTTGAGGCTCTTGTTGATTTATCAAGAAGTTCAAGAGAGGTATGAGAAGCAAAAAAACAACGGAAATATTAAAATGCTCCTGCTCTCGTCAGAAGAACAATATGTCTCTTGGGCTCGGTTGTTCACGCGAACGTGCTCTGGATGCGATGCTGCTATTTTTGATGCATGTATTCATATGTTTCTATTCTTTGTTTAACTCTCGTCATCGCTTCATCTTCTTCCTTGCGCACTCCTACGCCTCATACTATCCCTGCACCTCTCATTCTTGATGGCTACTATTGCTCTGGGATCTGCAGCTTGAATTGAAATGCATACAGTGCACATCCTGTCCACGAGAATAAATTCAAACAAGCGAGCGCAAAACTTCAAAATCCAATAACAACGCACCGAGCGTGCCACAGGTTTACAGAGCCAAGTCAGAGGAAGACGCGTCTCATGATTGTCTTTTAGAGGCTTCTTCTCTTTTTTCTTCGCTTCATTCATTTCTCTCTCTCTCTCGTCTTCTTTGCTTTCTTTATCTTATATAGCTCCGTAAACCTGCAATGATTTCGTTATGAGCATAGGTTGCATATCGAAAAGATATACCGAATAAAGAGTACCTCTCCTTGTTTCCACTCTTATTTCCCTCTATTTGTTTTTACTCTTTCTGCTCCCCCCCCCCCCCCCCCCCCCCTCCCCCTCTCTTCTTCTCTTTTTTCTTCGCTTCATTCATTTCTCTCTCTCTCTCGTCTTCTTTGCTTTCTTTATCTTATATAGCTCCGTAAACCTGCAATGATTTCGTTATGAGCATAGGTTGCATATCGAAAAGATATACCGAATAAAGAGTACCTCTCCTTGTTTCCACTCTTATTTCCCTCTATTTGTTTTTACTCTTTCTGCTCCCCCCCCCACCCGTCGCTCTCCTACTATCTATCTATCTTTCTCACTCTATCTCCTTCTCTTCCACCATTCTTTCGTCGTGAGGAACGAATAACCGAAGCGACACTTTTTTTTAACGTTTCCTTACCTATCTACTTGATCGTGTCTCTCTTTTTCTCCTTTTTTGAAGTAGCTATTTGGATTTTTTGAGATTTATGATATTGGTTTTAACGTATATTTCATCGCATTTACGTACGACTTGCTTCCGGAGACTTACTCTGTTGTTGATCTTACTACTACTGCTGATTGTGGTTTGTGTTGCTAGTGGAATTGAATGGGGAACACTGGATTATTGTTATGCTAAATATGAGAAGTGATATATTTTCTTACAAAATAACGTTCCTCTTTTACTTTACTCTACGAACCCTCCAACTAGATATTAAAGACATTCGGCACCTCGAATATCATTATTTTGATGAAGAAACATGAGTATCAAAGAGTTATAAAAGAATACCAAAGATACTTTTTATCGAATAAAATCTTAATCTTTTATAAATAATCGTTCTGTTGTCCTGAATATCAAAAGTACAATTTCAAATATTTATAGCTTATTTAGTATAAAGTAAAATTTGATTACCAGATTACCATTAAATTTGATACGCTGATATCTGAATTAATAAAAAATTAAATAATAATATCTTATAAAAGTATTATTTACTTCCAGAAAAATTCATTTATGAAGCATTTATTATTTCAAATATTTCCAAAGTAACATTTCACGACTAATTTTTAATCGCAAAGTTTTATCAGATAAAATACATTATTAATAACATTGTTATATATTTGCACTAATTTAAATTGAAGAAAATTTAATTGATTTCTCGGAGAATAATTATTGATTTATGGAATTTAATTCTTTTAACAATTTAAAAATCCAAAGGCAATAGAATAATCAATAAAAATTTCAAGGCTGAATGTTGCAGAGAAAAATAATCACTTCGTACCTGGATTGTATTAAAAAGATTTGTTTATTAAAATTTATCATTAAAATTATTTATTAAAACTTTAGTTTACTTACTAAAATAATACATAATTTTAATTTTATGGATTTATTGTTATTGGTAAATATTTTAAAAAATACTTAAATGCTAATTACGAAGAAAAGAAAAGAAAAATTGGCAGATTTTAGAAAAGTTTGTGTTTGTTACTTAGTATCTTATACTAGAAGATTCACCTTGAAAATTGTGAAAAATAAAAAAAAAAACAGGAGAGAATATAATAGCTTACGTGATCTAAAAATATAGGCGATTGAATTATGATCATAATAAATGTTACTTTGGTATTTGTCAATAGGGAAAAAACGAACTACTTATGGCTCAAAAGTATAAAATGTTTAAAGTGCGACAATGTCCTTCGATTTATTTGTTCTGGGTGACCTCTTGGATCGTAAGATGTTTTTTCTTTCAATACTGTCATCAAGGGCAACGAGCCAAGGAATATTTCATGGTTGTTACACGTAGAGCTGCAGCAGAGTAGACATGAGATTTGAGAAAAAAAATAAAAAATCCCGTGTGATATCCTATGTTCAGCCCGTACCTATATATACAAATGAATTCTAGAAAGCAACCTACTGGTATGCGAGAGACGGGTGGGGGTGGGAGGGGGGACGAAAAATGGAGATGAGTGGACAGCTACATGACCAAGAATCAGAGCGAATGTTATAAAGTGATTATAGAGAGGGGGAGAGAGCTTTTACATTTGGAGTTTATTTTCAGTTGTGATCACTTTAGATTATTTATTTCAATTATAAAAATACAATAATCAGATATTCATTGAGAAGTAAGAACCAATTTTTTAATTTTTTGTTACTACCAATGTGCCGTGATCTGTTATTAATGGGAAAGGGTGAGAGTTCTTTCTTATGCGTGTGATACCTGGCAGCTAGCGAGTTCGTGTATCATGATACAAAGTGCGCACAGTATTTTTAATTTTTCTTTTCGATATTTTTTACCATCAAAAACTTTAGTTATCCATGATAAAGCATTTATCTTCTTTCCAGAATTAAAAAAAAAAAAAAAAAAAAAAAAACACGTACGTTGTGGTTGCTTCTAATAAGTAACAAATAATCTTATGTATAAGACTATTTTTTTAATTTGACTTTTCGTTCCTGTCATTATTGTTAACATTCTTATATTGACATTTATGTAATATTATAAAAATGTTATATTTATAAAAATTTATGTATTTTATCCTATGTTAATAACTTTCTAATTTTTATTTGATTATTGTTGCTAAATAATTACATTAATTAACATATTATTAACATATTTTTAAGTATTATAGTTACTATTAACTGTGTTAAAAATTTAAATAATTACTTTATCAATAGTTTTTTATGATAATATAATGATAATAAACTAATAAAAAAATACATATTTATTTATTATATATGCTAAAATCTACATTTTAAAATTTATTACATAAAGATTCAGTGTTATAATTCAATCTTTATTTGCTTGGAATATATTTTACGTAAACTTTGCATTCTTTCTGACTATTGAAATATAAATGAACATTCAGGTTTATCGAATATTTATACCTTGTTAATTCCCGATTAAATGTATATATATATATATATATATATATATATATATATATATATAAATTTTGCTTGTTTAACGAATAAAAAGGTCTTTAAAATTTTACTTACCATTATATGTAGAAACTATCTCAGATTTATAGATTTTTAAAAATAAAGAAAATATTATAAAATATACATTTTTTTTTTTCATTTATTTTGTAACCAAGCCATAAGTGTGCATTATGAATCGTAAATTATATTAGTAGATACAATCACAAGAAAATTAATAAAATTAATAAGTTATTTATTAAATTAATTAGAAAATTTTGATTCTTAAATAAGTACTATATTTTGTATATTATTAAGTGCTTAACTTTTATGATTTTCAAATGAGATATTCGAAATGTTTTCTAAATGCGATTTAGGATTATAGATGAATTGAAGTTAAGTTTTTTTTTAAATAATGGTTTATTTTTCAACTATTCGATACAAATTTCTATATTTATAAGTGAATTTTTTTATCAATAGCATTGGTTAAAGATTATTTATAAACGTAACTTGTAAAGAAATTCGTTAAATGATAAGGACGAAATAATCAATTTTACTCTTACGTTTAAAAATGAATCTCGCAAATATCGGTAAAAGAATATTTTCCGACGAGAAAGGTAAGTTAGATATTCAAAATGATATGTGCTTCCTTGAAGAATTTTTTAAATATTTATACTATTTAATTTACTGTATATTTCAAATTGAAATATTTTAAGGATAAAGATTTTTCATGATGAAAAATGGTTAACTAAAAGTAATATTCTAAGACTAGAAATAAAAAAAAAAAAAAAAGAAAAAATAATATATTGAATTTCAACAAAGTATATTAAATTAATTTATTAATGAAAAATAAGGAAAACTTTCATTAAATTATAAATTAAATTTTCCATTACATTTGAAGAAGAGTGAATGTTAAATAATATGAATTACATTGGAGAATTCTTGGGTTGATGGAAGATAAAGAGAGAGAGAGAGAGAGAGAGGGAGATAACTAGAGAAGAAAATTTAGAAAGAAAATAAGTGGTGCCAAACAATTTGAGAAAGGTCAGTCTTGTGAAGAAAATTTGTCGAGTAAAGTGGATGGCTAGGGAGCGTGTTAAGATGCTACGTTTGGTACGAGGAAAGAAAGAAATCAGAGTAAGATAATAAAATGGAAAAGTTATGGTTGTGAGAGCGAGCCAGTTTCGGGTGTAAGCTTGTGCATGCCGATGTTTTTTCTTTCTCTTTTCTCTTTCAATGAATGAACCTGCACAATCCAAGGAGCCTCTTTTTGCCACCTGCTGAGAAAATGCTACGTGAGAGATGAAACGAAAAATAAATAAAATCGATTAGGAATAGAAAATGTAATCAACTGCGCGCGCGTTTGTGTGTGTGTGTGTGTGCTCGTATGCACGTAGGGAATGTAAATAAACTATAATTTTTATGCGCCGAATTGAGAATTTGTAATCGCTCAACTATTGCTATAAAATTCTTTGCCAACGTCTATTTAAAAGTAAATGTTTTTAATTTTATTGAAATACAAAAGATATTAAATTTAATTGATCGAATATAAAAATTTAATTCTGGACTTCTTGATAGTATCGACGGAGTGAGCAAAATTTAATGGCTCCATCAAGCCTAATTTATGAGTTATAAACCTAATTGTTACATAAAAAAAATATATTTGTTTTGATTCGAGTGGTGAACGGATGAGATTTCTATGGTTTCGTACCAGTTACGCACTAGCTTTAAGCTTCCTGAGGCATTAATTTTAGAAGGTCTTTTCATAAATGAGAATAAACTTTGACATTTTAAAGGTATCTTAGCGGGATTAAAGAAATTTTAAATCTTTTAAATGATTACTAAATGATCTATCTCCAAAGGTTTTACCATTCTAACTCGTAAGTCCGTTGTATACTCATAGAACAATAGAAGTATTAACAGTTTAATCGGGTCAATCCATATGTTCTCGCAATGCTTACTTCTGAGTCCTGATTAAAAATATGATTGAACAAGATAAAGAAAAGATGATTCTCAGGTGTTGTGTCAGATGTCTCCGTCTTCCTTTGCCTCTCACGCGTCGAGTATGGCACAGTTATTTGCATCATTCATCAGAGCGGTAAAAAGAAATGGTTAGCGACCGATGGATAGAGGAGTAAGCGAAGAATATGTTGGAATGCTCTGCCGTCTGAGCGAGACAAATGAATAAGTCGAGAGAACGGGAATGGGAATGGCAAAGAGAATGGGAATCTGCGCGGTGACACCGATAGGAATAGCAATGGGAACGGGAATGAGTAGGGGATGGAGCGGGAGGAAGAGAAGAGGTAAAGTCGCATGAGTACCCGCGCATCGAAATCACCATGATTCTACGCAGAGATTCGTCGCATTGTTGGACATCTCTTGGTAATATTTTATTGGTTTTATGACGTCATTAATCTCATTGCTGCTCCCCCACAGCTTTAATCGTAACACATCTAAGCTCCATCCATTCTCTATATTTCTCTTCCCCCTCTCTCACTCTCTCTCTCTCACTCTCTCTCTCTCTCTCTCTCTCTCTCTCTCTCTCTTATTCACTCGTTTCAGGACTTGACTTACCTGTATCGTGCGCCGTCCTTTTAGTGAATTTATTTTAGTTCGTAAAATACTGGGTTTACGACATCTCGGATGCTACTCGAGCTTAGGTCTCATTTTTAAGGCCTAATCTTGAATTTTTCAATAAGCCGCTGCGCATATGTCATGCCAAACGTTCTTCTTGCTTTTGTTGAGAGGAAATATTTTACGTTTTTTTAACCAATTTTTTTTATTCTTCTGCTCTTCGCTCTATCTAAATGCTTATATATTATTCTTCTAACTGTAAACGTTGGTCTGATTTTTAGCTCATAAATTCAAGCTGGTGCTTCTCTAAAGAATTAACGTTTTTCCATATGAACATTAATTTTACGTAATTTTGAGATTAAATGATAACTATGCATGAATACTTAATATTTGTATATTTCATCAATTATTCGACATAAAATTACATATTTTATCTACCATTTTATTATAGAATTTATTATTAAAAATTAAAATCAGACATATGTAAATATATAATAAAACAGACAATTATTATTTTCTTTTACTTTCTGATTAATACATTTTTATATAAATATATTTTTAAAGGTAATTTACAAATAATAACATAAAATAATTAATATAAAATAACAGTAATTTTATGTTAAATTATAATTATTTGAGAGAAAATTAAATATAATTGATATAACGAAATCATAATTTTCATTATATCAGTATTTTTGAAGAATAATATATTAGACATCTGCTTTGTAAGCTCAGCCAATTATTATCCAGTAACGAAAAATTAGTAATCGAACAGTAAATATGGTATTGGTTACACATTATTACATATTAATTAGGTTGATAAGTTACCTTGCATTTGCTTGTATAGGTAAGTAGTTGTTATTCAGACGAATCTGAGAATTATTCTATTTTTTGCTATTTCTTTAAAAAAAAAATTATTTTTTTTTATTTTTTTTTTATATGGATAATTTAGACTATTCATTACAAGTTTCATATTATGATTTTAATTTGTATTTAAAAAATGATTTATTTACGTATTAAATTTTATATTAATATATTTAAGATTTTGCTTTATTATTTAATTACTCCGCTTTTCTGTTCCATTGCTGTAAATGTTCAATGAAATATTTTCCTTTTACAATACATACATTGTAATTTCATAATGAGTTAAAATCTTTATATTTGTATATATAATTTTAATTAATTTTGTATATTATATAACTTTGATATAAAATAATACATACTTTTTAGTATACATTGAATTAAATTTGGTAGAGAAAATGAGACTATAGACATTATGTATACAAGATTAAACGATTCAAGTCAATATATATTGATTCTGAGATTAAATAGGTCTTTTATCTATAAAGAAAATGTACATATAAATATGAAGCTTTTGCTGTTTGATAAGTTTAGATAATCTTTTCATCTTTTAAATTCATTGAGTAAAAATTGTTCTTCTATTAAAAGTTGTATTATTCTTACAAGAATTTCCTTAAAATTCTATAAATATTCAACTATACATTAAAAAACTTGATTTCTTCAATATATTTTATATATTTTATAGACACACTTGTGAATTTTTAAAATTTACTATGAATAATTAAACCATTAAATATTTATTAACTAATTAAATAATGGGTTTAATTATTATTCATTTATGAATAGTAGCAATTTCAAAATATTTGTAATTATTGTGACGATTTAATAGAATAAAGATATTGTAGTGGCTTTGAGAAAAAATTTATGTATCGCTAAATTGAAAATTGGTCAACTGTGCGATAAGAAAAACATCTGGAAATGTTGTAACAAAAGATTCAAGGAAAGCGTATTTATCTCATATTTTGTAAAATGAAAATATTCTTATGCTTTTGTACATAGAATTGCGTTATTTGTTCAATATATATGTATGTGTGTGTGTGTGTGTGTGTGCGCGCGCGCGCGCGCGCGTGTATGCATACGTATATATAATTTCTGAATAGAATTATGTTGAAAGTAAGTGATTGTACATCAATTACAAAGGGGAGCTCAGTGCATGATATCGCAAAATAAATCAAGCGGTGGGAACAATAATGAATAAATCTGTGGCTAGAATAACCGTATTTCAGAGGCGTCATTGACAGAGAGAATTGGATACATAAATATTTGTATTATTGAAAAAAGAAATAATAATTTTGTGATAGATCAAACTCAATATCTTGTAACCAAATCTCCGCTTAACGAAGTCGAATAAAATAGCTGAAGTATTGTATCTACACTTTAGATGAAAGCCCCTCAACATTTTACGAGGGTCAAGGAGCGTAAAGTGCATCCTATCAAGATGTAGCGCGCGGAAAAGGCCTCGGAAAAAGTGAAAAGACAGAAAAGTTAAGCTTGGGGTTGTCAGCATTGGAGAAGCGCCCCGGTCACGCGAATCAGCCCTTGCGCCGGAAGTACTAAAGACGCGTATACCAGGAAGAGGCGGTTGCTATTGTTCCGGCAACGAAAGCTGTATGCGTGAGAATGCAGCCCAAGCCGCTCGTGTTGCATATAAACGTGCTTTCAAGACATTATTTCGAGTTCGCTGTTCTAGAGGAACATAATTGTTGAGGCCTCTAACGTGGCATGGTGCGCGCGCGCGCGCCATTATCGAGGATCGCGATCGTTTCTCAGCGCGTTTGTCCGGTCACAATACAAAATTAAGATAATAATCTATAAGCGAGAGACGTGGTCGCGAGAACCCGGGATTCAGGACTTGCTGGGACTCTCTTAGCTGTGCATTCATCAGTGCGTATCACATAGCGCAACTTGGCAACTAGATGCACTTACGAAAACTAACAAAATACACACTCCCGCGATAAATTGTCGATCATAAAATATTATAGAAAGAGATTATCGTGGCCCTGTGCATTTGATCGCTGTCCTCTTTTTGGCTCGAAATAATAGAGGATAATGGAATGGGGGTAATTTGGCGGCTTGAGCTTGCGGAGCTTGCTAGACGCTTCCCATCATTTCAATCATCGAACGAACGAGCTTCGTCTAATAAATGCACTTACAGTAACGACTATCGTTTTTCCTTTTATTCCTAATTTGGCCATACTACTACGTATCAAACTTTCATCGAAGGTCCGAAGTTTTTCTAAACGAATCGTTCCATTGGAATCTGGTCGTATTTCTGTGCCTCCCTCCTGTATACCTTACACCTTATCCCCCGTTTGTTCTCGGGTGCCAGCAAGACGATTGCGATCTTGGCCGCCATGTTTTTTCTTAGGCTCCTTTTTTCGGGACTTGCGGGAATCTCACGCGTGTTTGAGATTGTGTCGAGGGAGCTATCTTTTTCTTCCTCGACACCCTTTACTCTATCCTTTTCTACTTCATCTCCTTCCCTTTTACAAAACCATATTCTCATCCTACTCCTCCATCTTTTTCTTCTTTTCTTTTTCTTTCATCAGAAGGTTCCGATGCAGAACATGTATGAAGATCAATCCTTGATCTGATTAAGATTTACACTAACTTTTTCCTCCTCTATTTTTTTTTTCTTCACTACATACTTTAACATTATATTCTCTAATCTCTTATGTATAGAACGGGATTTGCAAAATAAAACTATAGCTCGTTTTTTTTTTTTTTTTTTTTTTATTGCGCCAGTTTAAATTTTTTAGTGCAAAAAGTATGAAAAAAGTTTTCAATATTTTTGTATTAAATTATTTAATTTTTTTTGCTTCGATGATTATCGAACTAAAATCAGAAATATATAACTTTCGGATAAAATCTTAATTGGATTAAATTGATGTGTTACACTTTCAATCAGATAACAGACTGCATTTTATCTCGAATATAAAAGCATATTTTAGATATTTTTCTATCTTTTTATCGAGATTATAAAGAAAAATATTGGATTTTAAAATCCATTTATATTTCAAAGGATAAAATGATGCTTAAGTATAGTAAATTTTATATTCAATTACACAATCATGAAATGTCACTTTTAATTTTTAAAGTTCAATACACTTTTCAACCGTGAGTTAATACGAATAAGTGTATACCAAATCCATTTGGCCTTTTCCTTTTTTAATTTATCAATACAAAGAATTTTAAAGATATTCCCGAGGTAGAAAATTGAGAAAACTATTCATGGATTAGATTTATGTAAGGCAAGTCTTTCGTTGCCACACGATCGGCTATCTATTATTTTTATTTTGGAAATATCTACGTTTTTTAACGGTAACTTCTTCGGTAAACCATTAAAAATATCGCTTTTAAAATTTTCAAGAGATGACGTTCATCTTCAATTATACTTGTGTACATTATTTTATTAACCTCCTTTTAATATTAATGTCTTTCCATTAGTTCTCTGGAGTGTCTTCGTCTCCAGGGGCCATGCATAAATTATGGTGACGCGATAAGGTTTGAATGAAAATCTATGTTACCGGATAGATACGAAATACCGATATAAATCCACAGCGAATAAAACCAGTCTAGCTTTCTAATTAGGAAGCCCAGTACCATATAAAAATCTCGTAAAAATGATGAAATTTTCAAACTCTAATAAAACTCCTACACTTGAGAGTATACAAACAAAAGACTAGCAAGATCCATAAATAGTAAAAATTCATCTGATCCATACGTCTTATTTACATTGTAATTTAAAGAAACACACCTGTACTGCATGCGCTGTGTACATGTGAAGGACTTTATTGTGTTCCTTTAAATTTTAAGTTGAACGGTAATCACCCTACTTTTGTTATATTATTCGGTGTATTTTCATTATTTTTATTATATGTATTACACAAAGTATGTTTTCAATATTTTTCTTGAATTAGTTGCTTGCAAGGAATGCAACACTTTTTTCAAGTTTTATTTTCCCGCAATTTGCTTGGAAAATATGTCGCTATGTTGATTCATCTATAGTAAATGGTATATTAAGCCATTTTCATTAATACTTTTTGTTAATATTGAGCTTTTTTTAAACTTCGTCTCTTACCTATTTCATTTTATTATTAACTTTTTCAATTTCCTTTCATATTTCTTATGTCGTTCTAATGTACATCTTTTGTAAATATTACAGTGAGTATTTTTTAGTAAAATTGAAATTTTTAATGAACTAAATTTTAGAATTATTTATTTAGAATTATCATTGAAAACGTTATATTATTAATTATTTAAAATTTTCGTGTTGTTAGTTTTTGTTAGTACTTCTCCATATTTAAATTGACAATTTTTAAATTCACATGCATTATTAACTTCTCTTAATAATTGAAACATAAACAATAAAATTAAATATTATTATTGACTATTTGTAGTTAACTATAGTAAAGTATATATTTTAATATAATTCATTTAAGATTTTGAAGATTTTCTTATCCGTAATATTAGCAAACGAGGCTAAGTTAGTATTATAAATGTACTAATAAATAAATAAATTTAATATTTATATGCTTAACAATATATAAATATGTAATATATTGAGTAATTAAAAATAAATTTTATTTACAACGTAAAAATGAAAAATAATTTTTATTTGTGGGCTGTTGTACAAATGATAAATTTATGATTATATTGTAATGTATTGAGAGTGGTAAATTAATATTTATTTTATAAGGATTAATATTACACGTTATTATCATAAAACAAATGAGTATTTTATTAATCATAAATTATAAGCAAGTTCGTTTGTACAATGGTTTTAACTTTAGGGAATTTTCTACATTGCTCTCGATATAAATATACGCATACATATTTTCTACACTACATTTACTTTAAAAAAAAATTTGAAATATTATTGTAAATTTTATTTTCTTTTACATATATGTTTATTTTATTCTAATTTAGAATATAAAAAAATGATTTGGACTAACTGATGAATGCTAAGAAAAGTAAATCAGTTTTTTTGAGTATTGTCGATGTGAAGAATAGGTGCCATTATACTTTTTACGCATTGATATTTAATCTATAATATATTTTCATATTTGACATTTTAAATAAATATACTTACTTAAATATATAGTTACGTACACATATCGATATTTGCATTTATAAAAAGAACAGAATTCAATTATAAGAAACGAAAAGTAAAAGCATTTCGGAAGTGCGGGTTCTTAAAGTCTCATCGCCAATGATCTGGAATGAATAATATAAGTTATAAAAGTAAGTTTAAAAAGAGATATAATATTTAGAAAATATTGATTAAATAAAGTATTTATTATCTCAATAAATTCATGAGTGAATTTCTTCTAAGAAGACTCGTTAGTCTCTTTCAACAAACACTCTAATGCTGCAGAGTAATATAGATGAAGGAATTTGAGCGAAGGAGTTTTCTGATGCCCATATGTGAACACATAAGAGAGCTATTTGCTATTTCAGGTAATAGGTAAG
Organism: Ceratosolen solmsi marchali; assembly: GCF_000503995.2. Lineage (NCBI taxonomy): Eukaryota > Metazoa > Arthropoda > Insecta > Hymenoptera > Agaonidae > Ceratosolen > Ceratosolen solmsi. The sequence continues at coordinate 14,704,619 of NW_011948414.1, forward strand.
TCAGTCAATAAGAATCTTAGTCAATGGAATGGCGAGCTGCTAGATGGATAGCGGAAGAATGAGAAACAAATAAGAGTAGGAGAGTGGGTTTGAAAAGGAAGAGACGAAGTAGAAAGAGGTAGGTTGAGGATGCGTGTGAAAAAGCTTCAACCCAATATGGGCTACATTTCTCAGTGGGAATGAGTCGTGATAGTCGTCTAAAATATTGATTTTACTAAAGGCAAACGTTCATGTATGATTTTAAGAGCGATTCCCGTACGTTATTTCTATTTTTCTTTTTTTTCTTCTTATTTTATTTCTTTTTCAACGCAATATTTTACTCATTTCTCATTTCTTTTTCTTCCTTTACAATCAATTATACCTACGTATTTTTTTATTTCCATGAAATTATAATTTGGTATATAGAATAGGTTACAATTTCGAATTTAAATAAAGAGGCCAACTCTCGTAAACTTTCCAAAATAATGCGACGGATTTTTAATTAGTAGAATGTTTATAAGGAATATTCACCTATATTATTGGATGCAACATTTTTTTCATACTTCCATATCGGTAATTTTCTTTATTATCACGTACAATAATCGAAGTCTTATTATGTATTATCAAACTGGTAAATATTTGATAAAAATGTAAATTAACAGCAGCATGAGCACTACGATTTATCCTATTTAAGTATCATATCTTATGTATTAGTGTTGTATTTTTGCCCTTTCAATTTTAATCGTATAATAAAATTATTGCGATTCAATACTAATTTGTATACTTTTTTAATTATTTATTTCCATTCAATAGATCATATATATACAATTTAATAATGATATATATCATTACTGGGTTTACTATATAAATTAAAAGTATAAGATTCAAATTCTTATTACTTATAATTCATTTTTGCTGCTGAAAAAAAAAATACAATTTTAAATTACTTTATATAATTGGCAAATTATTTTACACTTAAATAAAGGTATTTAACAATACGTAGATATATATGTTATACAAATGTTACACAAACTTATGTTTCAAATAATGTGTGTATTAATAAAATTTCGTTGTATGTAAATGTATAGAATTAAGAAAATATTTCTTATTTTTCGTTTTTTATTTCTAGAGTTTTCTTTGAATAGTATTTATGTAATAATAAGAATATTCTTCGAGCAGAGTGCCATCAATTATGATAAATATACGATTTTAATATATAAATTGGAAAGCATCTAAAAGCTTCAATATATAATTAACCAATGAAGAAAAAAAATTTTCCGTTAAAATAGAAAGAAAATTAAAAAAATAATATGCTTGACCCATGAGAATAAGCGTTTATAATAAGCGGTAATTTTATTTTGATTCAAATTATTTTCTTAATTTTGTGACAGAATCGAGTTATTTTATCAACTTAAATTTTGATACGTTTAGAATTCTGTAAATAAATACTTTAACGTACGTTTAATGAAGATAAAAGTAACGGGTTTTATTTGCGAAAAGGTCTGTGGGGGTTATGAGAGAAGCCGGCTATATTCTAATTCATAATATTGAAAAATCTCGGAATTATGTATTTGTTCATAGAGTTTGCGGCATACATTTCTTCAAAGATCAGATGTAACATTCAGTAGAAAATTTTTGTTGATAACTGAGAATGAAAAGAAAAGGAAGGATGAAAGAGTTAGAGAGAGAGGGAGAGTATGTATGGGCTAGAGAAGCCACAGGAAAGCCTAAGTGCGTGAACCTGGTAATCCTCTAACTAATGTACATCTTCTACATGGAGTCGGAGATTGAATATCATCCGCGAGAAAGCGATAATTTCAACAACAGATGTCGTCTTATAATTTTGCACTGAGAAATACATACATAGGCCTTAAAACTCGTGGCCGGTCGCTAAAGAAAGAGGAAGCGAAGAAAGATAAGCAGTAAGGAAATGAAGAAAAAGCCGTTCAAGATGCGCGCTCGTAAGATTGAAGCAGTCTCAAAGTTTTATCTACAAGGGGGAAGAAAAATTATATCCTAGGGTACATTGCCAGTCTGAGCCTTATGAGTCTGCTATTTATAATGGAATTTAATCAGTGCTTTATAATAAAATTATGATTTTATTAGTTTCATGATTACTCTTGTATTGCTCGTTAAAATTGATAACATTTTGTATTAAAACACTGGAATATATACATAGAATGATAAGAAAGATATGCAATAACTATTTATTTTTGAATTATGATAATTACCTAGACGCTTTAATTTAAGTTTTTAATTTCTCTAAGTTTGTTTTCTTAACAAAAAATAACAAAAATTAAATTTTTTTTCTTATTGAATACATTCTGTTTTTCTTTTTATGAGCATATATTATCGCGTATTTATTTCACGAAATTTGTCCATTATATTACTTTTGCTTTAACTTGTATTCCACTTTAATAAATACTGAATGTTCATAATTTGTTAAATAGTTTTTAAAGCAGAATTTATATTATACCAATTGAGATATATATTCAATTACTTAGATAATATTTTATATTACAAAAAAAATCTTACGCAATATCACTTCTTTTGTTTACTTATTTAATTAAACGTAATATTCCAAATACATTCAAAATCATATATAATATAATAGAATAATTACATACTTATATACTATTATATATATATATATATATATATATATATATATATATATATAATAGCACATTTGAACCTAAATATCACATAATAGTTATTGATTAAAATTGAATATGTAATCTTCAAAATTAAATAATTTAGTTATTTTGTTTATAATCTTTGTAAGAGTATTTCGAATATATTATAAATATATCATATTTGCATTTGTTTTTATTAGTTACATTTTTAGTAGAATTTGTTTATAGATTGTTTTAAAAGACAAATTACGTTTGTCTTTTTAATTTATTAAATAATTGACGACATGAAATTAGTTATAATTATTTGGTATTGTAAAAATAATTATGTAAGTAATATAATAAATAAAATAATCAAATAAGTGAAGATTGTTTAAATTCTTAATACATTTAATTACATTTATAGAAAAAATAATTTGTTAGAAAAAGTGAGTAATAAAATTGGAAACTTAATTAATTTATTTAATCATTTATATAAATATTTTTAGTTAGCTGTAATTTGCTGTTCATACGAATAAATCAATTTTTCATGAATCTATTTTCAAGAATCATTATCATATCATTATCATATAGAATGTTTATGTAAAATAGTAAAACTTTGATAATTACAATTTATATAGAATAACTTTATGTATACCTTCTGAAGGATATCGTAAAAAAATATTAGAATAAACGAAGCTTTTCTTGCGAATAAACTACTGATATTAAAGTTCATTAAAAGACAATGTACACTTAGACACAAGAAATCATTTTAAAGTTAAAAGATGTTTGGTAAATAAATGCAATACTCAGGGAATGCTTTATTAACAATAACATTCAACTCTATGTCATTTAATTTAGTTTAAAGATATTAAAGATAATAATTGAGTACTCACAAACAAGGAAATATATTGCGATAGAATACTTGAAAGTAAGAATCTTTATATCATTTAATTAAATTTTAATATTTCAAATTCAATGTAATTTCCAACAAAATTTTTGTTTTAGTATATAAAAAGTTTTTAACATGACTATAATTCAAATTATAATATCCGTCTAGTTATTATACTAGATGAGAAAAGTACAATAAGGCGATTAAATAAATATTTTAGGTCATTTGCTATTACAGTGACAACTATGATCGAACAATATCAGTTAATTCATCAGTTAATCAGTTAATCAGTTAATATTTTTTATTAAGCTCCTATTTTATTATCTATCTGTTTACATACACGCATGGGTGTGTGCGTTGACTCGTGCATAAAACGAAATGGAAAGTAAAGAAGAAACGGAAGAGAAGACAAATGAGTAGGAAGAAAAAGGTACAAAGATAGAGCGACGAAAAGACAAAGCTTACAAAGAATAGTACGGTGGCACAGCGAAGACGCAAATGAATGGTAAAGGGAGAGAAGGAATAAGGCAGCAGTGAGGACAACGGTGGCGGTGGTAACGGCGGTCACAACAGCAGCATCAAGAACCGCAGCAACAGCCACAAAATCAGCAGCCAAAGCATCAGCATCAACATCCTTTTTCTCTTTTTTCTAAACTACGCGACGGGAAGACGCACAACACAAGCTTCTAGGCAACGAGGCCGTAAAATCCTTATCCTCCTCTGTCTCTGATCGTTTTCTCCCTCCCGTGCCCCCCGCCTCTCTCGCCCACCCTACCACCCTCTATCCACCTCTCTCTCTCTCTCTCTCTCTCTCTCTCTCTCTCTCTCTCTCGATATTTCTTTATCTTTCTCTTTCTCCATGACACAGATCAAGAGGAGGAGGAAGTCCAAGTATTTACTTCAAGCACAACCTCGAGAGAACTACAGCGTATGCAGGGAGCCGTTTTGGTAATTCGCGTGGACGACGAGCCAGGGACCTTTGGGCCTGATCAGTATCTGGTGAATATTGCACGCGCTACGAACGTCACGCATACAGGCGCATGTATACTGCAATATACTCCGTTTTTGTAGGGCTCGAACATCGACATCGAGAGGGAGTTGGTCGAGAGGAAGCTTGGATGCTTGAAGGAGGGAACAGCCGGTCAGCGCTGCGATAAGAGGATAAAAAGAGCGCGGGTCCATGCCGTTTGACTAAGTGTTCTTGACCTGAAGTTCGGGGGTGGGGAAATGGTCCTCGAACACGAAAGGGTGAGCTGCGAACGACCGGAGAGCAGAAACAGCTTGTCCTCTCCTTAAAGTAACTTGCGTATACCAATAAACTCCGATCTTTCCAGCTGCTTCTTCTTTATTCTATCATTTTACCTAATTCATTTCTATTCATATCTTTTGCATATATCAGATAGATTATTATTCTTTTTCCCAAATTCATATGACAAATAGATAAACAGTCATTCAATTCATAATTTATCATTTATTGCATATTGGATTACCAACGGAGTTCTTTTTTTCATAAATACACTCAAATGTAAGTGCATACTCTTATCATATTTACTTGCTTTTTTTTATAACTAATGTTACCAACAGCTTTAATTTCTTACTAATTTTTATATTCATACATCTACTTAATTCCTTCGAATGTACGTTAACAAGTATGCTTTCGCCACTCAGTTTATTAAAACAACTAAGATGTAGATTGAAAATTGTTTATTTACATTTTTTTTCTCGATTTATATCGATTGCATGTATGGAATATCATTGAGTGCTTCAAAAAATTAACTTAATATTCTTCCAATGGCTAATAAAAATCTATATTATAGCAATTAATGATATTACTATTCCATTGAATTAAAAACTAAAGCTCGTTGCCATACTTGCAGACGCTGATACGATTACATACATACAGTAGTATGATTTTGTAGCCTCGATATTCATTAAACATTGATCATTATTGTTACACCCCTTAAGATATATCTGACTTTTTTTTTTAAACAACCGATCATTTCCAAACTTTGATATTTTTTAAATATTTTCATAATAAACAAAAATAAGCTTATTTATTACAAATTTGTTCAATGTTATATTTTATTGATTATTTACTTTTCATCAATTCATTAGAAAAGCTTGAAATATTAAATATAAAATAATCTTTTATAATTTAAATCTGAACAACAAAATATTAAAAATATGAATCAAAAGTAGTAAACATATTTCCCAATTAAAAAACACATCTTTATTCACTAAATTTCTCATTTTCTTTATTTAACTGTCATTTTATATCAACTTTTCAATTTTTCTAATTTATAGTGTAACTGTATGATCAGAAATTAAAATTAACAATGGAAATAGAAAGGTTTCAATTATTTTGACAAATATAAATATACATTAAATTATTCGACTTCTTTCAAACGGTCACAAGAAACTTTACATCATGTAAAACAATGATTTTTGTATAATAAATAAATATATAAAAATATGATAATTTTATATAAATATGATTCCTATCAGGGTAAATAAATAATTACTTTTATTATATGTTTTATGTACTCAATAAGTTTTGTTTAATAGATTTCTTAGAAGTATTTTTTTTTTCGCAATTTATAACGATAAAATTTGTTAAGCGAATTCTCCATGAATTTATTGCATCAATTAATTACCGAACTATTTGTATTATTGTATTATTATAATATAAGAATACATTTTACTTTAATGAATCTATATATATATATATATATATATATATATATATTTCTGATAACAGAAAAAATGATTAAAATTACAAAATACAAATTGATTATAATTTATTTATTTATTTATTTATTTGGAATTAACATTAAGAATAAGGTATTTATAATTATGCGTTATCGTCTTATTAATGTTTAACTATAATTAAAATATTATTGAAATTCTATTAAAACTTTTAATAATATAATATTTACTAATAATGTCTTATTTTTGTTACCATGTTTTTTTAAAGAAATAACTACTTAAAGAAAAGATGTTTTAAGATAATTATAAATACTGTCTTGTGCTAACTGTTTCATATATAATTGAATTTAATAAAAAGAACTAAATTCAAGATTGTAAGCAATTTTAATACAAATATTTAATTACTTATATTTTGAGAATTATGATTATTTATAATATTGTAATCAATTAATAATATATATCGTTACATGTATTAGCCCTTAGATAATAATTTAATATTATTTACTTTCATAAAACATTCAATTTTACGAATTTACTATTAATGTATTCATTAAAAATCAATTTGAAGTTATAAAAATTATTCAATTTGCCAAATGAAAATATGTTTCTATGTACTAAATTGCAGATTAAAAATTATCCTGTTGATGCCTATGTATTAATGTATAATTATTATAATTTTTAATATTGTATTCTATACTCTACTAGAAAATAAATTTCTAGAGATTATTATGTAATATACTTATATTTACTTTAATCTTATGTTGTCAATAAAACAATAAATTTTAATAACTTAATGCGAATACTAAAATATAAAATGTATTTTTAGTATATGAATTAATTCTTTATATATAAATTGCATTCTTTATATTAATTTGTATAAATTTAATTAAACCATTAATTTAATTACCTTATACCTTGATATTGAAAATGTTTAATTATATAAATAATTGGTGACATATTATATCAGAAATTACTATAAATTACAATTATACGAATTAACTATATATATATATATATATATATATATTTATTTATATACATATTACTAAATTTATTAGTCCGATTTATTATTTCTAAAACTATATTAATTCTTATATTAGAAATAATTATTTATAACAAATTCCTTTTTACTAAAACCTCATCAACAGTAACTATATGTGAAAGGTAGATTAGGTAGATATTATATAGAACAATTTCTCAAAAATGAGTTTAAAAAGATTGATTGTAATTTAAAAATAAAAAATACTTTTTGAAAGAAATTAATTATAACACACATTTTTATCATTTAAAAATTTTGAAATAAAAATTATCAATTCGCAACCTATGTAATTTGATTTAGATCAGCTTAAATAATTTGAAGAATAAAAATAAGTTTAAAATTTCTTTATTTAAAAAAATTGTATAACTTTTTGTAGTTTAAATAAGTTTTTAAACATACATAATTTTAAAGTGAATTATATTATAAATATGACATTTAATATAAGTACTAGAAATGATAAAAAAAATTCTGAGAGTAGAATAAATCAGAATCTATAAAGTTTTTAGATCATTAATAATATAATAATTACTTTTATAAAATATAATTATTAAAATATAAATATTGAAATTTATATAGTATACATATACTAGTTCCTATTTTATATTTCAATGCTTGTTAATAATAAAAAACAAAGAACAAAAGTCATTAATTATAATTATTAATTAAGAATGTCATTGTTATTATTAATATTATTATATTAGAGTTAGAAATTTACCGCAACAATATATTTCTTCGAGCTGATATTTCAGGTAACTAGATTTTGAAATTTAACCGTATAATTAAAGGATATAATAGCTTACTGAACGTACCTTTGGAATATAATATATACTTGGATACATGTCAAAATTTATTTTACCAGTATTATGTTTTTTTTTGTAATTAAATAAATCTAATAATGAAAAAATAATTAATCAATAAATTAATTGAAAAAGATTAAATTATGCTTTAATTCTACTATGTCTGGATATATATTAAATGTAAAGTAGTATTTATGTTTCATATAAATTTTATATGAATATAAAGATATATAATTTCTTTATAAATTATTTTTAATTAATTATAACATTTACGATTATTTGATATTGGTTGGTAAATATACAAAAAAATTAATAAAGTTATTAAAATGAAGTAATTAAAAATTCTTCTAAATATATTGTAAAAAAAAGTAATTTAATATGCAAGTATTAATAAATATATTAATAGGCAAATGATTATTATATCTAATTGTTCAGTATGCTGAGATTTGCATTTTGTACAAATATCGGCACTTGCTAAGGCGTATTGGTGGTAGAGTTTAATTTTAGCTCAACCTTTAGTAAATTGCTCGAAACAATCGTTCTATAGTTTTATTACATTCATCAAAATGAATGTGTAGATGATTTACAATATAGTTTAAAATAATTAACTGTGCATTCTACTTTTCATTTTTATCCTTTCGCATACGCTAAAGTGTCGATTACGACATGAAATTTACGAGTAGCATAAATAAAATATAAACTAGTTTGTTACGAATTTATTACGATGAACTCTTTATGTAGAAAAAACCACTGGTATATCATTAAAATTCTGACATGCAAAGCATTATCTGCTCTTTTTTATTTACGTTCTTGAGGTTCTATTCTTTTTAGTCAAATGAACAGAACGACGAGGAGGGGGAAGGAGCAAGGAGGCGGGCTGCATGGGTGTGTACGCGGCTGCATGTACGGTGCGAGGAGGAGCGGAGAAAAAGCATGGATTTCCCAGCTTGTAGAGTAGCGACGGAAAATTGCAGTGGAATTAAAAAGTCGCCATTACTCGTTACCATCGCGTTCATACTTACGTGGCGCGTCCGTGTGCACGTAAACACATGAAGATGGAGCGCGACGCAAAAGGACAAGAATATATACAGCGCGTTGGAAGGGGTTGACCTATGAACTCACCATCACCTGCTGGCGAACATCTTATCTCCGTCTCTTTCTCGCTCGGTCTCTCTTCACCTCCCTCCTCCTCAGCAATCCACTGCTTGACGATGTACACTACTCTCTCGCTATCTCCCCCCCCCCCTCGCCCTCGCCCCTCTCACTCACTCTCTCTCGCTCTTTCTCTCTCTCTCTCCTTCTTTTACACACGTGTACGCTCTCTATTTTTCTTGCTTCCTCTCTCCTCTTCGCTCACGAAGTTAAGTATAGGCAGCATCACCTATAGTATTGTAAGCACACAATTCATACTGCACATTGAATGCGCGCGCGCTCTGTTCTCGTGAGACTTCTCCCTCCTTCTCTTCTCTTTCAGGCTGTTTCTCTCTCTTTCACCTGTACTCTCGTCGCATTTTAAAGCCAGTCAGCCTGCTAGCATGTACGCATATATGCTCTAGCGTACCAAGAGTCAGAGCACTTACAAGATATATACGTATATGCAGAGGTGAGCTGGACCAGCACACGTTTAAATTCTTCCTTTTCTTATTTCTTGTCATCTTAGCGATTTGCGTTTAGTGGCGACGGTGGCAGTGGCGATAACCTCACGAGGGCGCGTAGATTATTTATCGTTAAGTTAAGTCGCTGAGAAGAAAATGCGTAATACATATATGTGAGAGAGACGCTCCGAGAAGGGGGGAGGGAGATTTGTTAGAGAGCGTGTTAGATAAACTTCTCATCTTCTCCACTATTCTATCAACATACCCTTATTGATGTAATTTCTCTCCCTCTCACTCACTCATTATCAATTAATGTCATCAATATCTGTAATTTTCTTCATTATTATTTGTAAATATTCAAAAAATTATACAAAATTCATTATTTTAAAGATTACTTTTATACATTATTCTTTTATTAGTGGAATTTCTACTTTTTTCTTTTTGAACTTACTATAGAGCTCCCTTCTCCGTTGCCTTATTTTTAGAAAGAATAATATGAACTTCTCCTCTTCATTTATTTATTAACGACTGCCAAACCGTAATTTGACAATTTAATGTTCAACTACAAAGACGTTTTTAATTGTCATTTTTGTAATAAATAAATTTCGAGTACTGTCTTCAAATAAATATTTACAAGATTTATCTATTTTTAAAAATAAAATTCAAACTAAATTTGATAGGGAGGATGATATCCGATTGACATTATACTGTTAATAAATAATATATAAGAACTTATAAGTAAAAAAATTTTATTGAAATACTAATATTGTAGTGATTACATATTTCATGGAAATGTATATATAAGGGGGTGTTTTTTTTTTTTAAATTCACATGAAATGTATATCATAGAAATTAAAAATATACATACAGCTTGATTTATTTCAAGGATTATATTAAAATTGTTCTATCCGTTATTTTATTTGTTTTATAAGTTTAAAGTCTAAAATAGATATTATATTAAATTTTATAATAATTTCTGATAATAACATAAGTTTCATTAATGATAAAAATATATGTACCTTGTAAAGAAAAATCAAATGAATCATGTAAATCAAATATATCCCCAAATTGTTCCGAAAAAATTGTCAAAATATTTTAAACTGTAATATTTTAACGATATTTTACATTCATCTTATTTTAAATATAAAAGACTTATTAATGAACCAAATGATATTTTCAAATATTTTTGTTGTTAAATTAAAAATAGATTATTTAACAACAATATTACTAAATTTAATGATGTTTTACTACTTGGCATTTCATAAAATATTTGAATATTTTAAAAATATATATCAATTAATAAGTGTCTAAAATTTACATTATGTCGAACTATAGATAATTCATATAATCTACTTAACTATATTACTTAATAATTATTAATATGTAGCACTAAAGTATTAAGCCTTATTTAAGTTACTAATTCATAAATTTAAAATGTGCTTTAATTTAAAAGCATTTACAAATATATTAGAATTTATAATTTCTGATGATACTGCAAATATGAGATTAGCATTCTTATTCTTTGTTTCTACTTATTGTTTAATTTTCATGAATTATAAATTTAATATATTATTTAATTGATCAATTTTTATTTAAACAAATTCTAATGTAAATTAACCTAAATCTTTATTTTTTTAATTAAATAATTATTCACTAACAAAAAATTGTTTAAATTTGAAAAAATTAGAATTTTACTAATATATTAATTAAAAATTATGGAATGTTTTTTATTCTATATTAACTATAATATAATTGTTAAATGATTTTCGTGAGTAAAAAAATCAATAATTTAACTTTATTAATTAGAAAACTATTTTCAAAGTCAAATTATACATAATAATTTTATTTAAAGTAAATTGTATTATGTTTCTTTCATCTAACATGATCTGTATATCGAAATTTTTTATTGTATGCAAATATAATATTGTTTTATTATATTGCGGAATACAAAGCTTACAAAGTAATATAATTGTTTTATTGTTTTTATAGTAATTATTTTGTTAACTAGAACTCTTATTTTTTTCAGTGATTGTGTGCAATGAATTATGCAGTCAATTGTTTCAATAATTTTTAATTATATTTATTCATAGCTACATTATTAAGTTATATTTGCACATTTATTCATCTTAATAATTTAGATTAATCTGAAATTATTATTTAATGAAAAATAATACATCGAGTCATTTTAAATTTTGATCAAATTACAGATTACGCGGTTTTTCTGCATTTTTTAATTATATTAGTAGTTTAAGTATATTAGTAAGGTAGAACGAACGTATATTAATGCTTCATTGAATATCTATGTATTATTAATTATTTAAATAAAATTCTTTTATCGTTTTAGTTTAATAATTGAAATATGAGTATCTTATGAAATTATCATGATTAAATAGCAGAGATGATAAGCATGAAAAATATTGAAAGTACAAATCTAAAAAGGCAGAGCGATAAAAGTATCGATATTTTTTCTTGGCATAGACCGATGTTAATATTTGAAAACGAAAAGTGTTGTTATTTTATGTAATTTCTCTAATTGGTACGTCGATACGATGACTTGGAGCAGAAAAACAGCAAAAGTTAAAAAGCTCTGTAATTAGGTTTGGTAAAGGATTAAAGAGGAGGGTAAAGGGCGGGGGCCTCAGTTACTGCGTAATAATGAAAAACACAGTGCGCATAAAGAAAGAAAAAAGAGACAT
>NW_011948414.1:14716948-14770525 GCF_000503995.2 Ceratosolen solmsi marchali
GGTTCGCGCGAAAGAAAAGAGAGTAGAGCAAGAGAGATGGCGAGATAATTGGGCTGATCTCGAGGGTGCGATCGGATTCTCACGCGCGGGCGTTTGCTCTTCGCGTTTCTCCCGTTCCTCCCGTAGCACGTTCACCGATCTCAACGCAGGAGGAGGAGGAGGAGAAAGAGGATGAGGAGGCCGATCTCTCTCGCTCCACTAGGCTTTTCAGAGTGCTACGCCGCTTTCCAAATTCATTATTTCCTCTTGAACACATTCCCATCCAGATAATCGGGCGTTCTTCGCGCACGGCGTAACCAGAGAAACGTGCACACGCACGGGCGCACTGTTAAACACATGCGCGTCTCGAGAGCAAGCGGGACCGAGCTGTGCGGAGGCAGTAAAACAGAATGGAAAGGTCCTCGGGGCCGTAGAAGAGAGCGTGCAGCATCCCATATATGCACGCCAAGAGTCGTCGCTCTTAGAGAACGCGTTTCGCTCTTGCAACAGCTGACTTGACGCTCCTCGCTTCCGGGGTGTTATTCTCTTCGGAGCAGCAGGAGTCGTTCAGGATGAGCTTTTCCTTTCTCATTTTTATAAGACAAGCATAGAGGGTTGATTTCTTTTGGGTCATACCGAGGTTGTCCAATAGAGCGGTTAACTATAATATCAATCATCTATATTTGTGGCTGCATTTATTGCGTAGATAACGAGACTTATCATATTTAAGATTAAGAAATTAGAATTCGAGTAAATTTGTTCTAAATACGATTGATGTTTGCAAGTCTACCTTAATTTCGATAGAAATTCCATCCATTTACTTCATTATTTTCTTTTTTATTTCTAATACTGCTTCGACTCTAATGTCTGTGTTTTCTTTCTTGTTTCGGGAGAGCAAATTATTGTCCATTATTGCTTCTCGAAAATATCAAAATGGTTATAATTAATTATTGTCATTTATTTTTAATAATTATTGAACAACAAAATTAAAATCAACTCATATACAATATTTGTTAAAAAAATTTCCTAAGTTTGTTTGTATTACTTCATCAGTAATTTTAAAATTAAAATTAGACCTTTAGGAATTTCTATGGTTTGTATATTAACTCGCATAATAGTAAAAAAAAAAAACGAATTTATCATTCGTCTTAAAATTCGTAATAAATAATGTATTTCACTTAATTATTTATAGATACATAATTCATAGTAATGAAACATTGAGCAAAAAATATTACAATCTATTTAAATTCATATTTTTTGAAAATCAATTACGAAGTTAAATATTTTAAAGTTTTTTTAAATTTCGATAAATTTTAATTAATATATTTTTAATACATTTGAAGATAATACATGTAATATAGCACTTTTTTTTAATATCCATTTAATAGTGAATCATAGTTTATTTTTTGAAACCTACTTGGATTTATGTAAATCATTAATCTATTCAGTCTATATGTTCTTATAAATCATTTTATGAAATTGGATTTTTCATAAATTTGAAATAAATTAGTTTCCAGCATATTGTTTTATATAATTGACCGAAACTTCATATAAGAATAAAGAAGAAATTTATGGAGGTCATGTAAATGCAAATGTTATATAAATGGAAGTAACTATTTCACTTTAGACTCCTATTTGAAAATTGATCGACATGACGTTTCATAGTTATATGAGTTCGACAATAGTTATTATTTGAAAGTATTAAATTAGTAAATTAATTAAAGTAGAAAATTATTTGAAACGTGTTTGAAAATATAAAATTCAATTTGATAAAAGTTCTTAAAACTGACAACGTAGAAATGAAGTTTTATTTTAAAATCTAAAATAATACAATGAATATTTATATAAAAATGGGGTTCAATATTTATATGTATCAATACTTAGAGTTCAATATTTAGAAGAAGATAAATTTTTCGAAATGGAGACAATTAAATTGTTAATTTATGCCATTACTTTAACTGATATATTTCAATTTAAAGGAATGTTTTTAAAGTAAAATTCGATCACTTATAGTCATGAAACTTTGCGGTATATGAAGAAAATATAGTCTTTTAACACTGCCATTTGAAGATTTAATATATAACGTCTTTTAATATGAAAAGTCTCTAATTTACTGTTGTAACTAATACAATAAATTAATAGCTCAAATAAAATACTTGCAATTTAGATAATTTGAGGCTTTTATACTCTACTCGCATATTTTATAGAATAGAATAAAACATATGTATATGATATATAATATTGTATATCATATATGTAATGGTACACATTGATTTGAATTTTTTTTTTTCACGAAATATCTTCATAAAAAATCAATAGAGGTTTGAAAATTTTTCAATAATTTATAATGATTTAATTTTTCGAAAATTTTTCAATAATTTATAATGATTTAATTTTTCGAAAATTTTTCAATAATTTATAATGATTTAATTTTTCGAAAATTTTTCAATAATTTATAATGATTTAATTTTTCGAATAATTTTTTCTATATTATAATATGTTTATTACAATACATTAAGTACTATTCTGAAATTCATTAACATTCCGTATACATGTTTACTGTAAAATCTTATGATTGCTAATTATAGAAATATTAGTTATAAACTATTTATAATTATCTGTATATTTTTTGTACGAAGATTCTTATTTCTCAAGAAAGCAATAATATCTAATTTTTAGGCAAATCTCACATATTGAAAAACCTCGGTTCAATAAGATGCTATTACTGTAGTTTTTATTAGCAGATTGAAATAGTTGTTACAAATAACGGCAAGTATCGCAATAGGTAAAGTATAAAAGTATTTTATAAAAGGATGATGACTCATAAAATGATTCATCGGTGATTAAAAAAGCGTGTAAATCAAATACTGAATACGATAATACGTATCCATCCACACACTTCTATTGTTCCATATTGCGCGCAATTTTGTATTAATTGTAAAATTTATTCATAGAAGGGGATTATCTGATGATCTTTTCTCTCTCACCATCATTTGTACCGTGCCTCTTCGTATCCCACATGACCCCTTCTCAAAGCCGTGCCTGCTTCCTTTTCGACCTTTTTCCTCTTGTGCAAATCAAAGGCTCGAGAGCGGCTGACCGGACCAAGGAGAAGGAGATGCGCGAGGCGAAGGAGGAGGAGAAGAAGCGTATTATCTGCAGAGGGAAAAACCTCGAAAACGAATCTGCGTTACGGGATAATGTGAATATCTGTAGGTACGGATGATGCGAGATGCGGCGAACATATATCGTTTGTGCGCGTGTGCGTGCACCTTCTGAGACTCGGTGAAGCGAACAAGTCGGAACGGGAAGACATTCCTGTTGCCGATGCCTGTATGTCTCACGCCCTCGTGATGAAAAATTTCCAATGACTCTCGCTATCTTTCTTTAGAGTTTTTCCACCCAACATATACTGCCTTGTAACTCGGTTGTGGTCACCGACTCGCTCGCTGATCGCTCAAAACATTGAACCTAATCATACCGCGTTTTTTTTTGGCATATTGGATATGTCTTTTACCTTTAGTTGCTTTTTATTTAGGGATGAATCAAAGTGTTGGGTCGAGCAGAAATGAATATTCCTTTTCGCTGCCTTCTTCATTCAATATAATATCAAATACCTCTATACGAATTAAGAGCATGGAGTATTTATTTTTAATTAAATTTTATTATTTCAGAATTTGTTCATAAAACTTTTATATTTCATCTACGATAAATCTAAACTTCAAATTTCTATTTCAAATGAATTATCCCGCAATAGTGTGCATATCTTATGGCATTTATGAATTTATAGAAAATTCAAAATAATTTATGGTTGTAAATTATTTTTGAATTATGTTCTTTCATGACCTCTTTAAACAATTCATCTTTTTTCATTGTATTCATTTATTGAACTTTCTATAAATATAATTTAATTATTGTGCGTTTTAAGCTATTTAATTAATTTATTAATTTTTTTAACTCAATCTATGATTTATTTCTTGATTTATAAATGAAATATTATTGTTTCATTTAGCAATAATTATATTAATTATTTTTTAAATAATGGATCAGACCTTAAATTTGTAGTATATTTTATTCGCTATTTGTTTAATAATGATAATAAAGTATTTATTTGTTATAATTCCAACATCCTAAATGCTATATAAATGTTACATAAAATATAATTTTATAATAAGTTACGGTTTAGAAATCTATAGTAGGAAATAAAATTAATTAGTTTTATAAAACATTTTTCAAGAATTTAATTTAATTAAAAGTTGAATTACAATAATTCATATATGTCAATTTTTTTTAATACACACAAATTTATAAAACTAAAAAATTAAATAATAACTTGTTTAAAAATATGATAACTTTCTACAAAAAAGTTGAGCGCAAATCGTTCCAGTTATCCTTTGCTAAAAATTTTCGCAACTACTATGTGAATGGATTTTCAACAATATGTATCTACTTAGGATTATAACTTTTATTCATTTAATTTCAAATTTCATATGCGTACATCGTACATCGGACTGTGATCTGACATACTAATATCAAACAGCGAAAAAAAATTAGTTTGAGTTACATAATAATTCTGCTCTTTTTTTTATTCGTTACCTATCGATACTAAACTATTAGCCGATGTATACTAATTATTTCAACACTTTTAATTTAAGAAATAATTTTCAAATTATGTTTATAATGTAGTTCATGTTTTTGTTACATGAAAATTACATGATCAAACTACGATATTAATTTTATTAATAAATAAAATTTAGAAATAAACAATATGTATTTGCTATTTGAATTTATGGAATATATAAGTTAAGACAATTATTTTATATTTTGTAATATATTTCATAAATGAATTATTAGAAAAATTTCTATGGTATCAATCCACTTTTTGAATATTGAGAGAGTAAATTTTTATTTTTATTAATAATGTAATTTTATTACACTTTATAAAGAAATTTTAATTTTTTTTTTCAAATATAACTAAATAAATTATTAAATATAGCTTTAATAAATATCTATTATATAAAGTCTGACAAATTTACTTTAAATTTACCCTGCGCTCATAAATTGAACATGATTTTGGCCTTTAGAATTTTATTTGTGAATTGTAACATTACGAATTCGTTTTAAAAATACATAAATTTAATTTCAAAGAATTATATTATATTTATAAGAGTAATGTGGTACATTACATAAATTATTTGAAAAATATATACAGATTGAGGTAAAATTTAATATGAGACAATCATTAATATTTTTAAAAAAATATAGTTTCATTAACTAATAGTAAAATTTTATTCGGAAAATATAAATCATGTGACAGTTCAGTGTTTTTGTTCAATTTTTGTTAAACCATTGTTCTAAGCTGAATAGTAAGAAGTAAATGGCAAATTGAATTAGTTATTATATTAAATGGAAATACAAATATTTGTAAACGCAATTTTTTATACAAGTATACTTTAACAAAAGCAATCTATTTTAATAAGTTCAGGATCTAGCTTTTTCATTCAAAGATATAATTGAAAGTATTCGTAATGTACATCTGAATGATTGTTTACATTACTTAAAAGAAAACTTTGTTGTTTAAAAATTGTATTTTTTCGCTTATTTTTGTCTTATCTATTGATCTTTTCTTATTGTGATTATTATATTAGTGTATACGGTAATAATATACTAAATCATGCTCTTGTTTTTTTTTAATAATATAATCAGGATTGCATTTAAAATAACAGGAATCGAATATTTTCTTAACTTTGGTGTTTTTAAGAGTAATTGATTATAAAATGCCAGACACGTAATACAATTTAATTTTTTTTATGCATTTTTAATGGTCATTTTATAACCCCATTTTGCTTTAGGTTCTTAGATATTAATTTAATTAAAATGTTTCAATTTCTTTTATCAAATAATGTTATAAATGTATCATCTAAATTGCAAGCCACATATATTTCGTGAAAGTTGATAATAAAGATTTTTTCAAATCAGAATTCGTTGCTTTTACATACTTTATTCAGAGACAGTGCAGTTCTGTTATATTTCCGTTCTTTACATTATTGAAGCAAAAGCTGTAGAAACAGAAAGTAACAACTGTAACATAATAAAATTATAAATAATTATAACTTTACTCTTTATTACAAAATTTTATGTTTAGACATTGTTTATTCAAAATGAATATTTTGAGTATTAATATGTTTAATGCTTATAGAATCTAAAAATATTTATATACATTTATTTAATTTATACTAAAAATATTTAATAATCGTTTGATTCTTAATAGCGGCATTTAAGATTTGCAAGCTAATTTTAAATGCTCATTTAGTTTCATTAAATAATTACTTGTCTGGTCAGTTTACTTATAATTTTTAAAATCTTCAAATTTTTATATTATCAAGCATTTATATTTTCAAAATTGTAAATACACTATTATGATTATAAATTAAATATATACGATTTTGAGATATTTTTCATAACAGACTTAAAACTTTCTATTTAATTGGAAATGTACACACACGGAATTAAAAATTATGATAAAATTAATTTTTATATATTTGGATGTATCTTTTTTTCATGAATTATTAACTATTATTAGCTAACATTAGCTATTATTAATTTTGGTATTATTACTTATATATTTATTAAATATATTAATTAGCTGTTACTTATTAACACATAATTCTTTTTTAATTTACTTCTAAACGCCATCTTACTTTTTCATAATTAATTTAGGTCTTGTATTTTTGAAGTAAATTTCTTTAAAAATAGTCATTGTTGCAATATTACATAAAAAAAACCTTAAAACGACAATAAGTTTAATTAATATCATTATTTGCATATATGATAAGCATAACTACAACAATAATATTAATAATAATAGTAATAATTACATTGACAATAATAAAGTATCGAACTTTAATGAACTTTTGACTCTCTTTATAAGATGAACGATATTTAGCTATATTTACATTTAAAATTTTTAATAAATATTTATTGATATGAAAAGATATACTTTGAAAGTTCTGTTTTTGATAAGTGAATGTAATATGTCACTATGATTGACAAATATCGACATAGTGAATAAACCTTATCTTAATAACCATATTACTAATAAAGAAATTAACATCTTTTTAAAGATAAAAAGTTTATGTATCTTTATAAAAATATTTTTATTGTTTATATCAATAGTTTTATTTTTGTGAAATGAATTTCATTATTTAAAGACATAAATAATAATCGTTTTAACGAAGTGTAAAATTAATAAGCTATTTTTTATTCATTGAACGAACCTAATAATTTTTAATTACATATATTCGTATATATTTTTATTCAATTACAAGTGATAATCATAATATATTATAATTTTGATTTAAAAAATTGTGAGATTATTACTAAAAATAATTCATCTATATGCAAATTTCTTTGAATAATTTTCTTAATTGAAATATAAAATTTTTATTTGGCCTTTAGTATTTTGAATATCATTATTAAGAACATTCAATTAAAATCCTTTGTGCATAAGGGTAACTATACCAAAGGGCCCTTCACTGTACTGAATTCGTAATTATAGGCTCTCTGCATACAACAAGATCGTAATAAATTATCTTATTGCGAAGCAGTCTTCGCATCTTCATTGATTTATAATGTGCATCGGAGAATTTTAGTGAATAGTTGAAACCTACACTAAAAAAATTTTGAATACAAAGATTAATGTACTTAAACATAAAAATTTGTTAAAAAGAATCATTAGTTTTATGAATACTATTGTAAATGCTAATATAATCTATATTTCTCAAAAAATAATGTTAAATTAAAATATTTTCATTCGGAAAGATAAAAGTACTGTAATATATAAAAGTTTAATATACAGTGATTGCTTTTACATTCTCTAACTAAAGTCTTTAATATAAGTATATTAATATTTTTAATCGATTGCTTCTATTTATATAAGATTATTTCATTGAATAAATTTAATCCATCTTAAAAAAAAAGATTTAACTGAAAGTAAATAGAAAATCTATTCTTTGAATGTATACCGCAATTTACTTGAATTTATATAACATATTTTTGCTTTGTATATTTTAAATTTTATAAAAATCCTTTTTGTAAATTTTTTTCCACTACCAATAAATAAACGTGTTTAAAATAATATATATATATATATATATAATTAGTTTTACATTTATAGAATACAAGCAAACAAATAATATAGATAATATTTTAAATATAAATATATTATCTTTTGAATTTTTATTTATAAATTTATTTATAACTTTGAATGATGCTTAAAATATGTAAATAAAAGAATATTATCTATGTTGATTGGGTGCATATGTATATGTATAGAATTAATAATGCCATTAATAATGCCACATTGTAATAATGTTGTACATATTGCAATTACATAAAATGCTACAATTACGTATTTTATATTCTTATTTGCATTTAGACTTTCGTATTTGTTATAACGTTGTAAATGTTACAATTTTGAAATAATTCCATTAATAATGGTATTATTTCCATACACATATACCCACACACACACACACACACACACACACACACACACACACACGCACGCACGCACGCATACACGCACGCACACAGGCACACATACTGTATATTGTGATTTAAGTCTGTTAATGATTTTTTACATTGCCATAATTACATCAATTTACGTTTAGTTTTTTTAATTCTTTATCAGTTTAATATTTATATATACAGAATAAATGTTACCTTGACTTAATGAATGCATAGTTAGAGGAATTATTGCGCTATTAAAATGAGGTTTAATTAGAACAAATAGTACTTTATAATATTAGATTATTGAAAATTATCCATTCAATTATAAAATTCATCATTATATCTAGTATAAATAATAGCGGCAATAGCAATTACAAGCATTAATCAATGAATGCATAATATTTTATAAAAACTTTAGTATATATTTAAAAAAAAACATAGACTTTATGTATACAAATTAACAATAACACTTGTTATAATTGAAAGATATTGTAACAAGTATTTATACTATGTCCAGAAGTGTAGAATGAAACAATTAATGATACTTACAGTTAAATTGAGATTCTTTATATTCTCAATTCATGAATTGATATTCTTATGATATTATTAAACCGACTGATTATATACTGAATATGTTAAGACATTTATCATTCCAATGGTAATTTTGTAATAGTTTGCAGATTGTAGCGTAAAGGTTTCGTGCAAATTTAATGCTTCCATGTTATTCATCGAAGAGCTAAAATTATGTGCATAAAATTCAATATTCACACGACATTCTATAACGCAGCCTTTTTAACCCATAGTTCACAAGTTAAGAAGAGAAGTGTATTTATGCTTTCAGTCACATATTTCTTTTTAAGTGAGGGTAATAGTTTGTATAATTACAAATCAATGTCGCAGTAGTAAATGCTCATCAAATTTACTGGGTAAATAATTTAAATATTTTGTTAAATACAAAAAGTTATTCAATTATTGTAACTGAAACTTTAAAATTAGTTTATTTGTATTAAGTCTCAAAACTAAATGCGATATTTTCATATAGGCATTATTCGAAAATTTTACAAATTTTAAATTGACATAATAATTTGGTATTTAAATTTTTATTTTCATATTAAATATATAATTACAATTATTTTATATAATAAAATAACTTTCAAAGTATCACTTCAGAATTATTTTGTACTCATAAATAACAATACAACGTACTTTCATACTTTTTACATTTCAAATAAAGTAAACGCATACGTACAAAAAAATCTACAGGTAAGTACATAAGACGTATGGTCAGTGAGCGTTGAAGGGAGAAGGCTAATGCAGGATAGATTGATATGCAAGTAAACAGTATGTACAACAGTACACAGTCTTATAGATGTATATATAAGCATATTTGACCAACATAGAATAGTATATTAAAATTCAATCAAGAACTAATTAATCAAGTTTTCATTTTTATTGCTTAAATTTATAAATTTTTAACATACATTTTTATCTGAAATTATAGAATATAGTAAATAATGTAGTAAATTATTAATTTGCGTCAAATAAATAGTTTAATAGAAAGATTCCAATTTACAAATTAAAGTTATTATAGTTCATGTAAACTATAATTCCAATTTAAATTAAAATTTTAATTTCAATTCGTTAAAGTTTGCCTGAAAATAATATGCTTAGTATACTACAAATTTAATTGTATAAAATCAGTTTTGAAATTCTAGTAAAGTAAACAAAAATCTTGTATCTGTAAGAAATATTTGAAGCTTCAGCTTAAAATATTAGTAATTATAAAACATTGTAAAGGTTTTTGTAGCATTTAATGATAAATTTTAATAGTACATATTAACAATAGTTAGGAATATTCTTTAAGTTAATTTGTATAGAAAATATTGAAATAATAATAATAATTCAATTAATAAATTTTACGCTTCATTAGCATTTAATTTAATTTATTTTTTAATTTATTTTTATTAAAATAAATTTATCATACATAATTAATTATATAAAATATTAACTTAAAATAAAATTTGATATTATGATGGCAAACATAACAAGATATCTGGTCTAGATCAATATTTTTGTAAATCTAGTAAGTTATGTTGGGATCTGATAAAACTTGACAATAAAATGGTGCTTTACAGATATATATAATTGTATAAATTTTAAATATATTATCTATCATATAAGAGTATTCTAATGATAAGGATGATATCGAATTTAGTAAATGATAAGGAACACATAGAAAATTGACATTGCCTAAGCAAAATTTACATATGATTTATGAGTATATTATAATAATTTTTGATAAGACATTATACTTGAAGGAGATTAAAAAATTATTGATCAAATTATTCGTGGATGATTTTGAATGGAATAAATTGATGTAATAAAAATATTTGAATAAAAACAACACCTTATTAGAAGTTTTTACACACACCCGCGAAGTTTAAAGTGCACCTTTATTGTACTAATATATCTTTTGTGCTACTTTTGTTACTCTTTATACTATTTTTGTAATTTATATCTCACTTTTTTTAATAATTTATTTTTCTTTACCCCTTTTAATTATATTTTCGAATTTGTTTATCAAATCAATGTTTGTTTTATCAATAGTAAAACTTGTAAATAAATTTTAAAAATCAATATTAAGTATTTGTGAATTTCAAAATATCTATTATACTTTGGATTACGTTATACACGGAATATTTTAAAATCGTAAAAATGAAGATCATTAATTCAGGTTGAAAAAAAGAAAATATACGTTCACTTAGTTGTAGAATACAGTGTAATATGCTTATAATTTTTAATGATGAACAATTTTGTTACATACTGTGGAATAGACTTTTTCCTATAGAAAGTTTAGGTGATATTGAATAACATAATATAATGAAAATATTACAATTTATATTCATAAATAAATACTTCAAATTTTTATACTAAAATAGTTTTATGTAGAAATTCTAATGACATATTAATGCTTTTATGTATATACTTAATTTTTTTCACAATAATTCTATATATATATTCGCTGGTTCTAGAACATACAAAGCACTTCTATAAGAACATAAGATGCATATATTTATTATGACATATATGAATTTCAGTGAAAATTTAATACATAAGATGTATGATATTTAATACAGATTATACAAATTGTTGTATCAATAAAATTATGACTAACAATGTGTTGCTTCAAAAGATTTATGTTTAACAACTTTCTGTTATTTTTAATATTGATGAATTAAGAATATATCTTTTAGTATCATCAGTATTATTGTTTTATTATCTTTTGTATATTAAACAATTAATACTATTTCGTATATTTAAAGATAATCTCTGTAAGAATGTATGTGTGTATAGTTGAATGGATTCTAATGTATTTAAAAACGAAGTTAAAGTTAAAAATATTTATAACGATCGAATTTATTGTAAACATTTTAAATAATTTTAAATTAAAAAATTATAGATTGACAATATTTTTACTCGAGTTACTTGATCTTGTATATAGAATTTATTGAATATCTATTTTCGCTTTTTTATGAGTTATGTGTAAACATTAATTAATTATGCATTAATATAAATTTATATCAACATATTAAATATCATTCAATATTAATGTATCCTTAATCGTATAAATATAAAATATGAAAAAACAGATAGAAAATGAAAGTAATAATATGGTATGTTTATATCTTTTTCTTAAAATTTCTAGCAAAAAATTAAATTACCATAGCAGCATTATTGAATATCTTATAGAGATAAAGTCCTCGAATGAATTTTTATTTATTCAAACGTAAATTCTTTTAATATTTAATACGCCGTGATGTATAATTTTTGCATTTGATTAGACTAATATGTAGGTAATATATAAAGATCTATGAATATGTTAATAGATTGCCATAGGATTTGGATGTTATATTTTCTAACACTGATATATCCGTTGCTCTTCAAGATTTAGTTACTGAGAAAGGTCGAAGCCGTTTATCGTGCTCGCGTGTTCTCATTATTACAATTAGAAAATTGTATTATTGTTACTAAAATTGAAAGGACGATAGAGTAAAGCGGCATAATGCGACGGCGTTCAATATAAGCATTCGATTGATAAAAGTTTCTTAAGTAATAAATGACACTCAATAATAGTCACGCAAGCACGACTTTGCGCAAACCCGCAAAATTTAAAGTGCATCCGTATTGCCCAAGCGGACCTCGTAATAAGTTCTTGTATCGAGTCAGTGAATATCTGTCATGAGTGTGCCTTTGCTCGTGGCGACGGCAGCAACGGCGGTGAGGCTCATTTCCGTTAGCCATTTACGGACAGCGGGGGCTGACAAAGGCTGTGTTCCAATTACATAACAGTCTAGACACCCACCTTTCGTCTTTTACACCAAGGATGCAACATCCGCGGACAATTGGTGGTAGGAGGACAAACGATCGTTCACCTACGTGCGCGCTAGGCAAAACAAGTGCGCGCTATGCGCCGCTTGCTGGGAGTTGGCGAGCGCGCGTTGTACATTTTTGAAAATGGCATTATTTGCAAATAAGTATATCTTACAAACTGTTAGTCATAGCAGAGGAGTATGATTCTCAGAATCAGCCGGCCTGAAACGAGAACAAAGAAAATGCTTGGAAACTGTTCGAGGATTCCGTGCGACTAGCGGCGTGGGGGTGAGGAGAGCGGAGGGCGGACTTACAAACCCGCCTCACTTACAGCTTACCGGGACGTGTCGCTAGCGCGAGATCTTTTGTTATAATGCACGGCTAAGACGACGACTGGAGCCTTTCGTATCAACCAACTTAGGCTAACGTACGTAATAAGTAACAATCTTCTTGCATTTGCGTACGCATTCGATCTTCGTTTAACTTGTCTTTCTTCCTTACCTTTTTATCATCGCTTCTGATTTCGGTTATAATATAAGCACTGGATTTGAGAGTTGATATTTTCAGAAATTGATTTATGATATATTGTCGTAGTAAATCATCACCTGCTTGAGTAATTGAATCGCTCTCTTTGAGTTCATCATTTTTCGAGAATAATAAACTTGTTCCTTGTTGTCTTATTGATTCATACTTTCACTCCCTCGATCATTGGATACATTCAACAATTACATTACCCCCTTAGTGGTTACTAATTATATATATTTAATTGCTGAATTCAAGTCTGATTCAAGTGCTGAAGTATCAACCTGCTGGCTCCTCGTGGTTGTATAAGTGTTCTGTCTGTAAGTATGCGGTTATTTATTTTGAAAAGTAATGTCAACTTTAAGCAGATACAAAAAGAAAAATAATAATGCTTCTAAGATTTTTTTAGATATTTTTTCTATATATATATATATATATACATATATATATGTATATCATTTCATACATCTACACTTCTGATATTTTTCGTCTGACATGTTACTACGTACATTTAAATACCTATAAACATCTCAAAGTAAAGTAACTTAATTTATTCAATTATCAAGACTTTAGAATCTTCTGTTTTCTTCATTTTTATTTACAAATAATTAATGTCTCCTATCATCTTTTTGAGTTTTATTGTAAACGGTAGAGTATTATTAACTTATTATTATTCATGAAAGTGTATCCTCATAAATATATCCTTTTTTACATAATAATAGTTGAGACTAACTTAACAAATCAAGTCCTGCTTCATAAATATACAAGTTTATTTTAAATAATATATAAACAAATAATAAATAATCATAAATATTTCATAATTTTTATATATAATAACTTATATATAATACTTATAAATAATAACAATAATTGATAACTTGCATATTATATATTCAACATCTGCAACAGTCTATATTATTATATCTTATACATTACATTATCAAATTTCTAAATTCAATATATTACTTACATATGAATATAATAATCATCTTCATTGATATTTAAATATAGATTTTTTTATTCAAAATAAAAATGATGCAACTAAAAATTGATAAATTATAATAAAATAATTAATAAATAACACTAGCAACCAATAATTAATAAATTTAATTATTAGTTTTAATTATTGGATTGACAATATATTTTCACGAATAAAAGTATATAAAAATATTTCTTTGCACTTTCGTAGAATGAAAAATTAAAAATAATCGATAAGATAACTTTCTGTTAGACTACAGAAAATAGTTAGTCACATTCATCTAGTAATTTGCATTCATTGTTATTATAATAATTCTTTTATCATTTTATTTGATAGAATGATATCAATATTAATTTGGAACTTATTTGCAGTAACTATGAAGTATTGAAAGTGTAGCTTCTGTTTCGTAAAAGAACATTTATTAAGGTTCATCAAATGAAAAGGTTAATTCATAATTAATTAATAAAAATCATTTTGAGATCAATTACATTATATTTATAGTTTCATATTTTAGACTTGAACAACTAGACATAAACGAGTATAAATATATAGTATGAAAATTCTTTTATCTCTTTTTCAATTATGAAAATGTTATTTTTCTTGATTTACATTTTTCATTTATTTGCATTTAAAATTTTTTTAATTTATAATGTTTTTAAATTAAAATAAAATTACAATATTAAAGAAAGGTACATATTAAAAATTTAAGATAATGTTAAAAATAAAAATTTTGAAATAATTTTGAACTATATTCAATTACTTACTTTTTATAATTATTTATATAATTCATTTGAAATATCTTTCCCTTTCGAATAATGTTTATAAATATTTAGTATAATGTTTAATTTGATTAATTTTTCATTCTTTTCATTAACTTTGAGTTAAAAAAATAGTATTTGAAATTTGTGGAGTGCACATATATGTAAATATAATGCAAATTTTTATTTTGGAATTCATTATAAGGTAAGTTAAGGAATTTTCCTATTTATAAATGATTTAAAATTTTATTATATAAATACTTTGAACAATTAAAAATTGTACTCTTTTATATCAGTAATCAGAATATTAGTGTAAATATTACTATAAATTATTATTTATATAAGTTCAAATAAATCATTAACAAAAAAATGTTCATTTTAAGTTATTTTAAGTTATATTTTATTAATGTATTTACTAAATTTTTATATATTATACTATTGAATAATAAAATATTAAGAAAATTAAAATAATAATAGAAAGTAAAAATTTAATAACTTATTAAAATAACAAAATACGTGAAATAATAATTTATTAATTTAATGAATTAATAATAAAACAATAAACAATAAAAATATATAATTTTGATGATGTAATTTTATATATTAATATAAAATTTTATATTATTTATATTATACATAGTGGAATATTTATAAAATGCACTATTAAAAATTTAATGTGATTTGCCGATTTCGTTTAATTGCGTTCTTAGAATATTAAGGCTGTTAATTTTTGATGAATTTATTAAAAAAAAAATAAGTTCTTTCATATTATAACTACTTAATTATTAAGTTTTGTATTATTTAGGATATTTATTCAGCCTTTGAATGTTGTAATAAATATTCTTTTTATTAATATACATAATTTTAAGATTTGTAAATTTCCATATTATCTGTTCAATTGTGAATTTTATGATCTTAATAATGAGTATTTAAAATTATAAAAAAAATATACTAAACATTATATCAAAGAAACGTTTTTATAATTTACCTTTACTTTATTTATGTTATTTTATTTATTTATCATTAGTTTTTATTATACCTTAGAAATAAGTATAGAAATATATAAATAAATTTCACAAAATTAATTATCCTTTAATCTTAAGTGACAGTTGCTAAATGAAAACAGACTTTCCGCAATGTCACTTACACAGCTGTTTTTGATTTATTTAGACCACAGATCTGATATTATGTGTTATTATTTATGATAAATACTGTACTCTAATAACAATCACAATATTGGTATTGGAAGTAATAAATTACCATCGTGGCTTACTAGTATATTTCCTAGCAGTTTCTTTTATAATTCATTTAAATAGAGTAAGTTAGAGAAATTCCTAATGTAAAATTACTAATGTCACGCCTTTTCCACACACATAAGAAAGATTTGAAAAGTTATTAAAAAATATATAAATAGCTAATACATATAGGCATTAAAGTTTGCAGTACTTTTATAGAGATAATTGTAAAAATTAATGCAAAAACAATCATAAGTGGAGTTGAGTGAAAATTCAAGCTCAACTAACAGTTGATTAAAAACTTACGCATGGCATCGCAGTTAGAGTAAAATATAAAGATAATAAATAATAAAACCTGCAGATTGAAATAAAATTTACCGTTTTAAGGATGACACAAAATGTATTATTTATGATGATAAAGTGCTTGGCATCTTATCTAAATAGCTAGCGGATTAATAAAAAATTTAAAATGGGCTTACGCTGTTTTTGCAGCTATGCCCTCAATTGACATTTTATTTCCTATTATATATAGCTTTGTGTATTCAGTGCTAAAACGCTGCTGGTGTGTTTCAATGTTGTAACATAATGGCGCCACTTTCGTCTTATATTCTATAATATATATGATTGCGGTTTCTTGCATAGTTTGGTGGTTTCAATCACCTATAACCTTATGCGAGTCAAGAGAATAATCAAGCGAGCTTTTATATTTGTATTCGAAATACCGAAGAATATTCTATATTACAGGAAATGTTATTCATGCCTCGAAGCTCGTCTTTATTAAATGCTCAAATTTTCCAATTTTCTTTTTTTCGGTACAAAGCTTTTAACTATAGGTTTCGCGCAAAAGATAATTTGTCGCTATTGTTAGAAGCAGAATAAATAGAATGAAACGAATCGAGTACGTTTTTTTTCTTCTATTCAAGTCTTTTTGTGTAAATCTTGCATCGGGACCTGCACGCGCATCGATTTCATAAGCATGTAATTTCGTAATTTCGTAACCGCACCTACTTGTCATCACTTGGTCGTAAGTATACATACTATTCCGTTAATATATTATGGCATCTCTCGGCGCTGGTAAGTTACGAGGAGGAAGATGATAGCGGGATATTCGAGAGACTTCGATATCGAGGGAAAATGTTAACATATGTGGTAAATTATCTGAAATCCTTTAAATTATAAGAATAGCGAATGAAAAGAATAACATAAAATATGCAGTTTGTCAAGCTAATAATGCATTTGACCAAATTAAAAATACATATTAAATTATGTTAATGCAATCATTTTATTTAAGATTTCGTTTAATTATTTATTTGAAAAATTATTCATATCCCAACAGCCATTTCTTTTAGATAGTAAATAAGTGACTAATTCATATATTTTAAAAGTGAAAAGGAATTTTTAACATTTTTAGTATTATAAAATCAGTGGTTTGAAATTCGTTTCCATTTTTATTAAAATACATAATATTGGAAAAACAGAATGATCTTTATAAATTGAAAAGTTTATTTAAAAAAGGCTAAGTGATTGAAATTTTGGAAAAATAGAATATAAGCGCTCTTTCCTCATAAATTTCTAAGAGTTCAAATAATAAATATTTCTTATATTTCGTAATTATAGAAGATAACCAGTATATTAAGTAGAGAGCGCCAATAATGGGAAAGCAATAAAGATTGGGATGAGAGAGGCTACCAACGCATAACTTATTAGTGCACATACGACGGTGCGTGAATTAATGGTCAATTTACATAAAATAATAACATAAAGAAGCAATTATAATAATAAAGACAATAAAAGAATAAAGTAAATTAATAAAAATAAAGAATAAATTTTTACATATAATAAAAATAATATATGTTAACGCGCGTAATTGTAACTCTGTTTGGCTCCCAAGTAAAAAATGAGTTTGCTAATGTTAGCTGGACGAGATAGGAGAAGAAGAGTGACGAACCGTGGAAGAGAAAGTGAATCCTTAGCTACCTATTAAGCCATCTGGCTATTATTTGTACCATCGTGTAGATGTCAATAACATTACTAGTAACTGTGATTGTCATATGCATCAGCGTGTGCACTAGCCTGTTCAGCGACGCTATTGCCTCATCTAATCTTGAAAAGGTGCCGTTACATACTACGCTGCATTTGCAGTAGACACAGGAGCCTTACATTCTCTCTCTCTCTCTCTCTCTCTCTCTCTCTCTCTCTCTCCCTCTCTCTGTATTTTTCTCTATATCTCATGACGTAGAGTTTAGACTTCTTCGATTTTGTAGAATGCCAGCATAGCATGAACGTTTACGATAAGCGTCGCGCCATACTATATTGCTAACAATGTTGTCAATTTTTTACTATATTTCGTAAATTTACATCGATTATGTAAGTCTCATGATATCGACACTATTGCTAATACGTGTTTTTTTTTTATATTCAAACCAAACATTTTTTTTTTGAAATTCAAAAATTTTTCATTTCATCTGTTTTTCCGTTATATTAATCTTCATGGTTTCTCATGAAGATGAAATAAGGATGAATATTTAATGTCTAAAATGTAAACATGAATTAAAGTTTTTCATCTTTTTACAGCTATAGAGCATGTATAAATTTTTGTATTATTCGAAACCTTCGATTTTCTTTAAAATTAATGAAGGTATTCGATTAAAAATCAAATATTTAATATTAAATACTATTTACTTAATATATCTGAAAATTAATATTTCTTGCGAAGATCGTTTCGACTTTTTCAAATATTCGAATTTTTCTTTAATTGAAGCTTTACTATTAATATTTTCTAATCTTAGTAAAGTAAACACCATTTTAAGAATTTAACATTACAATAAAATATTATGTTTATATTATAAATTTTATAAATTCTACATTATTTTGTATACTATTAACGATTCGAGAAAGAATTTAAACATTTTTATCTATCTACTATTTGATATTCTTTTTGATACTGTTATTCTTTAATATAAATACTATTTCTTATATTTAAATAGATATAAAGTAAAATAAAATAGAAAACATATAATCTACATTAAAAACCCGAAACTATTTATTAAGAAAGCCTTTTAATATTGGCTTAAATTTTCGATATTTCGAGTTATGGTGCATATTTAAGATTAATATGTATTTGTATAATTTAGCAGATTAATGCATAAAATAGATATTTTATAAATAAGTATATTATGTAACGTTGATATAACATGTATTTAAATTTAAAAATCATAGAATTTTCAAACTTTATTTTTCAAATACAATATTACATTCAGGATGTTTTACAAATACTAATGATTAATATTAATATTACTTGACAAATGATAAATAAAAAATTGATTAAAATAATAATAAAATTAATTTATTTATTTAATTTTCAATAATTGATAAAATTATATGTAATAAAAAATAGAATTAAAATACTATATTTACAGTATTTTATAAAAATATTTTATTTCTATATGAATATTTTTAAAAAGAAATACTATATAAAGTCATAAATATCAAAATTATTATTATTGCATGAATTATGTAAATAAAAATTACATGAGAATGTGAAGTATTATTCGAAAAAAATAAAATTAAATAAGAAAATAGAAATTTTTTTTATAAAGTTATAAAATATTATCTACATATATATAAACATTATTTGTTACTCCTTACTTCACGTAAAACTACTTAAGTGGATATACTTAATCAGTGAAATATTAATTACAGTGTAATCAGTTAATTAGTAAGTTAATAAATATCATTAACGCAAAAATATATAAATTATGAATTTTAAAAATGTTTTCGTACAATTAAATTTAATATATAAAAAGAAAAGGTATTTGATATACGTTATAAAGAAATACTCAAATACGTATAATTTATTATACTACCGGTAGGATATGTTATATTAATTACTTGATATTTTTATTAATTAAATAAATGTTTCATATATACGTTATTCTGATTTTTTGATTTATTGATTAATTGATATTCTGACAATTAAATTACAATTAAATAAATTTAAAACAAACATTTTATTTGTAAATTTTAACAGTTTAGATACTTTTTAAACTCAATTTCATTATTCAATTGTTAAATTACAAATTAATTATTAAAGCAATTAAATGTTTCTATAGTTGATAAATAAATAATTTTTCTTTATATTCATATTTATACTATCGACTCTATGGAATCCATGTAGTGTAAAGTTTTCATATACTTTTTTTTGTTCTATTTTTATTAATCAAGATTTTGCAAAAACTGTTTTAAGAAAAAATGTGTATCAAGGTATATAATAATTAATAGATAAAAATCTTTCTTAATTTGTACGTTTGTGTTGCGCTTTCGTAGTTAAATTTTTATGTAATTTCATTTTTAGCTTATATCAATAATTTTATAAATGATTTTATAAATAATTTATAAATAATTTTAAAAATGAAATAATAAAGCTTTTAATAAAATAATAATATGAGAAGTTCAATTTCATCTTAAAATTAAAAGTATTAATGAAGGTATTATAACACTTACTTTTAATACTTTCAAAAGAAGTTCTATTTGAAAATTTTTATTGAAATAATTTAATATAATTGAATTAATTATAATTAGTTGTTCGTATGATATAATGAAATTATTATATTTTTTAACGAAGAATTAAAAATTCTAGTGTAAGTAATTGAACAATTATTAAAAATATATTTTAATTAACGTTAAGAATGTTAATTTATAAAAAAAGATTATTCACAATAAGGGATGGGAAAGTAATGATAAAACTCTATATAATTAAATTAAACAAAAATATTTATTTCATCAATATAAGCTTAAGTACTGGCCGCTTTTTACTATTTTAAAACTTAAAATTACTATTTACAAATAAAACATAGAACGAATCGTTGGTTCCTTAATTACATTACCTACAGCTGTATTATAACAAATGAAAAAAGCAAACAATCATTTTAGGCATTTTAATGTAATGCCATTTTTTCATATAGACGTTTATTTCGTGATTTGTAGTTTACTGGCCTTTTGATTTACTAAGGATCACATTTTTTAAGTTTGCGTCAAACAAACTGTTATAAGAGTATATAAGAAATAGATCTTGTATATGAACATTAAATAATATATAATATCAATATAGTACATTAAAATAATTCTATGACTGTTCGTTGCATTTGCCTTTTTCTCCAATATAAAATGTATACACTGACGGATACTTTTATATTTGGTCGCGCACATATATATATATATATATATATATATATATATATATAGACCTGCATATTACATGCATTAATAAAACAACATACATGCACACAATAAGGCATAAACGTGCATATACACATACTTGCATACATACAGATATTTATACCTATACGCAAATACATATATATAAATACACATACACACGTGCGTTTTTGTGTGTGTCTGTGTCTGTGTCTGTGTGTGTGTGTGTGTGCGCGCGCGCGTGCGTGTGTGTATGCGTGCGCGTGTGTGAATATGTGTTGGTAGTAATTAATGTGTATATATGTCAATATGCATAATTATGTCTTATTGCGTACGTGTATGCATTTTTTATGACTGCTTGTGGAAATACAGGTATGTACGAATGAGTGTTTATGTATATACATGTTTGTGTATGTGTGTAGTGTTTGTTTATTTGTGTGTCTCTTTGTATGCGCGCGTGTGCGTGCGCGCGCGCACGCGTCTGTGTATGTAGTCGTATGCACACATGATATTAAGTTTCATTCTTTATGGAAAGGAAAGAAGTAAGAATAAAATTATAAAGTGGTGAGTTTTAGATGAATATTGAAACTATCTGCTATTGAAGAAAAGAAGTGTTATTTAGCTTCGTTAAATTAGTTAACGTAACAGTTTTGAATAAGATGAATTTCAAAGTTTCTTGAACACATTTTGTCTACAAGCTTTTAATAAGTTGTTTAAA
Organism: Ceratosolen solmsi marchali; assembly: GCF_000503995.2. Lineage (NCBI taxonomy): Eukaryota > Metazoa > Arthropoda > Insecta > Hymenoptera > Agaonidae > Ceratosolen > Ceratosolen solmsi. The sequence continues at coordinate 14,739,218 of NW_011948414.1, forward strand.
AAAGAAAAGACAGGTTTTCCGTTGAGCTTTCTCGTCGATCAGTGATATATGACATCTCATTCGAAAGGTCTGTCTGTCAAATGTTAACATTACATATCAGTAGGGACCAGCCCGTCTCTGTGCAAAATAAGAGAAATACTGATATACTGAAAAATGAAAAGCTTGTCACTCGACATCTGATCATATCGAGTGCAAGCGTAATAAAATGGGGATATGTAGGCACTTTGTACAATAATTGTATATTTCCAATAACTAGTATTTCCGTGTACTTAAGTAAGCAGTGCCAAACTGACTGAGTGAAGTCTCGTATCAGGTTTATGATATCTTTAAAGGACTCAATGGGGACGACTGACAAATCAAGTTCTATCAAAGCTACATCTCTAATTGTATTTACATCGGATCACCGAATTTATTTTAAATTCGAAATTCAGCTCGCATAGTTCCAGGATTCTGGCCGAATTACTTGAGTACCCGAGATGCTATTATTCTTGGTCTTTGCGTTTCAAGTAAATATCATCTCAATGAGAGAAGGGAAGCAACAACGGCAACCGGGTATGAAAGGCTTACTTCAAATGCAGCTAGAGCGAAATCTCTGCTGCAGTCGGCCTCTTGACATCTATGCTTAGATCGAGAGGATTGCTCTTGGTAGAGTTTTCCTGTGCACCTATATTGTTCGTTCCACTGCTATCGTGCTCAGTTTTGGATTTGCCTTCCTGAGATTGGTTGCTTCTATGAAAGCCCTTAGTTGACCTGATACTCAGATCGATCGGCTCCATCTGTTCGATAGCAAGACCACCTGGGCTAGGGCTGGCTAAAAGCAGGTCACCACCTCTAAGTGAGTGATGCGAGGTAGCCGGCGTGACCAGCTCGGCTGGCGGGTAGACTAGTCCGTGACCGTGGTGCGTTAAGTAGTCAGTGGTAAGGGTCACAGTGGCGTTGATTTTTCGCCTGGGAAAGTCACGTTCAGCAGTCGTTGGAGAGGCATCCTGTTTGAAATAACTAAAGGCCGAATTACTGCGCGATTCATCGTGTTCGTCGCTCTCAACAGATGAAGCGCCGCTGTCGCTGGGTGTATCGGTTGTCCGCTTGTAAATTGGCAAAAAGGGTCTAAAAACTTCGAGAGAACTTGAAGGCATGGCTGCATCCTTTTGAGCAAAATTTACTGAAAACATGGACGAGCTCGAGACGGAGACGAGATCCTTGTAAGGAAAGGCCGAAGGTGGCGTGCTGTTCCTTGGAGGCGTCGTTGTATGTTGCTGACTTACTCGATCTTCTTCCTTCTGCCAAGCGAGCAGTTTTAGTTGATTTTGAAGAGCCATTTCATCGGGTCTGGGTGACTTATCGCTACGTTCCCGGCTTTTTTGTTTCATCATAGCTACATGGAGTAAATGTGACTGAAGCGCTAGGTCCTCTTGACTCGGGGAGGTCTGTTCTCTACCGTCCTTACCGGCATAAATCAAGCCTTGTTGCGACTGCGACTGGAGCCCAGGTAGGAAGCTTGGCAAAAATCCCGATCCAAAGTGCGACGCACCAAGGCCCGTTGCATTTTGGCTACTGTTAGTCTGCTCTTGTAGAAGGCAGTGTATCTTGAACCAATTCGAACGGCGTCCATAGCGTGATCCTGACTTGGACATACCAACCATCAGGCATTTCCTTAGGCGGCAGGCTTTGCAGGCTGTGCGATTCTTCTTATTGATAACGCAAACTCCGCCGTTCTTGCATTCCGATATGCTTCCGAGATTGTTGTACGTTCTGCCGAAGAAGGACTGCAACAGAAAGAAGGGGATTACGAGGTTAAGTGGGCTCTGTTTTTTACGACTTGCTTCTCGCCGTCTACTTAGATGTTTTTCACTCGACTCAAAGAACTTTCAGAAAATCAACGCTTCATTTAAACGCTGTTGGATTAATACGAAGGACGAGCGAATGAATTGAGCGGATAACGGACGCAGCGGGATCGGCACATTGCAGTTTTATTCATTTGCGATGAATCTCGAGATGCGCTGTAGCCGTATTGCAAAACGGTGAAATGTCGAAAAGCCGTAAAAAGGTCAGAAGTCAACGATAAAAGTTTTACGCGTTTTATTGAAATATAAAAAAAAAAAAAAAAAAAAAAAAAAAAAAAATCCTCAGACGAGTGCTCAATTAGCAAGACAGCGACTGATAAATCATGAGAGAAGTCCACTCTTTGAGCCATCGCGATATAAAATTATATAATTATTGTAAAAACGATGTATTATTAGTTTAGACAGTTGCCTAGCGGCTTTTACGCTCGAGTCAGCTTTTTCTTTATTGCGGAATTACGTTGCTGCGAGGCTTTATGGGCAAATACACTTATTTAACGTAGATGATATTACAGGCTCACGGAGCGCTGTACAGCCACGACGACTCGGACAATTCTATCTGATTTTCTCGTAGAGGGGATTAGAAAGGTACGGCACAGATTGACGCTCCCAATTACCCATGAGATAGGAGTTGCTCTCAATTATCCATAGGTTAAGAGTCGTTCAAAATCTCCATACAGTTATCAAATTCGATTGATTTTTCTATTTTACTATTTTTCTCTCAATAAGTTAATATAATTATTGATTGAAAAATGATTAATTTATTCATTTAATTAGTAAACGAGAAAGGAAACACAATTTTGCATAAAAAATTGAATAGCAAGAATCCAATGCCAATTTAAATTTTTTTTCCTTTCTTTTAAATATTAGTTATTTAGTTATCAAATTTCATATATTACTCTTAACGAATTCGGCATTGCAAAATATTACTTTGATTTCATAATAAAGTCTATATATTATGAAGAGATTATAAATTTAATTAATTTGAAATTTAAAAAGCATATTGTTATTCATACATAAGAATGCAATGCACTTATTTACATGCGAATCAGGAACTATAGCAGAAACATATGAATAAAAATATGAATCAAGTATGTGTGTAAGGAAAGTAAATGTATGCATAAGGAAATTATTATATATATATATATAAATGATAAATGAATAAAACATCTAAATGGAGCATTAGAACAAATGTGCAGCATCGGAACAACGGAAAGAAAATTCTCACTGACGTAAGATAAGTGAGCTACTGTTTTGCATTAAATCGTGTTGCAACCTACGTAGGTCATTGTTACTTCCGACAGATGTTTGGCAATTGGTCTTGGTTTCTTGCGAGTTACTTGAACTCCAACAAAGAATTCGTTGCTTAGCGCTGATGCAATGGGGGAAGTGAATATAAGATTAGAGCAAACGAATGAGCGTGTGTGTTGAAACTTCTCTCGTCCTAAATCGAGGCTTTAACTACATCTTTTTTGCATGTGGGATTACAATCGAAGATTTCAATTTTTTTATTTATTTATTTATTTATTTATTTATTTTTTTTTTTTTTTGATCTCTCCTCATCTTTTACCAACGTATATAATTGTTACCTGTGCTGGCTCTTTCGACTGCATTAAAGCTTAAGCCAACGCGTAAAAATATCGGTTATTTTATAGTTTATTGTCATAATGCGAAACTTTAAACATTGTTATACATATCTATCGCTATTAGAAATTCAAAGATTTATCAAGATTATTTTATGGTTGCCTCTTTATTAGAACACATTAATTTCGTTTAATGGCCCATTTTTAAGGTTTTGCAAGGAAGCTAGCGTGGCGCAACTGGGTCGCGCACGAGCGCACCTGAGTTGCAAAGGAAGCACGGATTTAATTCTAACGATTTATTTTTTCGCTCTCGTAACACGTTATAATTATATTATGCCACTATTAATGGAGACAAGTGCACATCAACGAATAGTGCATATACATCTATTTTCCGTTCAGTCATTCATTTTTCTCATTCTTTATAATGATGCCCTTATGCTATCTTTTCAACTCGCATAAATTAAGGAATCGATTAATAATTTATAATGGAATTACAGATTGGATGTTGAAATTTATTCAATTACATTTGAGTATTGAAACAAAAAATGGTAATATTTATTTGGTAAGCCCATAAATATAATAAAATAAGGAAATAAACACTTCCAAGCTATTATTCCAACTAATAATGCTTCGATCACAGACTCGATGTTGCATTAACTAATAAGTCATATAATATTCGTGTTAACGTAGTAATGGCGTTGTGACTAATACAAGTACATCGATCAACCTATCTTGCTTACATTCGTTTACTTTTTTGATGTTATACATATGTATATGTAAATAACATAGTAAAATGCGGGTTATTTGGTTCTTTTTTTCATTCATTGATGCATTAGTCATTATACTAATATGCGCGCAAAGATAGTAAAATAGTACAATAGAGCTTTTCGATTATATTAATAATTTTCTAATAATGTTCTAATAATAATAATAATGATTTTCGATTGATTCGATTGATTAAATAGTATATATCTATTTTTAGAAATATTAATAAGATACTAGTTTTCGTTTTTGCCTTCTATGTCTTATGTAATTATTTTTCTTTATTTATTTTGTTCGTTCTCTTTCGCGCACCTTCCACTTTCTGTAGCGCGATTGCTCATTGATTTGTATCGACGAGCTCTACATGAATATCAATCTTGTCTTTCAATTGATGATGTGATTGTGATATTAATGATACGTAAAAAAAATATTTAAGGTTTAGATATAAGTGGACGAGTCAGAGATTTTGACAAGTAAATACTTTTTCATAAGACACTTTCAATTGGCTCTTTTTTTTTATCTTATTCTATTGATCCAACTTCTGGAGCTGCTTCGGTAAGTGTATTCATTAAGTAACATGAAAGGTGTAAATGCCCGAAAATACATGTGTAGAGTGCAAATATACATGATAAAATTATATTCAAGTATTGATAATAATAATTCGGAATATATCGAAAGACTAATCAGAAAGAAAAAGTTACAGTTGTACAACAGAATTAAGATTACGTTTGATTACATTGTTTGATTTTTTACGATTAAATGAGATGAAAAAAGCAAAAAACGCCTATATCGTGAATAAAACCGATCCTAGATAATCTTAGAGGTACACAGATTAATCGCGTTAGCTATGCTATTACCAGCTTGAATTTAGCCACTATGTATACATGTATATAGATATGTGACCTGTCGTCGTGCAATCATAAGTACTATGAGCACAGAAAGCACTCGCGAGCTCATCCTTGGACTCAGCCACCGTCCTCTTTCTCTCGCGCTCTCCATGAATCCTTTCTCTCCATCCGCCCGCATCTCGCGTTCCTCGATCCTTTTCTGCTCTTCTCTATCACCTTTTCTCTCTCTCTCTCTCTCTCTCTCTCTCTCTCTCTCTCTCTCTCTCTCTCTCTCTTTATCGTTCTCGTATGTGAAGTTTCATCCGGAGCACCTGTAATGCGAGACAGGCCTTTCTCTGCCATGACGTGGCTTAGACTCTGTCACGACTTTACGCACTCAGTGCCAAGTAAATATAATCTCATCGTAAACTAGGACTTGAATGTTTGGCCGACTCCGTAAGTGACAGCAATCAGGCATATTTTTCTGAACTTTCCATTTGATTTAAGATAGGTGAGAGGTGCAGATCAAATTTTGTAGGATAAATGGTATATTAATGGGAAGGAGCTCAAGCATATCACGCACATAGAGCTTCACATAATGCGTGTACATGCGTGTTCTCCAAATTCTTGGGGGTCTCGTGTACATCTCGTTTCTTCTTGGACGATTTGTTCGGCCTACTTTTCTCACGTTATTCTTGGTCGCGCCATTTTTAGCCGCATGTTTATAATTTCAGGCAGATATTATCGCGAGTTTGTCAATTTTTCCGTTGAAAATGTTGCCCACGTAATTTCGTCGACGGAGCATTGCAGCTACAGTGCTGCTTTGCATACCATTAATTATCCGTTGACGAATGCGAGTTGCATAGTGTCATTGCATAATTTCGTTTGTAAACATAAAAGTGAGTGGCTCGATTCGAGGGGTCCGAGTCGTCGTCGATGACGATGAAATAAAAATAAAGTAACGACATCGTTGCATCGATGAATGTGAATATGCTCATGAAAGAAAATGCACGCATCCTTTAAAAAAGCATAAAACATTTATACGCTAAAATGCTAAAATTTATTTGAGACTTTAAAAACATTTTCTCAAATAATTAAACTTAATATTTCATTTTCTTATTAAAGATACTTTCTAGTTAAAAGTGTGAAAATAAAAATATATTTGGGAAATGCCTCGTTGTTTTTGAACATGGATTTCAAAAATTAGCGCATTACAGTAACATAGTATAGTCCTCCAAGATAAATGAAATATTGGCCTACAAATACACGTGTGCAAGTGTATGTATAATATATAAATAAACACAAATTGTGCATGCAATTTCAAGTTATACTTCAAGTTATTCTTGACCCAATCGTGCACCTAAAATTTAGCCACAGTATTTATGTTGTTTCCAGCGATGGTGGTGGCAATACACCGAGGCGCGTCATTTCTCTTTTCGCTTGATTTGTGCTGTGGGAGAAAGTCGGAATTACTGGGCCTCCGGGGTATCCAATCGAGTGGTGGTGTGCCGCTACTGACAACTATTCGCTTCCGTATCGAATATTCCAAATAAAATATTAAAGTATAGGTATATATATATATATATATATATATATATATATATTTAATGGTAAGCAAGCTAGTCTTCAATTATTCTCATTATTTCTCTTTTTTTCCATTTTAATTAAATTTCATTTCTGTATATCGTATTGCCGACTTTACTTTTAGATGCTTCTTCGTAATTTCTAAAAAAATATTTTTTCCTCTTTTTCGCTCATGTTATTCATTTAAAATAACATCCATTGAATATTCTTTATTATATATATATATATATATATTTACTATGGAATTTAAAAAATAATTTAAAAATTAATAATCAAAATGATTGAATATATTATCGGTATGAAATAACTTATTATAGTTAATTTAAGTTTAAGTTAGTTCCTATCTCTTGAAAGTATATATTACTAATAAGTGATTAATTAATTATAACATGTAGTTTATTATTATTTTATTTACTGCAGAAGAAAATATTATATTTTTGATCGACTGCATATACAGCACTATTAATTTTTATCTTCTTCTTTAAAATCGACGCAGTGTATTTGAAAGTCAAGTAAAAATCAGAGATAATATTCTATATAAAAGTAAATGTGGTAAATGAGTTGAATAAATGTACGAAGTAGATATTTTAAGGTACACTGCAAACTAATTTATGAGCTTTAAATTTAATTAAATTCTGAAAATTTTATTATAAAATTCTGGATTAAATTAATCTGATTTATCATACAGTTTTTTCCCATAGATTAATTTTCCCATAATTTATTTTTTAAGTAATAAATAAAATCTCGACAAACAAAAATTTGTTCTAAGCAAATTTTATAATTCTTTCAATTCAGGTGCTTAAAAAGTCTAATCTTCATCTATATTAATGAAGGCAAAATACCTATGTTTGTAAAGTAAAATATTATATAATTTAATTATTTTTAAGAAGAGTGGATGTAATAAAAATTGAGCGTTCTTATGGCAAGATAAAATTGCAAACCGTACATAAATGAAATTTATTAAAGTACTTGCAAATAAAATAAAATAAAGTAAAAATCTCATCTCGTAATCTAAAAGCTACATTGTATTACGATATGAATGATAATAAAAAGACTTCCCTTGATTGTGAAAGACTCATTCATAAAAACAAAGTAAAAGTTGATTGAGTGTGAATGCGATTGAACGAATGCGTATTCGAATACGAATTAGAATGAAAAGAAGCACGAAGATTGGGTTGAGAAGAAGTAAGACGAGGGAAAAATAACGGTTATGTTAAAAAACGACGTATTTAGAGAAATGGTATGGTGAGGTAGAAAAAAGACTTGTAATTTGCTGGAAATGCAGATGCATTGCTTGAAACGCTGAATGCATTTCTGGAACACCGCGACTCGAACGCGCACATGTTGCATAATATCGATTGTTATGAAAAGGTTCTCGCGATCGCGGCGTATTATATGCGCACGGCACAGCCAGTAGCTCCGCTCCCGGCACCGGCGTCTGCTGGCTCTGCCTATCTGTCGAGCGCTTCCCTCCCCCTCCTTCCGCTCTTGTCCCATGTCAGCATTGCGTATAGACTTGAATCACCGACTGAATGTTAAGTGCGATTTGCAAACACGATTTCATTTTGCAGCTGAGGCAACAGGCGTGAACTGGGCCAACAATCGCGTGTAGCGAAGCCGCGCAGGACTGCTGATCGTACCGATGCTACGTAATACGAGTGTCGCTCGTCGATTTCAATTTTGTTTCGGCTGCTGCCGGACTTCGCTCCTCTTTCTTCTGATGATTCAACCGCCAACCGTGAGCATTTTGCGCCAACGAAAACCACTGTACTCGACCGGAATCGAGTATGCAACCATTGCTAATTTACCGAAATATTGACGCGCCCAAGCAGTGAGGATGCACACTTATGTGCGCCGGAAGTTGGCAACTCGCCATGTCCTCCTTTTTCATCGCGATTTTATTATGCGCAACGTTGCCTTCTATTCTCTGCTTGGCATCGTGGAAAAACGCATAACCTTAGAACTTACACTGTCAGTTAATCACTTGCACTCTTTTCTTTAGTTTTTCGTTGCGTCTCCGCTATCTTTTCCCTTGCCTCTTTTCAATATCTTTAATTGGCTAATGGTTATTTAAATTAGCCAGGATATATATTTAATAGATGGGAAATAAATATAGAAAAAGACGAAAACAACGTCGGAGGTAGCAAAATCTTGCTCTACAGCATTGCACTATTGTGAAACTACGGTGCGATTGCACAAATGCACTTGCGCGTCATCGTGGTTTTCTACTCCACTTAAATGTCAAAGTCTATCGATTTGTTTGATCGCACATATTGCGGATTTTGTCCTTGAATTGTAGAAATATCTTGAAATCTAACCTAAAATTGAAGCGCTCCGTGTGCGAACAAAGCCGATGATTAAAACACTCATTACGTTTAGCAATTTTTCAAGCTGGATGTGCAAGCATGCGCGCCGCTTACATAAACCAGATTTGCTCTAATTTTCAACCTTTCCCTCGGTGTACGAGTGCTCGTCAAATAATAACGAGTAAAAGTGAAAATGAAATATATATTCGTAGTTATACAGTCGCTAAAGCGGCTCCTTGTTAATTTGAGCGGTACATAGCTTCTTGCGGAAATAGAACCTAGTTCAAGTCCAATTCATTTTTATTGAAATCGTTACAAGGTTCTTAGCATTCATTTCTCCTCTTATTTGAGAAAACAACACTGATAAATTGACCGATTGTGGAAACGTTTTAACGAGCGATACTTGGGGAATATCGCTTTTTAATTCTACTCATATTTCATGTACCAGAAGAAATTTGCGTCCACTTTTACTTCTTACCTTCCTCCGTTAATGTTAGTTTCAAGGAGGTCATCAAAATGTTCCTCTTATTAATCAAATGAAACGAACACTGTGAGCCTAGCGGGAGTATATTCTCTTCTTCGATTTTTTAGTTCTCTGTTTAGTCAGCGTTTCTTTTTAAAGAAATATCGACCTTCAACGACGTACTGACAGAACAATGGGAGTAATAGTATCACTTCACCATAGACCTCGTAGGCATGTTGAAAGTTGATGCATCAATGGTCGCAGCTAATGCAAAGAAACGATTATCGTTACGTAAAACTCTTGCCCGAATACTTAGTCTCCTTCTGTCTCTTTTCCTCCTTCCCTCTTTCTTTCTTCCTTATTCTTCTTTTCTGTATTTATTATTTTACATCTCTTATCTATCTACTTTATTTTATTTATTTAATTACTAACTAGTTCCTCTGCGTTTATTAAAAATATGATTATTTCATATTTAAAATTTATATTATTTTTTACAATAATATATATTATTTTAATAATATATATATTTAATAATTATTATATACTTTATAATAATATTCTGCTTCTTATATTAAATACGACTTTAAATTTTGAATTGATGAATAAATAATTAAAATAATTAAAATTTTAAAAATACTCTATACTTCGAATAGATGCTTGCGGTTTACGCCAATAATTGACGAAATCAGGAAAATACGTATTTATTTAAGAAAAATATTCCATCGGTTATTTAATGATCAAGGAAGCTTTAGAAAACGAGTTATTTTTATGTGATGAAGATTTATAAAGATATTTTTCTGCGTACAGATTAAATGGATGTATTGGAAAAGTTCGCTCCGCATATACATCAGATAATGGAAACAGCCTAATTATTGCAGGCTCAGGTCATAAGTAAATAGGCGAGCAAAAAAAGAAGAAAAAGATAAAATTCTTGACTGACGAGAGTGTAAACCCTCTTTTTTAAGTTCTTTAGTTGAACCTCGAGCAAACATTTGTTTTATCTGTGTTCAATTGCACGGACCAATGCCTCCGGCTATGCTACAACGCGGCACTTTTCAGTGATGAAAGAAGGCTCGTTCCCCTGTCACCGTCAAGAGGTGTGAAATGTGAAATCTCATCTCATTCGGGACATTACTATGTAAATGAACACGAGCACATATGCTATTAGATGCAAATGCGTGGGGTCCATCTTTTTCCCTCTACGAGCAGTTAAGAGGCCGTTTTTATCCTAAAGAGAATGGCGATTCGATATTTTCAACTTTCGAACAAGTGCTCCATTTGATTCACTGACTACTGTATGCATCGCTGTCCCTTTTCTAAAATTCTTCTCTTCACGGAAGCAAGTTTTATAAAGACTGATGGTTCCTTGTAGAAGTGCGTGTGGCATCGCAACTACGGCTCGACAGGTGATATATATCCATGATCATTACGTGGGTTCTTGGTGCTCAATAATAGTTTTATCTTATTCTTGTCTTCTGAACATCAGGTTTGAGAAAAAAAATAATCTACATTTCTTGTTCCACTCATTCGTTGTTATTTGTCAAAATAGTGAACCGATGTAACTTTTAAATGTAATGTAGAAAAACTTGAATTTCTTCTCTTATTTTGGACACGACAATAAATACACTTCAGAATGACAGATATTTCGTTATATAGCAATGTTATTTAAAATTTTATATCAATAAAATAATAATCTAATATTCCTTCACTGATACAATATTTAAAATTGAAATTTTTTTTCTTCTTCTTTAAATTATCGTATTAATAATAATAATAATAATAATAATAATAATAATAATAATGATAATAATAATAAATAAGGTAGTGGATATTGTAATAAATAAATTATAACAAATTATAAAAGTAGTTTGCCGTCCGTGTAAACAATAAAATACTGAAAAATTAGAAACATTTATTTCTTTCATAAGCTGACAATAAAAATAATCGGATCTTAAAACTGGTTTTCCCATGGTAATATACGATTTGGAGACTGAGTGGTTCTATAGAGACACGGTATCGACACTATTTTTTATCGCCTATATATGGGGCGAGTTTTCGAGAACCTTAATAGTGTGGCATCTTCGGAATTTCCGGAGTTCGGAAGATTTTTTGACCAGCTCTTGTTACTTTATTATCCATTTGTTTTCGTTTAACACTTGGATTGACTTATTTATTCGATCGCATTAACATGCGAGGAAGATTTGATTAAATTTCACATTTCTTTTGCATTTTTTGTTTTCCTCTTTTTAATTTATAACTTGAATTATTTATTTGAAAATATTTTAACAAATGAAATTATTATGCGTCTTCGTAATATTCATATTCTTTATTTTCTATTAATTTAATAAGATAAGCAATATTGTTGGAGACGTTACATGATTTTATTAAAAAATTATGTGTAAAATATTTTAAAAATTTATGGATAAATATATAGTTTATTATCCGATAATAAATATAATATTATAATGAATATAAAAATGTAGAATATAAACATAAATATAGTGAAACGACTCTTTTATTCATATTTAACTAAATTTTTAATTAATATAATTTTGTAAAACTTATCGAAATAAATAATTCAGAATTATAAAATTACTTTTTAACTTAAGTGGAATTAGATGGATGCAAGCACGAATTCGATTCTTATCATATAAATGAAGAAAAAAAAGGAGACATTTATAAGAAAATAAATTGGGATAAGAATTGAGAATCTTACATTAAAGAATTATCCATCGTTTACGACGATTTAGCAGTTTTTTTTTAGATAATTTTGGAAGTAAGATGGGACTTTCTTTTTACAAACTTCTGGTTACCGGAATATGAATATTTATGTTGTACGGACCACCCATCATTCTATTTTTTAAATTTTATTTATTCTGACGAATTTCTTTCTATTTTTTCCATGTATACCATATATAGCAGTAAAAGAAATGTACAACAATTCTTCGTTATCAATATCTAGATCTCACATTATACATTGCTTTAAAAGTATGTATATATAAGCAAAGTAATTTCTTTCTTTAAATCACATTTTATAATATCAGAACAGAGCATCAAATTTTGCATGTATATCGGGAGATTACGATAATAAGACGAGAATTTTATATACTTGAATGTTGCGTCCGATCTTTATATTCCGTGAAATATTTTCTAAAAGCGAGTCTCGCCATTTTATTTGGCGGTCATTTTTTTCGTTGAATCGAAAAAATCTTATTTAAGATCGTTAATATTCTGGTGCTGAATCTCGCAAGCTAATCAACGACACCAAAATCGAATCTCGCAAAATCGTAACTCTTTTGAGCTCTACAACTATCGCTTGTATGTTACGCAAACCACAAGATCGTTCGAGGAATTAAAATTTTGTTTTTTAATTTCCGTTTTTGAAGATTCTGCCTTTGGCCATTCTGATACAGTTATTTTTAATAATTACAATAATTTATCGGCGACATAATGATAAATATGTAGAAAATTGTAGAATAAGCTATGGACATCAATAAGAAGAATAAGACAGTATCTTGGGACAGAAAAGTTTTGTTTTTAAATAAAATTCGATTAATTTTGCTTTTATTAATAAAATCACAATTCGCATAATAAGACGATTTTAAATATCCTTGAAACTTTGTAAATTCAACATGAATTAGCAGTAAAGGAAGTTACTTTATAATATAATATGAATAACAATTAGTCGTCGTGAAATATTCGGCATGTAAAGTAAATCGGGATTTGCATCGAAAAGCATTGTCATGAATGAAAACCAGGTCAACGAAGGAAACGTTGTAGGCGATGTATATAACACTATTCATGAAATAAAGGTGGAAACTCGAGGAAAAACTACTGGAGGTAAAAGACAAGGACAGTTTTCCTGAGTTAGTTTCAAAGACGAACTCTGAGCTCGATAAAATTGTCAAAGGAATGAGGGCCGAACCATCAATTGTCTCGATTGCAGTTCCGTCATCAAGTGCAGAAGCGTGTTTTCTTGCATTCCATACATTCATGTGCGCAAATAAATTTTGTTCGCATTCTGCGGTACAGATCCTTGATCAGAAATAAGCCTCGTCGCCGTTCTTTCACTCGGCCATTGTCCCGTCTATATATATTTTGGGTGAATGAGGCCGGCACTTATGAATCACGCTGATGCGCGAGCGAACGCTCAACTACTTCAGTGCCTCCATCGCTACCCACGGAAGAAAATTGAATCGTGATGATACATAAATTTGCCCCACCTCTTCTTCCTTCCTCTCCTTACCGAAGCTTGCATAATGCGTCCGTTGAGAGCGGGCAAAAGAATCGCTGTCAACGACGACGGCGACGACAGCGCGCATTGAGTCACGAAAACAATACCGAGAGCGGTAAATTTGCATCATATAAGGATCGCCTTCACGTTTCTCGTGTACTAGCCGTGTATCGATCACCTGTGAGAGCGTGTGTAAGAGCTTATATCTATGCGTTTCTGTGTGGCCGTTCGCGTCCAAACTTTATGAAAGCCAAGGTCTTGGAGCTCGCGCATTAAAAAATCCTTCACCAACTCAAACGAGTGAGAGAGAAAAGAGAAAGAGAGTGAGAGAGAGAGAGAGAGAGAGAAAGAGAGCGAGAGAGAGAGAGAGAAATAAGAGGGGGTGCATCGTAAACAGACGACTACACGTATTTCTTCAGAATAAGCTTATCGAAAACTGAGAGTTGCAGTCCACAGTTTCTTATCATGCCTCCTTTTTATTCTGCTTCTGTTGCTTCTGCACGTCCATATGAAATTAAATTGTTTTCGAGAAAAATATCAGGCTTTATTTTAAAATAAGATTTTTTAAGACCTTTGTTCATCTACACGATAATATTATAGAAAATAAAACAATAAGAGAAAAATAATGTGAAAAGTATATTCTGCTTTTAAAGTTAGTAGTGGTATTGTACAGTTGAAAGGAGACCAGAAACATAAAAAAATGAAGGATGTACACACGCGCGCACACAATAAAATTATTGGAAAACAAACTATTATTTATGTGAATTTTACACTATTTTAAATAAATTGTTATATAGCAAAATAGTTCGTATTCGTTTTCTTAAAGTTTTCGGTCGAGATAGAGGCAAAACGTAGAGGTAGGGAAAAGGCCGAGGCTAACCATAAGAGAGTGAGAGAGTTAGAGAGAGAGAGAGAGAGAGAGAGAGCCGGATACAAAATAAAAATAGTAGAAGACAAACGAAGAAACGAAACAGAAAATCTAAACTTACGTATATATATATATATATATATAAAAAGGGAAGGGGGCAGAAGTTTGGTATTTCTCACTCAAGTGTCGTGCGTGGAATCCACGACGGTTATTAGTATGCTAATCAAGATCTCATTCCTTAAAGTTCTGAATATTTCGATTTCTCTGATATACTCTCTAGTGTTTTTCGTCTCTCTTTCATTTGCCAAACCTCGAACTTATATGTTTAACTTTTATTTTCGTATAGTTTTAGAAACAAGTTGTAGTACTTTTTTCCTTATGAGTCATCTTAACAATCCCATTTAATAAATGAGTTTATTATTTATTCCTACTTCAACTATTTTTCCTTTATATGAAACTCGATAATTATTATTATACTATATGAGTAGCTTCACAATGTTCGAAATTATGCACAAAGGTATTTACTATTTAACACGTGACTTGGAGAGGAAAATGTAACAGAAAATTAATCAATACGTTACTTAAGTAATCTTAAAGATGTAAGATCATGAAGAATAATCAATATATAAGAAGACTATCTTAACTTACTTTGAAAATAAAAAATAATTGGTATTTATGTCAAAGAAATCGAGACAAATATAAGTGGAAGATCGTGAAGCAAATAAAATAAAGATGAGGAAGAGGACAGTCTGAAGAAAGAGTCGTACTTCTGTCGATGAAATTTGTGGAGGCGAGAAGCGACAGCTTATAGTGACGCAACGCCGACGACAATAGTTCGGCGTGTATCGAATGCGAAATATTCAGTATGGAGTGATAGAATATGTTTGTGTGTTCAGTTCGGGGGTCCTTGTGAGTATTAATTGATGTAAAAGTCTCACTGAGTTTTATGAAGTCGCGTCGCGTCGACACGATAATCAATGGCGATAGCGTTCTCACGAAGAAAGAAAATCGCTCGCGTTTATTTCAATATATACATTTATGTAATATATATATATATATATATATATATATATATGATATCCATGTTACGAACAAAAATGGAGTATCTGCAAAAACGAATACGCACAATCTTCGACCATGACAGACAAATTAAAATTATGGATTTATATTTGATATAAGAGAGCAATAAAATTGCTTGTCCCTTATTAATTTCTTGATAATTAAAATTTACATTTTTGAGGAAGGTGGGAGATGAAGAATTATTGATTCTTATCCAATCATTACGTATAACTACAGAGGAGAGATAGGATAGAGACCGATATAATAACAGACGAATAAATATTTTTTCACAAAAATCTATCCGTGCTTTTTCAATCTGGAATATCGTGCGAGTTTTATACGCCATTAAATGATCTCATGATCGTACATTCTCGTGAGAATCATTGGCATTCGCCTTACATACTCAATGTTATCTAGTTGGATTAGCATTTATTATTGCTGCAGCCCAGGTGGCATTATTTCAAATAAAGAATCAGATCGGTAGCATCTTGTTGTTTTCGTTTAATAAAGGTCATGCTCTCCTTGCGGTCACATCTCATCACATTTACTTTAGTTATTTAATCTGCCAATTATAAATAATTATTTCACAGATCTTGAATAAAAGAGCAGTAGCGTCTTCTGTGCATAAAAGTTCGTGGTCGGTTCTCGACTCTTACTCCGCGTGTCCGATCATCGTGCACGTCTATCCGTGGAAGATTTATACACGCGTGTTCATTCGCTCGTGCGTACGCGAACGTGTATGTGAAACAGAGAAAACGTGGACCCGTAGAGCACTAGGTAAACTATTGCCCGTTGTTAGCCTAATGAGATCCAATCGGATGGGTCACTTAGTATGCGGTACCGATATTTTCTCCGTTCTCTCACCGCATTAGCTAGAGAGTGAAAGAGAAACGAATGTGAGTGAGTTAGCAAGTGAGAGAGAGAAAGAGAGAGAGAGAGAGAGAGAGAGAGAGTGAGTGAGTGAGTGAGTGAGTGAGAGAAGGGGAGAAGGAGGAGGACGATGCCTTGACGTCCACAAGAGCCGGTCGAGACCAAGGGTCAACACCCTTGCATCCGACTGCCTGTTAACAAGACTTTCTGTGAGCACACGATGCTGCCGGGACTCTTGTCCTTCGGTACTCTATGTGTGGGTCGCGAAATTATGGAGAGCACGTGTGCACGCAACTTTGGCGCCTGAATATTAGCACGCATGTATACACACGTGTGTGAAAACATCATAAATTTGATGTAAAATTGATAATTTCTGTTAACTATTGCATCAACACAACAATTAAAATACTTTAGTGATCATGTACTTGAGTATTTTGATTGCTTGGATATTATGAACATATACTGGATTTTATTAGAACGTTCCGGGCCTCGATCGTAATTTTATTTCCTCATCCAGTCGATTTATTATTAAAAAGTGTCATTATTAGAGAGGTCATTTATTTATGTGAATCATTGTTCGAAATATTGTAATCAAGCGATATGGTGGGAATATTGAGAGCATATCCGTATCATTATGTAGACAACTCTTCAAACTATATGCACTTAAAATTCAATTACCCTCATAAATATTTTAAGAAGAGAGAGAGAGAGAGAAAGAGAGAAAGAGAGAGAGAGAGAGAGAGAATGAGCTCCTCTTGAAATCAATTCCGTTAATTTCAGTTACTATTTGCTCTTATTAGCCATTAGCGTAGCGATCGGAGCCACAAAATATACATAGATTGAAAATGCGGAGATTTTTTTTTCTGTCAGCGATACTTGACACGTTAAATCACAAAATTCACATTAGAATCGTAACCGTAAATGTTTGGAAACGACGCATCTACTTCCATTTATTATTATTCTTTATGAGTTGGATGCGGTAAGTATGCGGTCGCACTATTTTTCCCTATGCCTCTACCTCTGTTAGTCAAAGTTACCGCAATGATAAAAGCAATGGTAACAACCGTGTCCTCAGCATAATGCTCGTCAGTAACGCTTCTGTTTCCGTCATTGAGAAAGGGAGGAGTAAGAGCACGAGAAAAATTCCGATTGCACAGCAAGCGAGTGCTTTTTCTACTCCGTGAATTTTTCTTTTATGTGAAATTGCTTTGCCATTGTGGTTTACCGGTCTCTTCTTTATTCTTATCCGCAACCCGTTCATCTTGTTTCTTTTTCATTTTCTTTCATTAATGGATAAGAAAAAGGAGCCGAGTTAATTTTTGTAAAGATTTGATAGCTCGTTCTTGTCGCTCGCCTTTTCTAAACCATTATAAAATAGTAATATAAGTGTATAAAAGCAGTTTTTTAATTACCTTACAACCCTCGCAAGTAAATGCCCCAAAGTGAAAACCAGCTGCCGGCTCTCCGCAAACCTTACACTGTTGATTCATCTACACAAAAAAGAAAAAAGTATTATAATCATGACGCTTAAATGATATTTATAAAGAATTACAAGATTTAGGTAGAAAGAAAAAGGAGGGGGGAGGGAGGGAGGGGCAAAGGAGTGAAGAAAACAAGTGATAAGAAATGAATATAGAAGAAAAAAGAAAGATCTTAAATGTAAAAAATTGCGCGAATCTTTATATAGATGTTATGTAGTTTAAACAATAGTATTAAATATACATTAAAGCAGATTATCCGATGAAATTCTTCTGCCTATATCAAATAAAGAAAATTATTGTAAAAATGTATATTAATAATTCTGCCGGTGGCAGAGCAAGGTTTCACTGTTTAAAGCTTGGAAAAGAATTTCCACGATGTCGCGTCCGATATTAAGCAATTCAATTCATTTACATGACCGATGCCTCATATCACCGCCTCTATTCAAGTGGAAAATTCAACTCTTAAATGAGTGAACAAGCGATAAATCGCAGCTACTTTGAATCCGAGGTCGATGTTCGGCGCTTGCGCGATAAAACTTTTCGTATCGAATATATTATAAAATAATTAACTTCTTACACTATAGGCGATCAGAAGAAAAATCAGAATTTGAAGATTTTCGGAAAATGGTTTTTCTATTTTCGTCTGATACATTGTTCTGCTCCTTCTTCATAGAAAGAAAACAGGAGCAGAAAAATGCGAATGAAAGTTAATTTCATAGTGGTAGGAAAAGAAACGCACAAACTTGTTTCCGCAATAAATAATGTTTCGTGTTCATCTTTGATTCGATACCTCGATAATGTTCCCTTCTTCTCTTCTTCTCTTTCCACTTTCTTTCCGAACACTTGTCTACCCGTTGTTTGTTCGCTGCTGTTCTCTACTACCTTATACTGCTTTCTCATACATGAAGTAATTCGATGCAGCTGTCTTGCTTCACACTTCGATATTACAATATGCGATACATTAAAAAAACTCATTCTTATCGGACCGATGTCTATTAGTAGATTAAAACTATTTTATACGAGATTAAATCAGGTGTCTAATGCTGTTTTAGTCATACATTGGCATAGGAACTATTGAGTCCTCGAAGGGCAGTAGTAATACTTATATTATGTAATATATAAGTGCGCGCGACTCTGGAAATTGTTACGTGTACATATCTTGACCAGAAAATTAGAACACATTCATTCCGTCGTCGCAGATGCGTTTTTCTCCATTCAAACAAGCGACAATCGAGGTAGTGAGAGAGAGAGAGAGAGAGAGAGAGAGAGAGAAAGAATGAGATAAACAATCGCCAAGTACAGTTCTCGATTATTCAAGGCGCTCACCGAGAGCGCGAGAGCGCGATGCCACGTTTCTGCTGCGTTTCTACTGCGTCTTTCTAGAAATCGCGATGTTGTAGCGAAGAATACGACTTGTCGGTGACTGATCGAATCGCTTTGATGAATGCGAGCTCCAGCATTCACTGTTTTCTATATTGACTTTTCCTTCCATGCAGGTGCCTATTTGAATTATAAAACTTGTTTTTGTTTAGAACCGGCAGTGGTTCTTGCTATCATATGCATCTCATTCGACAACATCGATAGGGGTTTATTAATTGATGGGACATTCTGTTTGCTGCTAGTCAATCGAGAAAAGTCGAGCTGTATAAGCTGGGCTGTACGAGATGAGCAGAGGTCATAAAGAGAATTTGATGGAAAAAGAAGGCCATCGATGCTTATGCTTTACATTAGTAAGAATGCTGTACGTACTCTAGTCGAGCTTTTTCTATCGGTCGACTCTAGTGTAGGTATTTTAACGAGAATTTAGCGCACGGATATTTAGAGTTCAAATCTCCGTTACTAGGATAGAGGGATGCAGTTCCTCTGTTAATTGCACTCCAAATAGCATCCGTATATTATCCACCAATATTATTATAGTTTTTCACTTGTAGCACCTTTTTTCTCCTTTATTGCCTTTATCATTAAATCAGAATACTACTCGTTCAATATTAAATAATTTACTTTTGCTGCAATAAAATTTTTTCCCTGTATATATATATATATATATGTGTGTGTGTGTACATAAGGATAGATTAAAAAAAAATTTAAAAAAAAAGAAAAAAGTTTCTCTCTAATAACATCAAAAAAATGAATCACTTTTCAACGATTTTTTATATGCGTAACTGTATATATTGGATTATTATCATTACGATTTTATTTTACTACATAATTCTTCAAGACTCCTTATTTCTATCTATCTATATAAAATTGCATATATTGAACGACAAAAATTGAAAAAAAACTTTTAAACACGGTAAATTATTAATAACTGAACGAATTTCATATCAATTTATTTCCATTACGATTATAAATCTTATTACAATTAAAGAAATCAATTATAGCGATCGTCGAATATTAAAATATATGTACAAGAAACTTATTTGTCTTAAAGTGCTTTTTCAAGATTACAAGAAATTTGAATAAGAAATAAATTCAATATTCCATTATCCTTTCCTTCTTGATTTAATCCTAAATCACCAATCACAATCTACTCGTTTAAATACAAATCATCGATATGATCATTGGAATACTAGAAAAAGAAAAATATAAAAAAGAAGAAAAAGAAATAACTCAGTTTAAATAAAAATATTTTTTAATTCCAAAACAGTTATATATTTTTTGTCATAGACAAACGGGAGAGATATTTCCAGCTTTAATTAATGACATAAAAATTTATAACACTGGGTATTACGATATCTTCAATAATAACTATTAATTCAGAAATATATCAGAATATTGAGAGAAAAAAACTGCTTCATAGCATTTAAGTAATATATTTCAATTTGTTATTATAATGAGCAAATAATTACATTTAGTTTTTAAATAGATCAACAGTTATTTAATTTTTTTTAGATAATATTTCTTAAAATGATTAAAAATTTAATAATCATATTTGAATAAATTAAAGTAATTTTAGTTTATATTATTAGTATAAAAAATTTCTATAAAGTGTAAAAGAAGAATTATATAAAGAAAAATTATGCATCCAGATAAATAATTGTAATAGCTTAATCGATGTACGCAAATATCGTTTTTTCAAGTGATCTTAGAGGAAATATATGTTTTTAAGGTTTTTTCAAAATATGCTCTTTTCATGGTACGTATGATTTTTCATTTGGTGACATTATCTGAAGATATATATATATATATATATATATATATATATTAAAGGAGTGAAAGAAGCAAAGTGAATGAGCTCAGAAATGTGACGAAAAACCGAAAATGTTCGTGGAATACCAGGTCAAGGTGGCCTCTATTGTCGGCTACTTAAGACGTTGGCACGTGCGCTCGCAAGCAAAACGAGTTAGTCTCTCTTTTTATGTACTCTGTCGACGCTGAATCAGTATCATCCCGTTCGATTTCAAGGACGAGATGAAATCAGAGCGGAGTATCAAAGAGTACGCAAGAGAGCGGGGAGAGAGAATACGCTCGATATATATTCATCCACGACGGCACAATCTCCTCATTTGCATATAAGCAATTGCATTCCAGTTTTTACAGAAACGGAATTTATAAGACAAAGCACGCGGAATGCTTTGCGAGAACGGAAGAGAGGAGGGAATCAGAGATTGAGAGTGAGTATAACTGCACGATTAAATGGATCTCCGTTTATGCATATTCGACCTGTGTCAGGAGATGGATACTCATGTGCTGCACTTGAGAGATTCGCGCAGTGGCAGCAGTATTGCGTAAATTATAAAGCTGAATGCGCCTGCATTATAGTTGTGGGAGTTATAAGCTGTTCTCCATCAATCCAAGGACACGAGGATCTTAAAAAGTAATGGTGATAAAGAAAAAGCAGAGACCCGGGTATGTGCCCGAGAATGCACGGGAAATTTCAAGATCGAGCTTTTTAAACGATTGCACCATTGAGTAAAAAATCTGAGCCATCGGAGACATATTATGACCTCCATATATGCTTCACTGTATTTCTATAATTTCCTCGTCTAAACAACAAAAAAACTTATTTATATATGCGCCGCGAAGATAGCCGTCTTTTCTATATTGTAGCCGTTGAGTCAAAAGAATATATTGCGTTAAGCGCATAATGAGGTTATTAAATATTCTAACAGTTTAGAACACAAACGATGCACAGTGCAATTAAAAACAAGTTATTTAATTCTGACATTTAGAGAATATTTTATATGTCTCGAAGAGCTACATGTTTACAGATTTAACATATTAAATTTTTTCATTGATTTTATCGATTTATTCAAAACATTGAGATTTCCCTTCCAATCACATACGTTGAAAATCATACAGTTTGCTTCACGTTGCAATGGCGTTACCAAGCTTATGTTATTATGTAACACTTCTTACTGATTTATTCGTTAAATAGTAAGTATACGTATAAAATATAGTTTTTAATTTCAGGCCGCAAAATGAAAAATAGTGTGCAATGATGAGCTTAGGTAGATTTGATCGCCCAAGTTTCTTGAATTATTAAAAAAGTAGAAGATTCTTAAATTTAAATATTTAGTAAAATATTTAGTAAAACTTCTATAAAGCGAGATGAATTATGTATTCGACAAAAAGTGAGGAATTCTTATTTTAAATGTTTTGTTTTTTACATATATATATATATATATATATATATATATATTTTACTCATTTTGAAGAGTATTAATTAATAATTAATACTAGGTACTTTGGAACATTTAATCAACAAGAAATTTCTTTTGATCTTTGAAAATATATTGGTTTAATTCTTTCCGTTTTAAGTCAGTAAATATTTACTCAACAAATAATGTTAAAGTAACAATTATTTCTATCTAAGTGTTTAGAAATACATAAGTTTTACGCATATAAAAATGTCAAATTTTTATACAAATAAAATATGCGACTTTAATCGTATATTCCTATTTTTCATTCTATTCGATCAATTGACATAGGTGGCTTAATGTAATTTATATATAAGAAAAAGAGAATATAAACATTATAAATGCAAAACTTATGGTTCAAAGATGAAGTTGAAATGCAGAAATCGCAGAATAATCATTGCCTCTAATGGCTTTGAAAAATTACTGGCTCAAACTAAAATGGCATTAGCAAAGTCATCGTTCGGGAGAATTTCCCGTTTCGGTGGAGCAAAATCCAACACTTGGGGGCGCTATAGCTCACCCGGCGGGTGGCGGTCGGACTACGTAAATATCGTGCAATTCAGTGATGCGTTTTTAACGATCACAAAGATGAATGACGATGCGCTTTGGCAGCAACTCTACATAAGTTGTCCTCAATGCAATGAAAGAGAGTGAGAGATAGAATGATAGATAGATAGATAGAGAATGAGAGAGAGAGAGAGAGAGAGAGAGAGAAAGAGAGATATCGGGCGCGCACGTGTGTGTGTGTGTGTGTGTGTGTGTGTGTGGTGTGGTGTGAGTGAATGGGTGAGTGCGTGAGTGAGTGAGTGAGTGAAAGAGAAAAATAGAGAGAAAGAGAGTGAGACTTCTGTTTGGTGGCCTTGAAAAATGAACTTTCGTGACTGCATGGCTTACGTCGCCCCGACCTTTTGTATGCGTCAGTCTCTGCTCTCGTTCTCTCTTTTCCCGGCTATACTCTTCCTCAGTTAATGTTTTTATGAGACTCACCACAATGCACGCTACAGGAGCTGAGAAACAATTAATAATCTTTGCTGGATCATTTATCGCGACAGTTTAACCCAGAGGGTTGCGCATCTTTATGTGTCTTACCTGCGTGTCTCTCCGAGAGGAGAGAACCAATCCCTAAAGAGCCACTGCTCGGCGACATAGAGAGAGAGAGAGAGAGAGAGAGAGAGAGAGAGAGAGAGAGAGACGAGACGAGAGGTGAAAAAAGTGAGTGAGAAAGGAAGGAGAATACGAAGATGCGTTCTCGTTCGATTATTTTATTCGCTGTTCTGGAGGCTCTCGAGCCGTGACCGATCCGATTTTTAACGGAATGACGCGGCAGACGAGATTCCTTGTCGTCGTTTTCGCTTGTCGGACTGTTATTCTTTGCATGCTCTCTCTCTCTCTCTCTCTCTCTCTCTCTCTCTCGTCTCTCTCTCTCTCTCCCTCGACTTTTCATGTTTGTGAGAGTGTGTATCCACGGGAGCACGCAGATACATGCGCGCGTGTGTGTCTCTTTGTACGATCTCTCCTCTAAGCCATACACTTGGGTAGCCAGGCGAGCGAGTGAGCGTTTAATGTCTTTTTTTCGACGGCTCTCTCGAGTCGCGACGCCGTTTACGACTTGACGCTTAAGTGGAGCGCGTCGGCGAACCAACGGCGGCGAAAGCAATATGAGAGAGTCAAGCGTACAGGGAAGCGCTTCACCTGTGTGAGCTGTGACCGTGCGCTCTTTCTCTCGCACGATCTTTTTCTCTCTTTTTCTTGCCCGCTTTCTCGTGTGAAAGATCGTGGGTGATTTGACTTTTTACCTCCGATCTCTTCGCGAGGGTTGAAGGCTTCTAGAGTCATTGCATCTTTCTTTTGTTTTTTTTTCTTTATGTTCATAGATTCTGATATGTGTAGCGCGATTTATATTTGAGCCAATTTAAATCTTTTGATGTTAAATATTTTTTCATTTTCATCTGTATAATATTACATTATTATTTTATTATCGATCATATTACATGCGCTTTTTATCTAAATTTCATCTTACAACAAAATCAATCAGAAAATCACTTAGCGTCTATTTATCATTAAGATTTGCATATATGCATATGTAGATACTTACGTTTAATTTGTTCAAAGTGAACCGGTTATTAATTTTTAAGTGAATAATTTTCATTTTATGACCATTAGACATTTAATTATTTTCACACTAAAAGTAAGCTAATGTAAATGCAAATTTTTATTTCTTGGTATTAGCCTACTTTGTTTTTTAATGATGTATGGGCAAGAATTTTTTATGACAGTGTTACTTTTGCTTAATTTTTGTTTCAATAAGATTCATGTTAGTAATATTCGAATTTAATTTTAAATGTTCATTTAGATGTATAATGATAATTTGAAGGATTTCCATCGATATTAGAAGGAAAAATTAAATAATAAATTCATAAAACGATTCATTATTAAACAGAAAATATTTTATAAAATGCCATTGGTTCGGTGAAAAAATTTTGAATTTTTATTTGTTGACAAATTTGCAGCAAGAAATATAAATATTATTATGCAATTAATGAATACAGAACTATTAAAATATAATAAAATAATGTTTTATTATTTTATTGAGTGTAGCAAGTTTTATTGTAGTGAGTAGCAAGTCTCATAACTTTAAATACTTCAGATATCAACTTAGTGAAAATAACAAATCAAATAAAAATTTATAAATTTGCAAGTACGTTGTAAGTATATTTTCGATACTTATGTTTAACAAGTTATTGTTTAAACGAAAATATAGGAAATATAGAATCAATTGCGAATACGTAAAGGCAGATGCAAGCTCTAAAAGTAAAAGATGTAAAAGATGTAAAAGATGCGCGGCGACATTAGTGCCTCTTTTTATCTAATTAAACCATGACTATAAATTTTTCCATTTAATTAGATATAAATCGATATGCCAATATTTTTGCATGATGAGTGAAAACATTTATTTGGCCTCCGTTTTCTAGCTGTTTGGTTACAAGTGGGCGGCGGTGTGCTGCTGCGCTTTGCGTTGCACAAGCGCAACCTGAAGCGCGGGCCTCCAAGCGTCAAAGTATTTGAAACCTTCTTTATTTGGTGATTAAACGTGTCAGGCCTTGATTTATAATCTCGTAAACGGTGGTCGAACAGCCGTGACTCTTAAGAGCGCGCTTGCGCTCGCACAACCCCATTTGAAAAAATAACGTTCACGCTTTCTTGCTCTCTCGTTCGCTTGTGTTTGCCCGAGTGCGAGAGACTATGAATTCAAAGCGGATGAGTCGGAGAAGCAGAATGCTATTTAACTGCTGAGTACACTTTCTTGTTTCTTATTCGGCACAAGATAATAACAAACGCGTTGTAATATATGAAATATTATTTAGAAACACATAAAGCTTCAATGAGAGAAATGGAGGTTAAGGAGAGGGCCAAAGAGAGAAAGAGCAAGAACAATGGAGAGGGGAG
Organism: Ceratosolen solmsi marchali; assembly: GCF_000503995.2. Lineage (NCBI taxonomy): Eukaryota > Metazoa > Arthropoda > Insecta > Hymenoptera > Agaonidae > Ceratosolen > Ceratosolen solmsi. The sequence continues at coordinate 14,765,183 of NW_011948414.1, forward strand.
AGCGGCGGAGCTATTTACTAACAGTAATTGATAGCACATTGAATGTAGTAGCTTTTGCTTCTGCAAAATAATAGTTCTGATGTACCATTATGGTGGAATGGTAAAAAAAATATGGTGGAAAGGTAAAAATTTGTCCATGCTTCGTATTTTTCCTGCTTTTTGCAACTTCGCTCATCTCCAGTATTTTTTTCATTTTTTCTTAAAGCTTGAACATACGTCCCCATAAATTGCGTTGCGGTTGAAGGTTTTTACTTCTCATTTATTATTTCTTGCATTTCTTTTGCACAGTAAAATGCTTAGCTTAATTTTTCTTATTTGAATTATAAAGATGATTGATATCGACTACATCAAAAGACAGACACGTCGTTACATTCTCAAAAAGCTAACTAAATAAAATATTTTTATTAGCATTACACTTATTTATGCGGAGTGAGTGGGGGTAGAAAAAGAAATAATCTTAAATTGAAATTTACTTTAACGAATATTTCACACTTTGCAACAAAATTTAATTAATTATTGACAAATGTCACGTTCAATGAATATAATAATTTTATTTTTTTTTTTAATTTTACAATTTATATAATAATTTCATAAATAATATTGCATAATATTTATTAATTAGCATCTAATCAAATGATAATTCCAAACGTTTTAAACACAATTATGCATTATTATAAATTTGGACATAAATTTCGATTAATACTCACTTTTTTTTTAATAAGAAATATAAAAATTTTAAGCTTTCGTCTCGTAAAATAAAAATACTTCATATTTACTTGAGATTAGCAGAAACTGACTTACATGCATGCCATAAGCTTTCCAACATCTCAGACGTCTGAGAATGACCACTCTCTCGCAAATATCATAATCAAACAAACCTGTGTTTTCTTTTTCTTTCTCACTCTTTTGCTGAACGTGTACATACATACGCACGCCGATTCTTGCCCTTTTCATTATTCTCCCCTACCGTGGCTTGTGTACCAGACAAAGCCGGCGAACAAAAAGGCGTTAAGTCAGATCACGACCTTAAGGTTACGTCGCTCATGAATGGTTAATATGTAAATTGGCCAGACGCGGCATATGAGCTTATTTTTTCTCTTTTCCCATTTTTTCATCAACTCTCTTTCTCTCTCATCCCCCTACCATCCACTTCTCCTCAATTCAATGTGCCGCTCACTTTAATTATATAAAATTCTTCGAATTTACCTGTTTATCGCATAAACTAAATTACTCAATTTCTGTTTATTAAATAGTACGATTTATTTTAATTTTTATGATATATTTCTTATATATAATATTATACAAAAGTGTTTTCATTTAAATAAAGTGTTATGATCTATTTGATTATTTGATTAAATATTATAGTAATATAATATTATTACCAATAAATAAAGAAAGAGTAGTAATACAAAGTAAGTATCTATCAGAAAATATTCAGTTTCTCTTGGCTAAACTTTAATACTCTCATGAAGTCGAAAATTAAGTATTTTGTATTCATAGAGTAAAATTTTTATATGTTTTATTATACGTCATTCTTCCCTCTTGCGCTGTCGACTATATGAGAGCAAGAGCGGTGTACTTCATATATTAATACAGATGCAAGCTTGCGGGCGCTCATACGCGCGCCTGTACGTATATATATATATATATATATATATATTCAAATGCATATGCGTTTAGATATATAAGTATACAAAAGGGCGCTTCGTGATTTTGACCTCGTCGACAACAGAGCAGTTGAACTGGGCTACAAGTGGGATAATAATCGTATAAAGGGGTTACAATAGAGCTCTGACATACCACAGCCGGACGAATATAAGAGAAGCAAAAAAGATGGAAAAACAAAACGCACAATAAATATATTTTGACACAAGAGAACCCGTGCATCGTAGTTACTTGTATAGATCTCTCATTTTCCATCTCACTCTTTTTTATTCCCATAAGACGATATATATTCTCACTTATATATGCAGAATAGTCTCAACGTTCAGCTTCGAAGTACAATGTGTAACCAAATGTACAAAGTGGAGCCATTGTCGGAAGTTGAGCGGCGGTAATCCTTTTTCTGTCAGCCTGTATCTTTCCCCCTGCCTTTCGAGTTCTTATAGAAGTAGATATAAGCAATATTAGCATATACACAGACACTAAATAAATTTATTAGCATAGGAGGGTGACAATTTTATGTTTTCATTGGCGCACCCGTGTTTGCTTTCTTACTTTTTTGACATAAACCGCGTTTACAAATCAGACGAATAATGTGTAAATTAACCAATTTCAGCAAAGCAAAATAGAAAATTTTAATTAAAGTATTATTTAATGATAAAGTAATTGCACAATTATCTTTCACACGCCGTTTTAATTTATTTTGCTTAATACTTAACGCATTTTAATAATATATAAAAGTATGTAAGGTTGATGTATTTTAAAATAATTTTTCGTTTTTGCGTAACGAATCAAAATACTATAATATTAATATGAAATTTTGCCAAATAAGCCTATACTATTCGAAACTATAGTTACCACCTTCTAATTCGTTAGTCATTTAATTAATCAATTTATTCACATTTTCCAAAATGATTACAATGAAATACTCTTTTTTTTTTTTAATAAAATGATGTTTACAAATGCAATTTTCTTTTTGAAAGTAACATTGTAAATGAATAATGTCCCATACAGCCATGGACATTTTGTATTTTCGTTATGTCGATTAATATGTCTAAGTAATCGTTTGCCAAGATTAGTCGACTCTGTGACTTTCCTGAAAAGCAACAGGTGAAACCTGTTAGCGGAAAGGCCAATCACGGAAAAATAATGCACGCAAAATTAAGCATGCAAGTTCACATAAATGTGATATGAACTGAAAGTTGATATGGCATGAAATAAATTGGAAAAAACGATGAGGACCTGATTTTTATTTAAGATTAGTCTCGCAGCATCCAATGTAACATACGAGAGTGACACGTGCGTGCGCCAAATTGATGCCGCAGCTTCGAGCACGCGCACGTGTACGCGCACAGAGGCGGAGGAGTGAAGCGCCGCGCGACGTGCCGGAGATTTAAACGCGCGACAGCACATGTGTACGCGCGTGACCGCTCCTCGACAAATTGTTCTAGCCATATGTAATGTACGTTGTATTTATGGAATGCAACTAAAATGTAAATAGCGGCTTTTTGCAGTGACGGAATAGTATTAAAATTGTAAGAGCGAAAAATTCACCTTCCTTGCTCTGGTGTGTGTTTTAATGGATAACTTTGTAGCCGATATCGAGAGATAGCAATGCTCTCGCTTGGTTTACGTTAGTAAATATCACTCTAAAGTACTGACATGCTTGTTTTCTCTATTATGGGAGGAGGTGATCATTTATGATCTTTACGATATTCTATGCGATATAATACATTCACAACTATATATTAAAAGACAATCGGCAGCTTATGTGAGCTTCACGTGATTTGAATACAGATCAATTTCAATTGATCTTATATTTTTAATGTTCATTTTTATTAATCGATTTATTTTTACTTATAATGCTAATTCTTGTACGTGGACAATATATTAAAAGAAGAAAAAAAAGAACGAGTTAGAGAATTCGGAGAGCGCTCACAATTTTGATGTTTTGACATTGAACGGCATTCGTGTTTCCAAAATATAAAAAAAGTTGACACTTTTAATCTTATCGTATCGAATAGTTTTAAGCATAAAAACTCTTTCTTACGTTCTAATCGGATGAAAAAAAAGTCTATTCGTATTTAAATGAAAAGTGTTGATATTATTTTTTCAGGCTGCGCTAGGACTAATCAATTTTTTTAATAATAGTATTTTTCGCAGTAAAAAAAGTACTTATTCGAATGAGCGATAAAAGAGTAAGAAAATGGCCTGAAAAAACAATAACATTAATAAGTAAATTTATAGAGCACCCACCTTTATATTAGTTGATTTGATGATCGTAACGCCCGATACTCGTGGCTCTTGCTAAATTATAAGAGCTGAAATTATCTACTCGGGGGGAGAGGGCAGGGGGTTATGTAATCACAGCATTTACGCGCACTATTCTTTCATTTCTGTAGAAAGCACCCTTTAAATCGAAGATCTTCTTGCAGTTTTCGTCGATCGTTTACAATTATGGCCTTATAAATCACCACAGAAGGATACGATATATATATATATATATATATATATATATATATATATATATATATATATATATATATATATATATATATATATATATATACATATATATATATATGTATATATATATATATTTTTTTTTTAATTTTGTTTTGTTTTCTTCGTCGCTAATCAAATAAATTCGAACGGTCGGACGACTGAATAAAAAAACGAAATGATCCTCGAATTAGTGAGCACTTCTGTTATCACATGCTTGAGAATAAAGCCAATTTTCTTCGGTCAGGCAATCACAGTTGCGCACGAGTCTCTTGCACGCACAACGCTAGGGATAAGAACAGTGTTGACGATGCGTGCTCCCCTTCACCCCTTCTCACTCGCGTGATTGTTCCTCACGACTGTCCATGCCGATCGCAACGGCAGCGTGAGCAGCGGCGGCCGCGGTAATAACGGCGGCAGCAGCGGCGGTAGCTCGTCCTCACTGGTCCTGTCATTCGTATAGTGCACCTGTCGCGAGCGGCGCTGTCGGCAGATCTTCTGCTACGAACTGATCGCAACCGGGTGAAAAGAAGGAACACACGTAGTGTGGGTGTAGCGCTAAGGAAAAGTAAAAAAGGAGGGGAGAGACTGACACTGAGAGATAATGAGGAGGAAGGGTAAGAGATAGAGGGAGAGAGAGACAGAGAGAGAGAGAGAGAGAGAGACAGACAGACAGAGAGAGAAAGAAGAGAATTATAGAGATATAATTATATAGATAGATAGATGGGTACAGATAGAGAGAGAGAGAGAGAGAGAGAGAGAGAGAGAGATTTGTGAGGGAGGGGGGGAGGGAGGGAGGGAGGGAGCGAGAGAAACTAGAGCAGAGGATTGTCAAGGAAAAGGTGGCGCTCAAGTTTGGTTGCAAACTGAACGGTGGCGGTTGGTGTATAACGTTGCGCGAGTAATGCAGCCGCGTCGCTAGGCGGGACAGGACTGGCGCTTAACGATCCTCAATCTGTTCGACTGAGGAACTTGCTTGAGCTGCCGATTTTTCCGGCCGTCGCTCCCCACTCGATGCAGTAGAGAAGTGGGCCCAATTTAGGTCTGCCCGCTAACGTGCTGACCAATGGCTCTGTGCCGATCCTCGTGTGTTGGCCAATGGCTGGGGCCGTAAGGCGGGAACAAACTCGACCCCCGAAGCTCCGCCTACCCACGATGTGCTCTCACTAATCCGCGCGG
>NW_011948414.1:14770554-14865600 GCF_000503995.2 Ceratosolen solmsi marchali
CACTTGCGGCACCGCGTTTTGTCCTTTCTGATGGATTTCTCTCTTACAATGCTCTTATAACGTCTCTCTCCTCTACTCCTTCGGGTCTTGGGTCCTTGATCATGCGGGAAGCCCTAGATGCGTCGCTCTTTTCGCATGTGTAATTTTTTTCTCATACGTCTGCGTCGATCGGACTGTTTCATCTAGTACGCCTGCTCTCGACCGATCCTAGAAAAACAGATAATGAGTGAGATAGATAATGAGAGAGAGAGAGAGATATATATAGATAGAGAGAGAGAGAGAGAGAGAGAGAGGATGCGCGAGGGAGGGAGAGTATGTGAGAGAGACCTGCTTAGTTAAGATGCATAAGTGTGTTCATCTCGGCAGTTGCGCGACTATGCACTTCCTGTTCAGATTTTCCTTTCGTCTCTCCCTCTGTATATCTATCTATCCTGCCGTCATTAGATTTATGCTTTTGCAAGTTTCCATTGAGTCAGCTTACCCCCTGTTCTCGCTTTCTCTCCTTTACTTATTTTCTTCATTCTCCCTTCCTCTCCCTACTTTATTTCATTATCATTCTCTCCGCTCATTTTGTATTTCTCTCTTTCTCTTCCTATTATCTACAAATAAATTCTATTCTCTCTATCTCTCTTTCTTTTTATTCGATCCGCTACAAGACTACATCTGGCCTCTGTCTTTCGGTATCGCGCCAATGTTTTGTGTTTTAGTTTATCACACCTCGAATCATATACGTATATACGATAATGTTTTTCTCCACCAATGCTGCGAGGCAAATCAATGCATTGCGACGACTGAGAGAGAAGAGATTTTCCGTTCGAGTTGGCAGATGCATGCTGTGAATGCATCGTGGAGTAGGAGAGGTGACTGTAATGGCGGATTTATATTGTTGGAGAGTGGCTGGCATACTGCGACGATATGAGAGTCGCTTCTTCGTGTGTGATTCTTCTGTTCATAAACGAAGAATAACCATACTACCTTATTCTTTTTTTTAATTTTCTTGGTCTTATCATTGCCGCCATCACTTAAACACTGCTAAAAAGTCTGAGATATTATTTTTTCTTTGTTTATTAACTTTTTTTCTTTTTACAGTATTATAAGGAAATTTGTAAGGAATTGAATTTATATGATGAATACAAATTAGTTTAAAATTGTAAATAAAAAAATAATGAAATTTAAAAGAATTTAATTATCGTTTTATTTTATTTTATTTAGATGTAAGAAAGTTTCACTTAGTTAAAAGTCTGTTATAATATTATTCCATATTAATTTGTGGACTTAATATAACTGAAATTCTTATTAAATGCTACAAAATCATTCAATTCAAGTTATTAATGTTTTCCCTGTGTAGTTGAATCTTAATATCTTCTACAATGATTAAAGGGGTGGCAAAGCAATTTATTTATTTAATTCGGAGATTTTTAAATCTCTGAGCAATTTCGCAACAGCAAATTTAATAAAGTTGTTTTTCCTAATCTTTTCATTGCTTCACCTTCTTTATTATCGAAGGCTTTTCATTATTTACATTATATTCATATAATTTTTATTCTACAGTCAATGCTAAAATATACATTATTATAATATTTTAAAGGTCGCTCAACAAAATTATAAAAAAATATAATATGTTAAAAAGATGTATTTCAAATACAGAATTAATATTAATATATGTTAGTAATAAATGTATTTTCAAATTAAATTTATTATAACAATATTAATGATCATGTAAAAAAATCAATGATATTTTTATAGATTTTTAAAAACTTTTATTTCGTTTGTTTAATTCAAGAAAATAGACACTTAAACATTTTTTTAATAGACAAAATTTAGAAATCTGTAACTAGTAAGCAAATTCACGTTATCATTCAGAATATTTATAATATAGAAATGTATAATAGACACGAAAAAAATCTATTCAGTTTAACAATTCTTATGTAGAAACATAATTAGAAAAAAAATAAATGAAATTTTATATTAAATAATATTATTTAGTGAGCTGAAAATTTCATGGTAGTAATAGAACAAAAAGCCATCTAAAAACATAAATTTATATTGAATAATAAATAATATTAAATTATGTAATGTATATAAACTAACTTAAATAAAGATTAGCTCAGGCTTGTAAAAAATTATTAAAATAAGAATTCTGCTGGGATTATTTTTTCATACATATGTTTTCATATCTAATTAGCATATAAAATATTCTTATGGTTTATCTAATTTTACATTTCTTAAAAATAAGTTGAAACATAATTGTTGTATTTCATAAAAAAAAATTTAATTCTATTACTCTGTATTATTGAGATTAAAAATGCTTATGTTAGTATATTATTTAATTATTCAAATATTTATAATATATAAACAAAACAAAAAAAGGAATTAATTAATTTTATTATAAATGATTATTACACGAACATATACGCATACATGCATTTATATAAAATAAATTATTTACATTAAAAGATACATATTATGTATATAATATGTACATAATAAATACATAATCAATATTTTTTAATTTCGAAATGTAAGAATTTAATGCAAAATGAAAATTTCAAATATATTAAGTTTAATTTCTAATTCATTAATATATCAATTTTAATAGTCATTCTGAGAAAGAAATTCGTTTGTTAAAAATCAACGTAAAAAATATAATCGTTCAAGTCAATTTACCTTCATGAATCGCTTTATATAAAATACCTAAAATTTTATTTATAAAAATATAAAAATATTTTTAATTACTAAATTTCGTTATAGACTAATAATGAATTATTAAAAAAAAAAATATAATACTTTAATTTTTAAGTTTCTCTTCAATTACGTTTAAATAACTAGTTTTATATATTTATAGAATGTTCGTAGAATTGAAAATGACAGGTCATTTGGAAAATAATTGTTCTTTTAATATTAATATTTTGAATATTATTTCGTTTTTCATAAGGTATATCAATTAAATCTTCTTGTAACGTATTGGAATGAAAAATAAGTTAATTCTCTAAATATAAACGTAGAATATGACAGATTTATAAAAAACAATATGGAACCCTTGGTCTAACAATTTGTTTCCAGTGAAAAACTAGTGATGGAACTGAAATGGAATGTCCTTTCTCATCCAACGAATTCTTTGGACCAAGTCCCAAGTGATTATCATTTATTTTATTCGATGTAACACGTTTTACAAGATAGATACTTCCATGGAAGACCAAAGATGGAAGATGAGTGGATGGCGTCAAAATACAGGGCATACTTTCGACATGGAATTCAATCTTTAGAAGAAAAATAGGAGAAAGTAGTGGTAACTGAGACGTACTAATGTAACATAATTTATTTAGTTTTTACAAAATACATGCTTTAAAAGTACGAAATAATGATGGGGTTAAATCAAAATAATTAAAATATTAGTTTATTTTATAAAACTTAATACTTGTTATTATTATAAAAATATAAATATGATTTTTTCTAAACTTTAAAATTAATTCTAAAATTTCTTTTTTAAAATATTAATATATAGAGAAATATTTGATTATTTACGAATAAATTCTAATATTTGAAAATTATCTTTACTATTATTATCGGATTTAATATATAGCAAATTTTTAAATTTATAATTTATTTCTGTTAAACTGGCATGAAGAAGAATTACCATATATAGGTCACTTATCACACAAGTTAAATTAATAATGAAATATTTTCTTTTATTATATAACGACCACTTATAACTATTTTTTTTTTTTTATAAATTTTTATTTTTTTTTTTTTTTATTGTATGACTATATTCATTTTCAGACACTTTAAATTTATAAACTGAATTTCTATATTAAATCTTTTCAATATCAAATAGTCAATACATAGTTTTCAATGTATATATGTATATAAAATTCTCCATTTTCTTCACGAAAATATTAGCAAGCAAAAGAGTACGTACGCTTTTTGTCAGGTATTAGGAGCAGATATTGACCCTGTTGAGGGATAGCCGGTAACTTGAAATAAAAAAACATTGCTCGCAGACACTCGTCGACTTTTTGCACATCATTTATGGACGTTTTTAAGGCCATTCGTTGCCATAAAATCGGGACCAGACAAAACCGGCCCTAAAAAGTATAAGGATAATAATGAAGAGACAATTTTACAGTTGTCAACCGAGTTTCTTTAACTAAATATTCTTTTCTGTCACTGTATGAAATAGTAATCTCTATACAAGTAATTATTTTAGTAATAAATTGGAAATTAAATAATTTACTTTTAAATTGCTTAAATGGTTGTATATTGAAGCTAAAATATAATGAAAAACTTATAAAATATTATTATTGTATCTATGAATATTTATAAGTATATTTTTTGTTAAATTCAGTAATAAAATTAAAAAAAAAAAAACAATTTATAAATTTAATAAGTCAATATTATTTTTATTTCAAATATTCCAGTCGTATTTATTTATTATTTTATTTATATCTTTTACAATTCATTTTTATGACACTATTACACATAATTTAAACAATTAATATTCCTTACACATCTCAATTTGTATATAATGCTATACTGATTTAAAACTTTCACACTTTACAGAGAAATTTTTATGACATTAAAAAGGAAGTTTTAACTTCGTAACAAATTCTGAAGTATGTAAAGTTGAGACTTTGTTGAGAACAAGATTGTTTTTTATTCTTTCACAATAAATAAGAGATTGGTTAAATAATTTCTTCGATAAGTATATTTACAATCTTTCTGTTACCTACAATTACTATGAACTTTTAAATTATTAAAAAATCAAAGCGTATTTTATTACTTTTCTACAAGTTAACGTCTATAATACAAATGTTGGTATTAATTTTGCTGCTTAATATAAAGTTATTTGTGTTTTTTTTAATTATTTATTTATTTATTTATACTTATATAAATATTTTGATTTATACTTACATAAATAATACTTAATATTAAGTTATAGGTGTTTTTTTTTTTAATATAATAATATTTCTATTATATAGTGTTTATCGTAATAAAATTTTTTTAATAATGTTTGTTAATTTTATGAATTTGAAGATATAAACTGTACCTTTAAATATTAATTATTATTTATTAAAATTACTCTAATATTTTACATTAAAATTTAACGTTTAACTATATTAAGAATAAATTAAAAATCAATTTTTTAATGCAAAGTTAAATTCTTTTGCAAGAGAATTATTCAAACAAGAATATTCATTGCTATTATTAGTAAAGTCAGTAATTAATATTTTATTCAGGTTTATAATTGGTATAAAAATAGTTGTAGTGAATTATTTCTCATAACTTTTCGCGGATATCAAGTTATTTATTGTTGATTTTTAGTAGTTTGAATTTGATTTTTTTAATTAATGCATTGATTACGTCTTTATTCAAACATACATATTTGATAGATTTATCTTTACTTGAACACATTAATCTTTATCATATCAAATTTTGAAATTAAATGATTTTTTTTATTAAAATTATAATAGAATATTATGATATGATGACTGATAAAATTTCACGATGATCGGGCTCTTTATTTTTAATATCATTTAAAAAGTAAGATTTTTCTTTGAAAGTGTAGAATTTTACTTTAAATATCTCCTTGTATATTAAAAGATTTTATCCATAATAATAGAAGAGACTATATCTATACCTAAATAGTATTTTTTGTGAATCTTGTATTTATTTATATGATAAAATAAATTATTTTATTTGAAAAATATAAATCAAGAATCAACTAATATTTAATATTTGGATGATATTTAAACGGTATAATTTTAAATATAGAAGGAAAATTCACTACATTCTATCATCGAAACTTAATATACTTTATAAATTAAATATCACTCACTAACTTCTATTACAAAATAAAGGACATTGTGTTTTCATTTACAACTTTGATACCCACTGAAGTACTTTAAATTACATCTTAGCATTAATAACAATTTAATTTTTTACACATCAATTTTATAGTTCCATATTACATGCTGCTGATGATATTTTTATATTTGGCTTTCAAATATCAAGAATATTTGCTTTTTAAGTAAATCGTATAATTTAATGCAGTAAGAACAAAAAGACACTTTTTTTATTACTTTGTGTCATGTTGAAATGAAATAAATACGAATTCCAGTTTTAATAATTTGAGATCGAATTCTTCGTCTTTTGAGAAATGGATGAATGTATGATTTCAATACAAATGAGTTAAACGTCCTTTAGTTTTGGAATAAATAGCTCGAAATAAAAAATTTATCGCTTCCGTAAGAGTTTATTTATACTCTTGTAGAGGGATTAGTAACATTGGGTATGAGATGAATTTGTGATTAGTCATCTTATTGAAATTAGATATCGTCTATAAAATACTTCAAGATAAGAATTTTGAAATCTTTCGAAAAGTGCCTTACTTAGCATAATGGATTTCGAGCCTCTGCATTTGTTTATCACATTATGTGTATTACAAAATCTAAGCAAACCGCGATTTTTATCCTCAAACATGCCGATAACAGGTCAGCAGAAAAAGAAGTACACGAGGCATCCGTGACTCGTGAAAATATTCATGTTCGTCCACATTAGCTGGCACGATAATCTGAGAATTTATGAGAATTTTCGGAATAATTTAAATATAAGGTGTGGCCGATTTGACGCTTATTTTATGTTTTTAAGAGAATCCAAACTAGAAATGCGAGAAAAAGAAAAGAGATATAGAAATTGAGCAAGTCCACATTGATGGACTATGAAGTGGAGCTATGGATCTATATTTAATGAATTTGTACGCAATAGAAAGAGGTGACAAATGATGAATCATTACGTCACTACCGATAATTCTTTCGACTCTCTTGATGAAAATGAAAGTTAAGTTATTTCCAGTAACTAAAGTGAGATGGTATTAGAAGAAGGAAAATAAGAAGGGGAATGCAGTATATTTAGGTATGAGAAAGTTTCGAAAATTTCTTTGTTTGGTGAAATATATCAATGTACAAGTATTACAATATATTCTTTACTATATTCTAATAATTAATTCCTTAGAGTATCCTTATACGAAATATATAGACATATTTTAAAATAATTTTTTTTTTAACTGGATATAATTCAATTCGTATTAGTTATTGTAAAAATTTTCACATGAACTAATATATTTTTTATTGTTTTACATTAGTATTGTAATCCACTTGTTATTTATAAAGAATTAATAGCGATTATTTTAAATTATTTTAGTTATTTAATTTCATAATAGAGCTGATGTAGATAGAAGAAGATTGTTAAAATTACGATAATTTTCAGAAATTTAGAACACTTTGCCTTGCGATTAGAGATAAAGAAAGCATATTAAAAATATGTACTTCATAGTACATGAGTGATAATGTATTAAGCTAATTTAAATATATTGACCAAGCGAAGGGTTAATAATAGTTATAGTCACACGTATTTAACTTATCATTGAGATTTTTATACATTTTTAATGTCGAATAATATTTCTTTATACGTTTGCAGGTGCTTATCCGAAGACACATATATAAACATACATATATTGATGTAAATGCGTGAAAATATTAATTAGCTTGCAGTATCTTAATAGTGCTTAAAATAGTTGAAAAATAAAATAAGCTTTAAACTTATAGATTACTTTTTAATGCTCTGATGTCAAACCCGTCACACATCACAAATGCTCCATAACCAGTGCTTTATATATTGCTCAAATTTCTTTCTTCATATTTGACTTTTTAACAGTAACGATATGTGTTAAGGAAATAGTTAAGATCTTCAATGTTCTATAAATATTTTATATAGGCTCGTTGTTCCACTTGTTACATTTTATAACAGGTAGAATTTTTGAAAACCTTACAATTTAATATCCCCAATTTACTTGGCCAAATTTTTTATTTTTTATCGATTAATGATAGCACGTTTATTCCGAGCATGGCCACGTAAATTTATAATTATCAATGAACATGTAGGTTCATTTAATGCTGTACATTACTAAGTGTAAAAGCCTTTTTCTTATTTAAATTTTAATTATTGGAAATAAGTATTTTTATACACTATTAAATTCAATTCTTTGTATATTGACGATGTTTCTGTTCACTTGTAAATACGATGAAATATTACAATTTAATGCGATATATTGCATTTTCCTCGATTAAAATATTGATATATAATATTAAATGAAATAAGGTGATTATACCGTTAATTATAAATCGGATGAAAAATTGTGTTTTATAATGTATAGATTCCTAAATTTTCTAGATGACTGACTATATCTCAAGGTTGAATTGCAATTAATAACAAGAAGAAAATTAAGGAGAAACACTATTTATACACTATATTATATTTTATGATATGTTTTTAGAAAAACTGCATTATGCAAAGTAAAATATTTTGTAAAAAAATCTTATTTATTTAAGATAAATTAAGTTAGTGACTTGTTTATTCAAAGCAACAAGTCGTTAAATAAATGAGGATTTTTACATTATCTCAGGTAAATGAGTTAAGAAAAATTTCGAAAAAGTACATAAAATACATACTTAGAAGAGAGTTTTAAATACTGGTATATTATTTCATATATAAGAGGCTATATTTTTAGAAAGAGGGTTGAGTTTTCAAAGATGTATCACGCAATAATCTCGAACGCGCAACTTTTACTTGTGACCTCTTGTATAAACAAGATGATCTAGATGATTAGAGAAAGTGAGCGGTATAGAGCGATGGCGCATCGATAATGAGCATTGATGATTCGTAATGGGAGTGACATTTGACGAGAGAAGATTTTGAAGGCTCGTTAATACATGCTACAGTTGCTTTAAAAGCCGGCTGTGGGCGTTTACTACAGTACATGTTGTGCGTCATAATGCGACATTAACTCACGAGTACGCAGAATAAAATAATTAAAAGTCAGATGCTTTAATGAATAAGAAGAAGAAGAAGAAGAAGAAGAAGCGAAAGAAGGAAGTAACAAGTGGATACATACAGAGGTAGATAAATAGAGAGGAGATGAAAAAGAAGATAACAGAAAATAGTTTAATCGTATACTTGAATATATTCTCAAATTAAAATGTTTATGAATACGTATTTATGTGCTCAACTACTGTAGTTTTTATAATCACAATACGTAAACATGTATTGTATATATATGATTGTAGAAGGTCGACTACTTCGATTGTACATTTTTAATTAATGAGGCAAAATTTTATTGTAACGTATTTTTAGAGTAAACGTGTAGTATTAAAATACTATTCATTTAAATAACGTAATGGATAATAATATAATATTTCACATATTAATATAGTATATATTAATAATGTAAGTGTAAAAGTGAGTGTAAAAGTGATTCTATACTTTTTGAATGAAAAAATTAATTTTTCTATTACATTTATTCGATTCGGGTTCTATAGATTGTTCAATCAATAACAAATATTGAAATTCTAAATTTTAAAAATCGGAACTTCCATTTGATGGATAGATATTAGAAAATATTATACACGGTAAGTTTTTTATAATCTATATACTTAGAAGGTAGTTGATATTAATTTCGAATGGTAATTTTTTTATTCAACCACTAGTACATAATTAATATTTAAAGATTTTGAAAAGAAAATATGTACATTGGAATTAATTGAATACTTAGCTATAAAGTAATTATAATTTTACATTAATAAGCAATTATGACTTACTTTCATGGTGTTTTTTATGCTTTATTTTGAAAAAATCTAGTAATATTAGATAATAATTGATAAATATTTGTTTTTTCTAATTGATTATCAGCTACGCTATAAAGGAAAAAAAGTTTCATGGAGTCAAGAGAGGCAATATTTCCCGTTTTCCTAAAGTAATAGCGTAATAAATTGCAGTTTTATTGTACAACATTAATGATATTTAAAAGGTGTGAGCCAGAATAATAATACTGCTTAAATTGAAAACACCAACGAATAACTGTTTTCTGAGAAACATCAATTAAACATAGTGGAGCCGAATGAAAAAGTCTTATTTATTTTCAAGTTACGAGAGAGTGGACTGCATTTAAGAATGAATATGAGATTGGCAAAAAGTGCGATGTTTACAGTAATTATTAAGATTTGTCAGTAAAAAGGTATCCTTGAGCATCTTACCCATCGCATACCCATACTCCTCATTTCATTATAGATCGCGTGAAAAATGTCGGTTCCTCGGAGCCCCACTTCTACTGTCGTATATTTACGTTCGATCGCTACGGGTCCGCTAAGGTTTCGGTCATAAAGCTCACGGCGAAAGGTGTGCGCCACTTGCTCGCTAATTACTTTTTGAAGTTCTTCAGCCAATTTCGAAACGATTGTATTTTCATAAATGTTTCCATTACGCGGCTGCTACCTCCACACCAATTCATACGGAATCCTTGTAGCAGTCTCGATACCTCTGTCTTGGATCTAATAAAATGTCTAAAGAGAGGTTTAGACCTTCGAGCAGACATAAATAAACTAAGATGTCCATTTGTAGAAATTAAGCGATAGGAACTGGTTTCGCTCTCGCTCGCTTGAGCGTTCGCTCAGCTCTCAGTAGACTCCAGAGATTCCGGCTCCGGTAGGTCTCGCTTCTCGCCTGCTGTATTCGACAAGAACGCATGAGCTTTTAGGGCTTTTTCCTCTTTGAATAATATTGCTTAGAGTAAATGTTAATCAAGTAAGCGAGGAGTTCAAAGTAAAACAGAATCACGTAGAATGTTTATCTTATTATTCATCAAGGAAGATTGAACAAAATGACTTTAAAAAATCAAAACTTAAAAATGACTCATATGGCCAGTGCGGCTTCTGTAAAAAGTTCGATATAAAAATTAAAATATTACTTGTATTACTGATGTTAAAAATAAAAGATTTAAATATTTTATTATATTAAATTTTTGAATATCTAAAAATCTGAATTTAAAAACCGGGCGCAAAATCGAAACTAATAAGTCATTGAGATTGTATTGTAAAGGAAATACTTTTTTTTTTATTTGAATCATTAAATAAATTAAATCAATAAACTAAATCTGCATTTCAATGAAAAGCTTTTTACTTAAAAAAAAAAACATACTTTAAAATGTAGAAATTGGTTATTTTAATTTGTAATACTTTGGTAGATTTTTTTTTTGCTTTTTTGAAATTGAATGATATAATGGGTATCGACACAATACAGAAATTTTATTACTCTATCTAATGTATTTAATACAATTATATTGTTAGTAATGCAAATCGCTTATAATTATGAAGTTGTTGATAAGTACTTGGTTAATCCAAACAGCTTCAATTTAATTAGTTGTTTCAGTATAAAATGTAGTTATATGTATGTTGGAATTTTACTTTCTGTATAGAACTAAAAAAACTATTTTTATATAATTTTAGCGACTTTTTATACTAAACATTAACTTCAAAATTAACGTCCTC
This sequence comes from Ceratosolen solmsi marchali, assembly GCF_000503995.2. Taxonomy (NCBI): domain Eukaryota; kingdom Metazoa; phylum Arthropoda; class Insecta; order Hymenoptera; family Agaonidae; genus Ceratosolen; species Ceratosolen solmsi. Next base: position 14,781,933 of record NW_011948414.1, read on the forward strand.
ATAAAACTTATAATATTAAACGCAACTACTTTTATGTTTAAAAGTATAGTGTGTGGAAGAAAAAGAAACGATATTCTGATTTAATGTAATTTAAAAGACAAATACAATTTATATCATTAAATTAATAAAATGTCAATTTTTAATGAAAAATTTTCTTTTTAAAAAAAATCATCTTAATAGTTATACAAGTCAATTTTATAGTAAGAACGTTTATTAACTAATAATATCAAGAAAAAGCAATATATATGTTTGTTTTTATTTAAATTTTATATTCCAATATTCATTTATAATACTTTATCGAAATAATGCTTTTATTACAGTAAAGCATAGGTTACTATTTAATAAAATCATTTTAAAGTTTTTCTTTGTTTTAGACAAAATTTCTTTCACCCGTATATTTTTTTGATAATAATTATTAGTTCATTAAATAAATGCTTTTCCAAAATTAAATTTATACTATAAAATTATGAGAATATTAATAGAAGATAATAATTTTCAAAAATTATCAATTATATTTCAATTGTTATATAAATCCTTGATAATTGCGAAACTGAAAAAATTCCATTAAAACTATTTTAAAAATTAAAAATTTCCCACTTAAAATATGTATCTTATCAATACTAATAAAAAATATTATAAAATGAAAACTTTTGGCCTTTACTTTTGGATTTTTAATTCAATACAAAAAACTATAAAATAGTGCCAGTTGAAGTCTTGCGTAAATAAACATTATTTCTAGATGATAAAATAAAAAGAAATAGAAAAATAAAAATAAAATGTAATAAATTTAGTAGTCTTTAATGACCGAATCAATAATTTAAGAAAAGTTAATTTGCAAAAGTTGAGTATATAGTAAAGATAATGTGGATCATAGCAATACATAAAGCATTCTGAAATAATGGTGACGCAGCATTATCAAGAAGTTTATGTCTTTTCAGTCGTGCATAGTACATACCGTCTTTTTCGTAACTTGTATATGCATTTTATTTTTTTACTTTATCCCGTAAACGGAAATTTTCTTCATTCTGACCTGCGTTCATCGCGACTGCTCTACCTTATTTATGTCAACCGAGTGCAGCCATTCGAATGTCGCGCAATACCGCGTGAGCTGAAAGCAGGCCAGTTTACTTATCATTTTATTGCTTTCGCGCATCGTCTTTAGTATCTTCGAGAATCGTTTTCTCTTGCATAAAATCCGCAACTATATAAAAATTCATATACATATACTTTCTTTTGCTCAAATCAACACACAACAATTACGCTTATCCGACCTTATGATCTTAAATTCGTTCTTTAGAAATATTGCAACATATTACCCAGCTCATGTGGGTATATATACGTGTAATATTATTATAATTAGCAATTTGCGTGAGTCTTAAATCATAATGGATTTGAGAAGCTATCGTGAGCATCTTTTGTGACAATTATAATAGTACGCGGAAAAAAATTTGAATACAATATTAATAAGGAAACATTTTAAATTTTGATAAATCAAAAACGATGGCTGAGAGTCTGTTTATAGTTAGGAAGACATCTTATGTAAGTAGACCTTATGAATGAAGACATGAAATTTTTCATTATAGTTTATAAACATCTAGCAGTATACAGTATACGCAAGGTAATAATTCAATTAAATATTTTTACATAGTTGATTTTAAAATATTAAAGTTTATTTATTGTTTATTATTTTTCTTGTATCATAATTGACAGAATCGCATAAGAATTTTAGGCTAAAATCATTAACAAAATTAGTTTTAAAGGTTTTAAATAATATAAATAATTTAAAAAATTTTATAAAGTCTGAACATTCTTTAAATGTCTAATTTTTATAAAATTTATTGAATCAAGTATCTAAAATTCAATGTAGGTGACAAAGTATTTAATAATTATAAAGAAAATTAGATCAAGTACATTAATAGAAAGTCTTTACCGTACTATTCATACATTATCGATCATTTTTAATATATGTGAAAAAAGTAAAATTAGGAAAACGCTAAGGAATCTATAAAATGGACACTGTATTAAGAAGCAGCGCAAGCGAATAATATTAAATAACGACGTAATTCATGTCAAAATAACGATGAGATAGGATTAAGAAAAAGCCCCCCACCCTCACTTCTATCCAGTTCTCTAATTTTCTCTTTCTCCTCTCTCTCTCTCTCTCTCTCTCTCTCTCTCTCTCTCTCTCTCTCTCTCTCTCTATTTTTAGTTTTCTTTTCACATATGCATAAAAGGTTGAATGTGAGAACCCCTAGGTGGGATCAAATAAATCAGACATTTATTGTGCAATGCGACAATTTCGTATAATGGCATTAAAGGGTAAAGGGAAAGTTCCTGATTTCCTAAAATACATCTTATTAATCTGTCGGAATTTACTTGTGTTATTGTCGACTTTTTTATGTGGCTTTTCGATATTTTACATTGATATTATGTTTAACCGCCGTGAGTAAAGATACAAATGGGTTTTGTACTCTGTAGTTGTGAGTCTTATCTGTGTTTGTTGTACGAATCATTATCGAGGGTTAAACTTTGCATACTACGACGTAATACTTCCGCTGTTGATCCAAAGTCAAGGGCATAATCTGCTTGGAAAATTTTTGATTTTGAGTTAATTTCACACTCAATGATGATTAATGACTTTGTGTATATATATACATTGATACAGCATGTCCGCTATGCTTTTTTTCTATATACATCTAAAACTGCAGCGAAGTGTTTGTAGGCATACAGATAATAATTAATTATCGCTAACAGTTATAATTATATTTCATCTATTTTCATGAGCTGACAATCTTTCTCTTACCTCAAATCTTTTAAAGAAAATTAATAATTTGACTACCAATGGTTTTCTCATAATTTTTCTAATATTTGTCTAGTTTCCTGCGTCTGTAGAAAAAACAACTTATCGTTGTTTACTTTTAGTAAAATTACAACCGCAAAATTCACAATTACAGTTATTAGTATAGTAATTGTGATGTTGTAAGTTATGAATTGTACGCTAAATCTCATGGAATGCAATTTTAGTCATTTACAGTGAAATTTTATTTAATAAGCTATGTAAGTACTTAACATATTTTCTTAGATAATGAACGGTTTTCAAAGTTTAGTAATGCTTATATACTTACGACTATCTGTTTATACTTAAAACTTTTTATTTAATTTCAAATTATGACAATATCAAAAGTAACAAATAGCTTATAATAATATTTTATCCCACGAATTTTACTCTGTGAAAATTCATTTGTGAATAAAATGTTACATTTTCGTGGCTACTAACATAACTAAAATTATCTTGTTAATAAATGATTGTTCATAATATTTTATTGAAATAAATTTGCAAATAGAGTAACGTGAATATTACTTGATAAAAAACAGAAGAACTTTATAAGACCAAATGTAAAAAAATTCCTTAAAACTATTATTCCACAATTTCTTAGAATTCCGTTTGAGTTCGATGACTAAACAATATTCTAATCATATGCAAATTGTATAATATAGTAACAATTAAATATCACCATTTAGTAAAGATACTCTTTTGTAATTTATTACAGAAAATAATTTGTATTCAACGATATAAAGCAAAAAAAATATAAATATTATTAAAATACATTTTTGTATAGATTAGTTTAAGATTTATTATTCAAATTGTTTTTTTCTAATTACTGTATACTTTCATAGATAATTAAAAACTCTAATTGTTATTTTTTGTATCAATTGATTAAATGGACTTACTATTGAATTTTAGTTATAAGGTGTTTCTCTAAGTGTAATTACAGTAAATTGTTTTATATTTTAAATAAACAACCACGCTCCAATAATTATGTAAAAGTATTTTTAAAATATTAAAAATTAATAAAAGTATGCGTTAGTATTAATATTTAAAATAATACAATAAATGACTTTAAGACAAAACTGTAATAAGTTTTAGAATAGTAATATTTGTTAACATATTAATGTAAAATTAGAAGCTTATTTTCAATTCAGAATAAATTATATTTATTTATAAAAACGTGACAAGTGTATTGTATAAATAAATGTTTAACGAATTAGGAAAGAGTTTTTACAGTTAACTTCATAATTTCAAATAGTTTTTAGTTTATTATATGAGGTGATGATCAATGATAAATAAGATATATCATTTTTTGGAAAAATGATCTGTTCCAATTCATTGTATTTTCATAAAACGTACGTACAAAGCATACGCTTGCAAAAAGTCGTTTGCATGTATTGTTGAAAATTACTGACAAAGTAATATACTTTCAAATATAAAAAAAAGCTTTTAAAGATTGTGCGTTATGCATATGTTACGGATAGTAAATGGATAGTAAAAACAATAGAAAGACTGATTAAAAGTGAAAAACTGTTAAAACAATGTGATTGTAAAGTAAATAAATAAATCATAAAATAAAGAATGAATGAGAAGTTGGTTTATTTAATATTTTATAATTTTAAGGAGCGGGAGTGGATAAAAGCTCGATTAACTGAAGCAGAAAAATTGGTGGTGCCCAAACGAAGGGGCAGGCGAGTTTGGAATCGCACTCACCTTTCCCTGGCCCTTCAGTTGCTGCCTACACGCATCTCGCGTTCGCGAGTGTGCGAACATGCTCACATGCCTCTCCTTTTCTACCTCCGCCGACTCGGGCGCGATGGTTTCTTACAGCGGCGGAGTCGCGCGGTGGCAATGTCCCCGGGAACCGAGTATCCGATTGCGACCCGCCGCCAAGAACTCCTCCCTCCCCCCGCCACTCAACTTTTTACGCCTCCTTGCAGTTCATACATACCCGCTGGAATCTTTGACTTTCTTGTACGACTTTTGTGTCTGTTACAATGCCGAGAGGGAAGCAGTAACAGGGAAGTGGTAGCTTTTCTACGTGGGAGGCAGCTTTTATGCGATCCTTGTCATTTGAACTGTTTATCTGCTCAAGGATTAACCTATGCAAATGACCCTTCTTTTAAGCCTGTATTTATTTGCAAGTGATTCTTAGAGTGACATTTTTCCAAGCATTTGATTACATCGGGCAATAATTTTTTTTTCCTCTCTTTTTTTTTAAACAGTTTTATATTATTTACATAATCTACGCATGCCGATTTTTATATTACGATTCAACTCATTTTTCATTGCATGCGAATTCCTTTTTTAAAAAATATTATTACTAATTGTAAACGTTATTGAATGAAATTAATATGTTCAAAATATTACTCGGATGCTTAGCTTTTCTTTTTGTTCAACTTTTAATCATCATTAGCTTGAAATATTATTCGTTTTTATTAAATCAACATTTAACAACAACAATCCCTTATGCTATTTTTGCACTATATTTGTTAATCATCATTTCAATCAAATAAATAGTTATTAATACTTGTTGAATTTATTCAGCAGCGCTAATAATGATTATTTTTATTAATTAAATATAAATGAAAAATATGAGTTATACATAATGTTGGCAGTGATCAAAATAGACAATACCGCAAATTATACTTAATGTAAGTGGTAAAGTGAAAAACAAATCTTCATATTTTTAAGTGGTTTTAAGAAAATAACTATCTAATTATTATATTACAATATTGTTCACAACTTGTTCTCTTCGACGTACAGTTTATTGCGGTTGTTCGCGATATACTGACATGTTTTAGCTTAAATGAAGTTTTCAACACAATGAAACTTATTTGAAAACTTGATAATGTGGCAAATTATTGTCTAGGTGATTTCCTGTTATGTAAGAATCATTTTTTATTATATTGCCGCAAACTTCAATTTTAAAACTTTAAAATGGCGATTATATTCCATGAACGAATTTTAAAAAGTTAGTTGTAAAATTTTGCTCAATAATGTAACACTTACGAAGAATTGTAAAATACATTTTTAGTATTTAATAAATTCTATAATTTTTTTACAATAAATTATCAATCCTATTGTTAAGATATTGTAATAAAATTACTTCTATAATAACCTTTAAATTATTAAAAAAAAACATTATTAAATGTTATATAATTCATTAACAGATTGCATTTAATCTAATTGCAAAAAACATTATATAGATTTAATATTTATTTTATATTTACTTTGCTTACTATTCTTATTGCATTGAAATTTCTTTAAATTATCTTAGGTGTAAAATTATAAAAAAATATGTAATTTATTTGTTCACTAATGGTTATTTTCAATATTTGATTTCATTTAATGAAAAAATTATCTGAGACATGTGAAAAGTCGATTATTTAAATAAATTATCAAAGGAACGTTTTTAACGTTCTTGTAGAGAATATAAAAATATAGTATTAGTTTGTTAATTCTTATAAAAATTCGGTTAAATCTTTTTGAAGATATACAGATTTTTATTTAACTAATAATCCATCCTTAACGTATTCATTCTATTTGATATAAATACTTTATTTAATATTACCACATCAAACATGATTCTATTATGAAATTATATAAATTGTGGCCTTTTGTAGGTCTCAATGCTTAATGCTGCTTTATATCTTATTGCTAGATTATTAATTTATATAATAATAAACTAAATTAAAATATTAAATTATAAATAAAAATATTAAATAAAATTAATAAGTCAATTTTCACAATTTTATTCATTTCCCGAATAATAACTTTTATATAACTTTTAGATTCAGTTTTAGCAGGATACGTAATTGAACATTTGCAAAAATCTATTGATATAATTGTACACTTATTTTTTAATTGCGATGTATTTAAAATGTTAATGTTATTTATATGCAGTAGCCTTTGCTTACTGTTTATTTAATTTTTATTTTGAATTATTTTATATATTTCTTGAATAATGCACGACTTTGCATGAGTCTCTATATTTTTTTTTCAATTGATCTTGAAGTTTATTTACTTTGTAATCATATTATATCTTTATTTTTTATTGTATAGCCTAGGTTGTATTAACATTTTTAGATTTAAAAAGTAGTTTATGGCTCTCAGTATTATTAAGATGATTGAATATACTTATTTTTTATTAATTTTATTTATATAATTTCTAACGTGCATTATTATATTTACAGTTTCCGTTTGCCACTTTGGAAGAACGATATACTTCGAGGATTTACAACTTAATGCTTCGTGATATATTACTATGGTATATGCATTACGTATACTACATATTTTATATTCTGACTATTTGTAAAATATTTTTATAATCGTTGATTATGCCTGAACATAATAGAACATAATTTTTTAATTTATTAACTTACAAATATAGGCCTATGTGTATAAATTTGTAAAATTCGGGCTAAAAGCTAGTTTACATTGATTTATATTATAAAAGTTTTATCATATAAACCATTTATTGTTATTATTAACATCTTATAAAAATCATTTATCTTTTATTTTAATAATACAGCTGTTTAGAATGGTAATAAATTTAATTTATAGTAAACGTAATATTTTCAAATAACAAAATTCATACGAGTAAAATAGAATATACCTCGAGTAATGTAGTACCTCAAGTCTATTTGTCATCGAGAGAAGTTGTTTTCGTGATTGCTACTTCTTTTTTTTTTTTTTTTTTTTTTTTTGGTATCTACATATTTTATCCATTCATAAAGTTAAAATTTATCGGTGCCTTAACTTTTTAGTTTTAGAAAATCAAATATGGAACCGAAAGCCAAAAATCTTTAATAACCATATTACTGATTTCTAAATTCTAAATATTATTTAGATATTTAGATTTTAGATATATAATAATCAGAATAGTCTTTTAGTTATAAATGTTCATTCGCCAGTCGTATTACGATAAAAGTTAAATTAAAACCATAAATATTTTTTGCTCATATACATTTTAATTTATTTTATAATATTCAAAATGTTACTTGCAACTAGTTTTTACTTTTTTATTTATGTTAATAAAATTAATATAATTTTAAAATTAATATCAGATTTAAATTCTGATTTTTCCTTATTTGCATTGTAATCAAATTTTCTAACGATTATTATTTTTAAATTCAGTTAAGCACTGTGAAAATAATACTAGAATTTTATTTTGAATTATTATTATAATTCATTTTGTTATTATATATTATAAAGAATTTTATTATTACAATTTTTTATCGATCTAATTTTTTATCAATTAACGTTGCTGACGTCCAAGAAATCAACTCTATTATTTAATTATTATTCAAATTACGAATGAGTGCTGATGCCGATTGTTTACATCATAATGTTTCTTGGTTTGCTATCAATTTTTTCAAATTCTGTTAAATAAACCAATGAAAGTATAAAATTTGCCAGTGTATTTGCAGTTTCAATTCATTCAAATTTTATAAATAAACGTTAAAACTTAAAATTAGTTTTATGACATTAATTTATTGAAAATCTTTTGTAATCGAGCATTTTATTATTTCTTTAAAAAGTAATTAATGTAATATAAAAGTAAAAGTGATTAAGAGTTATTTGAGTAGTGCTTTATTTTAAAATGCTTAAATTTATTACCTCACTTTAAAGTAAACACGATAACTAAAAAATATAGAACTCATTTCAAATTATATTTAAAGTATGTTAAAGAGGAAATTAATAAAATATAATTTCATTTTATATATATAAAACTTATCTGTTGAAAAATTAAATATAACTATCATTTTTTATAACTATAATTACATTTAGAATAAATAGTAAAAGTTCGATTATGATAGAAATACGTACATCTCTGATATATAAAATCTAAATAGAAATAAATGAACAACTTATAATTGTTATGTAAAATTATGCAGAAAAATATCCATACATTTAATAAATGTTTTTTCGTAAGTAATACTATGTTCAATTTTTTATTGTTATTAGTCATAACATATTTTTTATTAAGGACGTTGCATTAAAATTTCTGTAACATTAAATATAAGCTATTTCGAAACAAGTAAAGTCTGGTGAAACGTTTATACAAGTGTATTGAGCGGATGATTTGTAAATGAGGCTAAAAGATGTTGGTTCCTTAATAATTATTGAGATGTATTTCCAGATCTTCTGAATGGCTGACAGTAACGGAAATGTTAACATTACGCGCGTAGACGAGTTTCTTATGCGGAATAGCACAAAAAGTACGTTAATGCGTGAAACATGCCACGTGAAGTATATAATTGGCTAATACAATTTCAGCTCTTTGAAGGTATCCATCTTACGCGAAAAGATCGCGCTATTCATAATGCATTATAGCCTTAGGGGAACGAGCCTCGCCTTTTCTTTTCAATACGCGCTGTGACACCTTAAGGTGCTAATCTGTCGAAATAGAAATTAGCGAATCGCAAACCTTTTTTTCTGTTCTGATACATTGAATGTAAAGAAGAATAAAGCGAGAGACTGGATATTTTTTGTATAAGACCAAGGAATTCGGGGACGCGGGCGGCATTGATTTTTGACGCGTTAATTACAGTATAAATAAAAGGAAGAGGAATAATAGCTGTCGTGAAACATCTTGTTAAAGGGGAAAAATAAGAGGTAGTAATGAACACTGATGCACTTTAAGGGAATGGTCGGGGAGAGCGACAATTCGAACTGTGACTTGGCGGCTCGCCTGTTCAGTTTTGCTTAGATATGTCTGCTCAGACTAAATGTGCGTTTATCGTACGCTTAATAATATTTAAACATTTAGATGATATGGAATGTAAAATTTTACTCTTAAATATGTTTTTTGAAAGGAACGTATCTAAGACGACTCAAGTTCATACTCCAAGCTTCAATATCTGCTTAATTCAAGTACTACGACGTCCCATCCGTTAGCAACTCACGGAGACGTATTGTATTATTAGAAACTGAATAGTTAGCAAATTTATGGAATTGTAGATATGAATCTTTTAGTAAGGAGCATGAACTTTCAATAAAAATTAACTATGCATTTCTCTTATTTATCTGCATTTTAACGTATTAGTCCAAATTTATGTAGTTTTTATTTTATTTTTACAAATTATTGTTATTTTATAAATTAAAAAAAAATATATTATAACTATTAATCATGTCAAAACTATTAGCTACCTCGCGAAAGCACCTTCGAGTTGATGGAGGTTGCGATACATAATTAATCATTACTTATGTATGACTTTCATTAGCTTCGTTTTCCTTGTTACATGTCGCGGAATATGTTTCATAATTTCTTAGAACTATTAAGAAAAACAGCATTTTAAATTAGAAAATCCAGATGGATAAAATTCATCTATATTCATTTAAAAAATTCGTAATTTGAAAATTAACCTTCAACTGTTAACAGCCCTAAATTATTTCATTACATACTAATAATACAAACATTTAATAATGATAAGGTTATATATTTAAAGCCTAATTAAAGAGCTTCACAATTAAATTTACTATAATTTACATAGCAGGTCAGTTCGTAAATTTGCTTGTTACAAGTTTTAACATTACGTTCATTATATTATGGATAAACATTTGTTTGATTTAATAATATTATTTTATTTATATGATTGAAAAAAAAAAACAACGTGATGTTCCATTTACTTTTTTATAAGCAACATTTATATAGTAAAGTGTATGTTGTTGAATGTTAATTAGTATTATAAATACTAATTAATTTATCTTTCTTTTTATACTTTTTACTATAAGTAAAAATAATTCTTATTTAGAAAAATACATTCGATTCCAAAAGAAATGTGTATATAAGTAGAGTTATTTTATACAAAGTCTCTTATATAGATAAGATTTTAATAAGTTATTTATTTGACAAGCTATGGTGTTTCTTACTGTTATAGTAGTACTGAATTATATTTTTCTAATTAATATACTAGAATTTCATATGACATTAATATTCAATTTTGATCTATTTTTATTATCACTATAAATTTAATATATTTAGAAAGATTTTTTATTGAAAATTCATTCAGATATAAAGTTGAATAGATTTAGTACATTTTATACAGTAATACAGAAATGTAGTATATAAATTTAGGAAATTTTTTAATTGAAAAAATATTTTATAATCTTGTTTAAATAAAGAAAAATATTTGTGTCAATATTTATATTAACTTTGATAATTCACAAAAAATAAATATCCTGTTTGTTTCATTGTTTGCAATTGATTCATAAGAATTCATCTTGTTCATTACATAAAAAAAAAAAAAAATTAATGTGATAGATTAATCATTAATTAAAATGTTTTGAAATATCAGAATCTGCATTGATTGCAAGTTGTATGCAATTTAAAATATAAAACAAATAGTAATTACTATATTATAAGGTAATATTGTATGTAGCTATTTTTACAAATTAGTGTATTTATATACACATATATGTATAAGTAGAGGTATACACTTTAAAGTTTATGTAGATTTTCTCCGAGTATTAATATAATATTCTAACTACCCATAATTAGATCCAGAACTATACTTAATTAGTAGATAATATTCGTTCACACTATAATAACTTGTTATAGCTAATGGAAATTACAGAAAACTATATAAAGAGTACTCAACGTATCCACTCTTTTTAAATTAAAAATGTAAAATAATTTACGTATTATAAATTTATAATTATATATGCATTTTTATAATTAGAAGGAAAAGAGTAGTAAGTCAGGCCAATAATATAAAAAACAAAAAATTAATAAAATAACCAAATGAATTGACCATTGAAATCAACTATTTGATTATATTGTTTTTATTTAACCTATCGATTATCTAATACAATGAAAAATTACTCGATCCTTAAACTAATTTATAACAAATAATAAATTGATGAAATGTTGGAGGTTTAAAGAAAATGAGATGAATTTTTAGTCGCAAAGAGTGTTTTAAATTCTATCAAGAAATATAAGAAGAAAATTGAAAGAATATTAAACGATTGAAATTTAAATAGTATTTCTCTCTCACGATTCTTGTAAAAATGTTTGTGGAGATCAAGCAGCTACGGGCATCACGAAAACTCACGTATTACGAGAAAATATAAGAATAAGAAAGTCCCAGAACGCGGTGGAGACCGCGAATAATTAGAATAAGGTCAGGTAACCGTTGGCGCATTGGGCAGTGAACTAACAGCAGCGGCCTACGTAATTTCGGTGAGAATATTTCTCTTCTTTTCCCGTGTGCGATCGTCTTCTCTCAAATGATGCGCAGCTGTGGGAAACACCGCAGGCCCAAGTCTTTTTATTTTTTCTCTCTCTTTTTCTACTTTTTTTTTACCAATCTCGCGCTACTCTTCGGCCGCGTTATTCTTAGTTCCGGATCTCTTAGCGAGCACACGCTAGCTTAAGGGTTGCGGAAAATTTAAATTTACCTCACTTCATTGTTCATGTATATGTTTAATAGAAATTACGTGCATTTTAGAGCTTTTACTAAAATCCATTGAATATCTACTAATTGCGTGAGAAGGAGTTGTTCTATATTCTTAAACTACAATTTTTTAACTTTCGTCTATTTCGTTCTCTTACAGCTACAAGTACTGAATATTAGTACTAAATAAGCTACAAGTAATGAATATTTGAGCTGCTATATGTTTCAGTATTCTTCAAATGTGTCGGAACCTTGCTGCTCGAAGATTGCTATAAAGATAAAAGTGTCTTGATTTTCTCGTGAGGAACTTACTTTAAATCTTTAAACAAATAGCAAATCGTCATATCTCAAATTATAAAGAGTAAAAGTAATAATATACTTTGCATACAATTTTCTTAAAAGTATTGTAGAATCCCAATTGGACGAGAGTGAAACTCGGAAATTCACACGATGCGTCCTTGACGCCTCCCATAGGCATTTAATCCTTTAGTCGAGATCTCCTTTATTTCTTGTTGTCCTTTTGCATCACTTTCGAGTATTCAGTCTCTTCTTCTTCTTTTATCCCTGGCCCTGTTACCAGCCGGTGTCGGTTTTGTCACCTGGTGGCGCAGTAGCTTGTACATTTTTCTGGCCACTGTTCTTCGCAGGCTCCGTTTTAGGTGAAGATTGTCTGCCCTCCCCCTTTGACGGTATCCGTTGATGATTTAGATCAGAGGTGAAAATTGGCAGTCTTTTATTTGGACCTCCGGCTTTTCAAAACATTTTCAATCCTCGATACTTTCATTTTTTAATTCCTAGGATCTGATTGCTACTTTAAATAATCAGAGGCTGATGTATTTTACATCATATAGTTATATATGTGCTTCAATTATGGTAAGACAGAAAGAGAGAGGGAGAGAGATGGCTCATGGCACTTACGTAACTTTTATTGCACGTGAATTTTCATTTTTGTTTCGCTCGGCTTTTTTTTTTAATTTTTTGTAAATTAACTTTTGTTATCTTACTGCACACGAAAATCGTAAAAGAGTATCTTTTTCAAAATTTATGGGAAAAGTGTGAATTGATTATATTGCAATTTATAGAAAAGATCATTTAGGTTAAACTCTTTCCATCTTTTTCTCTACCAATGGCTTTCTATCAAATTGGAAATACGTAAAACAAAATATCATTCAAGCATTCTGATCTATGTATGCATACTCAGCCTATGATACGTTAAAAAATCTCGCTATATACGAACACAACCTTTATTAATATAATGGCACTGATGTACTACTTAGATTAAACAAATGAAGTAATATCGGTATTTTTAGTTAACTATATATGTGTAGTTATATAAAACCAACATTTTTAATGGAAAGTTTACATGGCAAAATTATTATATATATAATGGAAAATAGGCGCGTAAGCATTTAACTTTATTGTCAGTTAAAAGTTTCTTTTCTTGATCAACAGACATCTGTCCATCAATTATACAATAAAAGTAATGTATTTGCGTGTGTATATATATATATATATATATATATATATATATATATAATTATATGGATTCTTCCAGATGTGTTGAAGACTGCTGTATGAAATTTTTTATTAATCAACTGTAGAAATAAATTACTTATAAGATATTTTGCAATCGGCTCTCTGTATAATTTATATTAGATAATTATCGAAGTTATAAATGAACGTATTTAAAAAAAATTTTAATATTGAATAATTTTTCATCAAATAATTTTAGCAAAAAAGGCGTGTTTATTTAACACTCTTTTAGATGTTAATATTTTCAATATGATATGTATATATATTCGAATAAAGTAGAAAAAATATTGTAACTAATATTTTTCAAAATAGATATCAAGCAGTAGGAATTTGATAAACACTAACAGAATTGATAGTCAAGGTATTTGACGTTAATCACGTGATCAAAGTTTTTTTTTTAAATTAAGTTTTCTTGTGCACGAGGGAAAGAATCCTAAAGAAAACAGCGTATTTGGGCAATCTTTGTCAGCAATTAAATTCATCTCCATTTGCTGGCTAACATGAAGTAAAGAGAAAAGAAGGAGAATGAGATAAAAGGTAGTATACAAAGATGTAAGAAGAAATGAGATGAAAAAAAGAAAAAGATAATAGAAAGAAGTACACTAAATGAGAAAAACGAGTAAATTTCAGAGTTTACTCCACAATAATGCATTTAGTGAGTTCTTGATCTTTTTTTATCTTCTTATACCGCAGAGAATAAATAATTTGACAAACTTAAACAATTTTGTATACTTGGGGAATAGCGATGAATCTACCATGCCTATGAATAATTATATGCAAATATTATTATTATAAGTACTATTTATATGCAAACAATATCACTTAGTATTTCCTACTTCCAATCAATTTTTCAATGTGCATTTGAATTTAATATCAGAGATAGAATTTTGTAGATATGAAGTGTCTTGGAAATTAAATTGTGTTATCATGAATTTGTTGAAGATATGTATGAGTACCATCTCAATCAATGTCCAAATATTATCGAATTGCCAGATTTTATGAAAAGGCTGCATATATTACCATATGAAAATAGATTACTTTGTAAACAAATACGGAACATGAAATCTGTCAGTAATTTCAAAAGAATATACATCAAGTTCTAAGGACTTCATTTATACTTTATAGTGTCCAAACAATAGGAAGCGAAAGAGGGTGATTAAATCAAAGCGTAAACACAAGATATTATACTTCATTAGTACGGTTAAAGGGTTGTTGTGTAGACCGTTAATAGCCTTTAGTTTGTTAAGCTTCAATCGAATCTAAATCGAACTGTAAAATGTCTTTGTAGCGCTCTTGAAAGCAAAGACTTGAATCGTGAACCAAAGCATCTATAAATATGTATGTATATATGTATGTATGTATGCATGTATATATATATATATATATATATATACATGAGCCTTGACTGCACATCAAACACGAAAGGCGCGTCACAAGCTTTGTATATTCATGATCAATTGGCCGAATGTAATCTAGATATACTATCGTGTCGGCTGTTGGTTCAAAAGTTCGTTTGTTTGCATCGCGTCTTTCGCCTCTCTCTCTCTCTCTCTCTCTCGCTCTCACTCTCTCTCTCTATCTATCTATCTATCTCTCTCTCTCTCTGCTATACTTTCGCTCTCTTAGATGTAGGCTCTTCTTTGGAGAAAGATCTCGCAGCTACCCCCAATTCACTTTCCTTACTTCTTCTGTATCTGCCCGTTCATGCAGAAGAATATCTGAAGAAGCAGATGGGCCTAACATAAACTCCATTTCCAAAGAGCGCGGCGAGCACGCTACATATTATGGCCCAATTTTTTTAAACATGTCTCTGAAGCTTAGCCCATAAATCATGGAAATATTTTTAAATGGTTCACGCGCTCGTTTGCTCACTTGCTCTTTTGATCATTGAAGTATATTGCTCGGGCATTAGGCGTACAATGTTATCGAGTGCGAAGACGCCCCACTCATCTGCTTACCGTCTATTGAGTCTCTTTTTCCTCATCCACACATTCACATGGCTTATTTCGACTTGACAGCGGATGACAAATATTCTCTAATCTTTCTTCTTCTTCTTTTACTGTTGCATTTTGTTGATTTACTGTCAACTATTTTGTTTCATCAAAATAGTACATTTTTCTTTAACGTCTTTTCAGTTGTGCTCTTTCTTTTCCCACATATCTAAAAGATTGACGGTTTTTATATTTGTTATTAAAATATTTTTACACCTCTCTAATTATTTATTTTAAACTAAAATAGCTTTTCCTTCTACTCTTCTAATTCTAATGATTTTTTAGTGATATTATTTTGTTTCTAATATTAAATAAACTTTTTATTTTATGATCTAATCTTACACTACCTTAATTAGTTAAAATACTAGTTAATAATTTTCAAGAATATTCCTAAGAAAGTTATTCCTATTAATTATATCAATATTTTTATTTCATATGAATCATATCATCAAATGCTTACATAATTGCTTCACATAATCTTCAAATTATGGTTAAAACATTTCTCAAATTGAAAATTCCGTTACAAGAATGTATTTTATTAAATTTTAATATTAGATTAATATTATATTTTCTTTATCATTTTATAATGAGATGAAAAACTAAACTAAGAAAATAAAATCATTATATTTTTACTATAGTATTATGTAAATTATATAAATAGTAAAAGTGTCATTAAACAAATTGTAAATTTTGTTGGTCCATGGTCCATATATGTTCAATAAGTTTCTAAAATTCATTTGACACAATAGAAGCTATTTGCAAAATAATTTTTTATTCTTGAAATTTCATTTCCCTTTAATTAATATAATTGATGAATCTCTTAGTTAAAAGTTAAATATTATTTTGTAAAATTCATTATTATATGTTGCAAAAATTATTTATGTATCATGTAATACATTACGTGCTTAAATTTAGTTAAAAAAAAATTTTGCTTTATAAATTTCGAGTTTCAAGCATTAATTTCAATTTTTATTGGAATAAATTAATATTACATTGATTGTAAAGACCGGAATTATAACATATTTACAAAATTTTTATATAATTCGAAACACATATGTCAGTTTGAAACTAATAGTAAATGAAACTGTAAATAGTAAACTAAACAAGTATTCTCAAGTATTCAAAAATTCGCTCGATGAATGACTGAATTACCAACTCGAGTAAACTTTGTATGAATAATAAAAATAAGAATAAAGGGCAAGATATGTGCAAGCGTATCACAGATATACGAAAAAAAAAAAAAAGAATTAATATGTGAAACGAATTGGAGGGCCATTATTGTAAAAATCATTCAAAATTCTATTATTTAGATAAAAGTTGTTTAAAGTACAATAAGAATATGTACGGACGTAACTGTCTTCGAATAGAGTATGAGCGATCGATTGATTGTCAAGAATAGATGTTTTTCCATTGCGGAGTAAAGTGGCTTCGTATTCTCATGAGCAATCGGGGTTTCGCTTGAAAACAAAAGTTGAACACGTATTCTCAAATTGTTTTCGACTCTTAGTCGTTCTTGTCAAAAATAAAACATCTCGGGATGTAAAAAAATATGGCTCTCTCGTGTTAACACCTCAAGAGTCCCGGAGAGTGACTCTTACATGGCTCGGGGGAAGGTTTAAGCGTATGCCTTCTAGGGTCCAATCATTAATAATTTAAATGGGAGAGAAAAAGTGGAGCTGACTTGGAGGAATGACCTAGCAGACACACACGTGTCCGTTTGAGCGCATACGTGTTAAAAAAAAATCGTTGGGCGATGGTTGTGCGAGTCTGAAGAGCTTGGCTAAAGAAAGTCTTTTTATGTACTTGATACCATGAGGACCTGGGGAGGGAGACTTGGTCGGGCTTGATTGCGTACGAATAAGAGAGAGAAAAGGACAGAGAGATGAAAACAGGGAGAGCAAGTGAATAAGAGGGCAAACTTGGAGGCCAAGAGACAGAGGAGACCTCATGGAGGTCTCTCGCACGTCGGACAAAAGTTTTACTGAATCTTAGTATCTCGGTATTAATTTCATCTCGAAAGAGATTCCTCCTTGTTTATTTTTTAACCAACTCTTTTCTTATTTCTTATTTTCCGCTGCATTTGAGCGCACAACTCCGATACGTCCAAGAGTGCATTTATTTCAGTATTGTGTGATTCTTTAAAGAAAAATAGACTTTACAAGTCGATCAAATTCAAGATTGATAGACAAGTTATTGTCGTAGATGCCGATTCATGTTAATTTTTTGAATTTTTTTCCTATCTAATGAATAAATTGTCATATTTCGATGTATGACACGGGCATACATCGAAAAGCTATGTCTTCCTTTATTGCAATTAATTCATTCTAATTAATTAATTTATAATTTTTGAGATTTAATAAAATCTGAGATTTAATAAAGGATAAAAAATAATTATTAGATTTTAACGTTTATCAACAATATTAAATAATGAATGCATAATTTCAATTATATTTTTAACAGCATGTAAACTAAGTATATAAATATATAAACCAATATATAAACTAGTAAGTCAACTAATTAAATATATAAGTAATATAACTATAATTAGTCATTGGAATAGTTTCTTAAACTATACATGCAGAAACTTTACTTTCCGATATCTATATTTAACATATAGTTCTTAATATATATATTAAATTATGAAATAGAAAATTGTCTAAATTACTTTCCATTATTATATGTAAAAAATAATTTTTACATAATATGAATAATTGATGTATAAAAAAAATTATTTATAATTAAGAAGAATTAGTTTTTTTAAACATTTTTTAGGTAATCAAAACATAAAATGATATGAAATATTTATTAATGTTTAACCTTTTAAGAAAACAACCTTGTAAATAACCTTTTATAAATTAAATAACTGTGAAATAATATAAATGTTTTTGTTAATATTTAATTTACTTAAATTAATTTTATATAATTGTTTATAAATAAAATTTAGAATATTTTTAATGTCTATGTATGCATATATATATTATTTTTGAACGTATAAAAAAGAAACATTTAATGGAAATGATAATATTTATTCGATGGTTACAGATAAAACTTAAAAATATTAATATTTCATAAAAACTGCAATTGAACTCTATGAAAAATACTTATGCAATACGTTATTTAGCGTTTTTATATAATGTATTTATTACTTTTATTTTTAATATATATAACAAGATATGAGCATTTGTTTGTACACTAATTATTATCAATTTTCATTATTAAACGATACAACATAATTATTCATAACAATAAATAAAATAATAAAAATATTAGATCAACACAATAGATGCTATAAATGAAGAAATTTGAAAATATATTTGAAAAGGATTTGCACAGTAAAAAAAGTGTGATTGATAAATGAATGAAAAAAATATTATTATTTAAATAAATTATTTAAAAAATAATTTACGTCTCTACTTAATTGAAACTAATTTGTATAAATTTCAAAATCTAAATTTAATTCAATTTGAAAACAAGTGAGATGAAAATTGCATAAATAATTAAAATGCTACTGCGTGCAGATTTAATTATGAATGAAAATCTTTTCTGAAATTTAAATAATTCTTAATAATATATTTACAGATTTTACGTTTAATTAACATCATATTTTTTTATAATAATTTAAGAAAATTTTGAAACAACATTATAATATTTTGTGAATAGCTGTGAATAGTGTTTAGAAAATTTTTGTAAAATTTTAAATTATTTAAATATTCTTATGTTTGTAAATTTTACTTTTAGATTCAATTACAAGATTGAAATAAAAATATATTTGAAGAAATGAAATAAATAATTTATATCAATTTCTTAAAATTACACGGTTATACTGGGAAACACCGAAGTAATAGTATAATTTGTAATCACAAGCTATATTTATTAGAATATTACTATTAATTGTTTTTATCGGTAGTAAATATAATGAAGGCATGAACTAGGAAATCACGTAGAACATTGTTATAATATACGTTTACACTTTCTGAGAAAAATTTGTCTTATAATTATAAAAGAAGAAATAAAAATGTTTTTTTTTGTATTTGTAGTTAAAATAAAATATATTTCTTCGGGAAGTTTTTCAAACTAATTATGATGAAATCACGCTGTCGGATGAATTGATCAAGTTTTAGAAAATTCTACTATATTCGAATTGTATCTTTATCGCTAATAGTAAAGATCTGCTCCGGCTCTACCATCCTTTTCTTTCATCAATAATACTTAAAACTCAAGAATAGCATATAAAATGTCGAACTTAGAAGAACTTAAAAAATCTCATGAAAAGCGTGAAAGACAAGAATGAATTTGTGGAAATGTATGTCCTTATAGTAGCAGAGTTGTTGTAACGCTCAGTGCATCTACACTCGCAATAAGAGTTCATGCAATTAAGCGCGTGTCGAGAAGTCTTTGACTAGTTGACGAGCAACTGATTGCAAGAGAGCGACCGCCTCGTACGTGCACCCCGTACTCTCGTCGCCCTTACGGAAAGACGCGTCGAGAATGGTTAGGTGAAATGAGCGATGTAAAAAATCCCGCTGAGAGGCCGTGTGTGAGTTTTACATTATAACCGTAAAAAGCTTGATATATTTTCCAAGGAATTTAAATTAATGAGTGTTGAATAAAATTTGATATGCTCACTTCATAGCAACCTTGAATGTATTTATTACGACTTATGGCTTCTTTAACCGAAGAATTTCATTGTATTCTTTTCGTTTTTTACATGCTTTATGTCTTAAAAATATTCGACAATTAACTAACAAGTGTACGAGAATAAGGGGCATACTATATTAATTAAGGACACTAACCATCAAGTAAATTGAATGGTAATTTACTGAAAAGACTATTTGAATAAGACACTATTAATAGCTATGATTTTAATATACAGAGTTACGATGACAGCACTTACGGAAAGTGTAATTATTTTGATACGATAAATTACTGTTCAATATCTATTTAATTCGTAACGTTTGTCTAAAGTCATTCAAAGCGGTATATAAGACTGTGATTTAAAAATTTTCTAAAAACTTGCAGATTATATTCCATTATTTTATCTTTGTTCTAAATAATAGCAACTTACGTTATTTCTAAATTAGTATCAAGTATAGTTGAAAATTTTCAATAGTTGAAAAACGAATTATAAATTTCATTACAAATTTGAACTCTCAAGTACAATGTTATTTTTATTTTTGCATTAATATATCTTTTAAAGATTTACAATGTCTAAAATAACTTAAAATTAATCGACGCTCATTCTTGTCAGCATTTGTCATTTATATTTATAATTTTATATTATATATCTGTAATAATAAATGGACGAAAGAATTTTATATCATTATCCATTCATTGATTATTATAATTCAATTATCTAATTTTAGTTACACTTTAAATTATTTCCTCAATACTATTAAAAATATTTTACAAGTATTGTAAAACGTCCTTCTATGATTAAGATAAACAATGAATTTTATCGCGAAATAGATATGGCAATAATAAATTAATAATAAGTATGATAATTTAATAATTATTAAAAACTTAAGACTTGTTTTAATTTTATCTCGATTTACGAATCAATAATATATTTTGTCGTGCGTTACAAGTGAGAAAAGTTAAAGCTGAAGCGATATTTGAAGAATACAAAAATGTTACAAATACCTATAATGTTGAAGCTTCGTAGTATTTAAAGAATACAGATTGGTGCTACAAGATTTTATAATGTGGTGATATTATGATTGCGTGACAAGACAAGGAGTTAGTGGATGCTAATATTCATAATCAGCATCCATTAACGATCAAGACTAATGATCAAGACCAGTATTGAAGATGCGTAAATGTAATAATGTAGTATTTAATGATGACTATTTGCGCCATTCGATTGAGGTAAATGCGTCTTTGGAGATACAATATCAATTGTAGATGAAAAATCATAGAAAAATTGAGTACTGAAAAGCATTTTAACTTAAACAATAAATGAAACCGAATCAATTAAATGAACACAAATTCTTCATTACTTAAGATTGTGATGCTATTTTATTTGTAAATTTATGCAATAGACCATAGAGTTTTTAGCATATTCTTAGAATTTCAAATAATTACACTACCAATTTTCTTTATATTTTTAAAATATCTATGGTTTCATATTTCTTCTAAGATTTTTTTTTCTTTAAGTAAATTCTTTCATTTTTTAATTTTTCTACTTTACAGCGCTGGTTTCAAGAGCAATATATACAGAAGGATATCTCTTTCAAAATAAAGTCTTCACTGACATATTGGAGCTCTTACGATATTCTACCTCATCTTTTTGAAGTGGACTTGAAGAATATTTTCACCTGAAAGTTTATTTTTAATGAAAAAATATTTCCATAGTTAAACGTTTTTAGAGCTTAAGTTATAAAACGGTTATAGAACAAAATTTGGTAAAAAAAAAAAACGGAGTAATTATTATTATAATAAAATTGGAATGATAGTTTATTTATAAGTAAACCGTAATTTATTTATTAGTTTGAATTAAAGTGCACAGGTGTCCAAATGTTTGGGATAAGCCACATCACCTGGTCACTAATAGTCACTATTATTGTATATTATATAGTTTATGATAAAGTACTATTACAGTTAATATTTAGCCGAAACCTACACTATAGTCTTGTGCTTTATATACAGGTACGAATATGTAAGATTTACTATACATGCACACACATACACACATGCATACTCTTTCTCTCTTTCTGTCTGTCTCTGTCTCCCTTTCTCTCTCTCTCTCTCTCTCTCTCTCTCTCTCTCTCTCTCCCTCTCTCTCTCTCTCTCTCTCTCTCTCTCTCTCTCTCTCGCGCCCTCTTTATCCCTCCCATCATAAAGAATTGAAGATACTGCCAAATTCTTGTAGCATTTAAGTGCGTTTCATTTCTTGAAGTTGAAGAAGCGTAAACCACCATCTTAAGCTCTGTGAGCCGTCGGCATAACAAATCGGTCTTAATCAAGTATCGCTGCAACAAAATCTTAATACAAATTCATGCGCTCGCTAAACTAACAAATTACATACCGGTAAAGCTTATACCTTCTTCAGCCAGGATAGGCTATTTCACTACCCTGTTCTCCCTCGCTTTGCCTCGACCTTACTACAATTCATAGACCCACCATACTGTTCGCGGCTGTTACATTTGTAAATAAAGGCCAATTGCGCGCAAGTGCCGCAAAAGCGATTTTTTCGCGATTGATATCATCTCTCGCTTGGTCGCTTCTCTTTTGTCACCTTTAGGATCGCGATGCTCGTCCAAGACTTGTACCGCACGCCTCTAGAATTAAATGACACAGCAATAATGACTCGTTCAGTTATTTCTTAACGAACTGAACGAGTAGATGTTGGTGCGAATGAATTATTGATCCTCGACCTTTGTAATATACTCATCGTTTATGAAACATATGCTTGGACTAATGCTTAATCGACGTTTGTTCTTTGCCTCTTTATTACTTTTATTCAACTTACCTTTCCCTTGTACCATTCTTTTTCTTTAATTCTACATCTATTTTTATTATTCATCTATGCTTCATATTTATAAGTATTATAATCTTGTTTAATAAGATCCAGGAGAAGAATAATCTTCAAAGTTCTACACATTTTTTTCTCACTACTTAATTATTAATACATATCCATCATTAATTTATGTATTAGCTTTATTTTTTAGCATAAAATTTTTTGTAAAAATTTCGACTTTTTTTCAAAACCAATTGTATATGGTCGATATGTTGCCGTTATTCGATGTTGCATAAAGAACACGAATTTCTTCTTTTGTTATGAAATGAAATGAAACAGACTGTTATGGGAAAAAAAAATAGATATAATAAATAGCTAATAATAATGATAAGCGGAAAAATTTATAAATATCTATTATGTACTAAGCTTAAGTATTTATTTTGAATTTAATTATGTTAAGCGCTTCTTTACACTCAGGCTTGCTTTTACTCTTGTAAGTCTGACGCATCCAAGGATTCTGTATTAGCAAGATATTTCAAAAAGACATAATTTAAAAAACAGATTTTATCGATTCCCAGTTTATATTGCAACAAATATTTTGTTGCTACTTTTAAATGTAAAGAAATTTAATATTATTTTCCCATAATTTTTATATTATTATTAATAATTACCTCTAGCATATAATAGATTACGCTTCGTAATCTATGGCATTCAATATAGAATTATATTTATAGATTTTCAGTTTAGATTTATTTCACTCGAAATTTTCTTGCTATTAGAGGAACTACGTGTCATTGACAATTATCACTTAATAGTTCAATTAATTCATAATAAAGAAATAATTTCTAGAAGTTGTGATGTATATATTTATGATAAATATAGCATAATAAAAAATACATTAATAATTAATGATATTTATTGTTAAAATCTTATCCTTCAATTTTGTGTACTGGAATATACATAGCTCGGTCACTTACATAACAAGTTTCCCATCTTTCTTCATTTTATTTTCTTATTAATGGAAAAAATCTTGATTATTGTACAAGACATCTGTAATAGCCAACTTGATTGGTGTAATATTCTATTTTGCGTGTTTCATTGTTGTTTCATTATGGTACAACTAGCGGTTGTGGTGCCAAGTATCGCACATTACAAAATACATGACATAAAAATTTGCAGCTCGTTGCTGTAGTAATGAGGGTTCAGTTCATGCGTATGACATCTCTTACTTTATGTATGTCTGTTACAATCGTGCCTTCTGACTCGATCTCGACTTCCCCTTTTCATAATTTTCTTAGCCTCTTCATTTCTCCATTTCTTTTGTTTTTCTTTATGCCTTTTTTGTCTCATAGTTTTCATATTTTTTACTTTTTCATTTTTTTTGAAAATGTATCCATCATCCAATGAATTGGATTGGCAATGAATTTACATCTAATGTAATATCAATTATTTTCATGAAAAATATTCTCTCCAATTCATTAAAGTAGTTAGTTGTAATATCTCGTTGTAGTATAATAATTGAATTAATAATAATATAATAATAGTAATCATAATAGTCATACTATTCATTATTCTTGGATACAAAATAGTCACTGTTTTTGGATATAAAATAAATACACACTTTATCTTTACACATTGAAGAAAAATAAATATATTGTAAAATTTATAAACTTTTATAAATAATATAGAAGTTGTAAAAAAATAAGTTAGACAATGTATTTTCAACCTCACACACTACAATTGAAAAATAAAAAACAAGTAACTGCGATGAGCGAAAATGATTTTACACAGTGCGAACGAGAAAACGATAATATAAGAAAATGTCGATGAAAATTGCTCTTATTATGGCAAATCACAGCTCATTCGAAGATAAGGATGTAGAAAGGAAGGTTTTCGTCTCCATTTATATAATAATTGGTGACATATTACGTGCGATGTGATTGCGCAAAATGACGCACCGCTGCGGTATGTATCTTCTCTGTTCTAAGTATGTGAACATCTCGGCAACAACTCGTGCGCGCTATATTAACGAATACCTTTCAGGGCTTTCACACCCTGCTACACTTATCTCCTGGAGCATAAACATCTTATCCAATCACGTTAAGAACCATTGACAATTTAAGGAATTACAAATTTCTTCTTTAACATTTTCATATTCTTTTATAAAGTTCAATAGATTTATATGTTATATTTAAGAGATATATATGTGTAATATTTTTAAATTTTGTTGAATTTGAAAGAATATTAGTGACGATTTAATCGTCCCTGTTCCTATACGCATAAGTCTGAATAATTTTAAATTATGTGTCTTTCTGCTCACTACATTCTTTATATTCTCAAATAAATAACAAAAAAATAATAATAAATAAATAAGTAAATGTGCTGTGTGAACAAAATTTAATCCAATCATTATGTTACTAAACAGAAATGATTTTTATTAATTTTTCAACATACCTCATTTTTTATTAATTTGCCTTTTGTATTGAAGAATATCGCAAATAACAGTGATGTTGTTCATACAATAAAGAATGAAAGTAACTGTGAATCTATTCTTGATTAAAAAATAAAATTATATGAAGATATATAAATTTATATATTTCTTTTTAAATTTTAGAACGTTTAAATTAACATATATTTTTAATTCACTTAAGTCTTGACAAAATTTTAAACTTTTTGAAAATATTTTAGATTTTATTATTTTTGTTTCATAGAATTTAACAAGTTTATTTAATTCTATTCTCAATTATTAAAAGCACTAATTTAATCTTAAAAAAGAAAAAAATCTATAAAAGCTATACATAGAGACTAATAATTCATATAATAAAAGAAACATAAAAACAATAAAAAACGGCATATATTAGCACGATTTAATAATCGATAATAAATAGTGATTGTCGCATGTGATGCTCTTCACTAATTTCTTTTATTTTCATTCTCATCATATCAGGCTACTTAATGTTGAAGGGAAGTCAATTAGAGAATGTTCCCCTTCTCTCTCTCTCTCTCTCTCTCTCTCTCTCTCTCTCTCTATCTATCTATCTATCTATCTATCTATCTATCTATCTATCTATCTATCTATCTCTCTGTCTATCTCTTTCTCTGCTTTAGTATTCATCTTGCATATATGTAAGCATAACACTTCTCTCAATCTTTCTCTCTTCCTCTTCTGTCATTTCTTTTCTTCCTTAATGCAAAAAACAGCTTCTGTTGCCAAGAAAGAAAGATATATAAATATATATATATATATATATATATACATATATAATGACAGAGAGAGAGAAAGAGAAAGAAAAGAAGAGTGCGTTATGCGTCGCACAAGGTGGCTCCCGGGTGGTCAGTCATCCTTTTATCCACTAGTGTCTCCTCTTATATATATGGTATTATAAAAAATAAATGTTTGAAATTATTTTCTCAAATTAGAAAATAAATCAAGTTGTATCAAAATCAAATACTACATATGTCACTATACATATAGATGATTTGATATCATAATTATTTCTGTAATAATGGAAGCTTACGAGTACCGTAAAAATTTATATATGTAATAGTTATAACAATTTCAGATTTTCTTTATTGTCATCAGAAATTACTTTATTTGCACTTTTAGTACATCGATACTGTACAAGAATTCTTTTGTGCTTTGATTCAGGAGAATCTAACGAGGCCTGATGCATGTGCCCCAAAGCGAGACAGAAATAATGAGATGGAAGAGAAAGAGAGAGTTATGCGTGATGAGGACAGAGTGTACGAGATATACAAGGCCGTTGACTCTCTTTCTCTCTTTCAGCGCGCGAATCTCCTTCGCAGCAAAGTGAGAGAAAAAGGTCCCAAAGAAGGAAAGAGAAAATAAAAGAGAGTGGGCTGCACTTGGTACCTGCGTACGTGTATTTGTATATATATATATATATATATATATATATATATATATGTGTGTGCATGAGTGTGCGTGTGAGTGTGCGTGTGAGTGTGAGTGTGAGTGTGAGTGTGAGTGCGTGCGTGCGTGCGTGCGCGCGCGCGTATGTGTGTGTGTGTGTGTGCGCGCGCGCGCGTGTACCTTGAAAGAAAGAATGTCGCGGATCGGGCCGAAGGTGGGACTTGAACCTTGAACCTGTGCTTGCAAATCGACTGGATACCGGTCGCGCGCTCGGACACACTCTTATACAGTTGGGGGCCTCCCTTTTACAATATTTGATAAACATCGGGCTCTGTCTCTCGCTACAAGCTGCTGCTGCGAGCGAGCGAGCATGCGGGGGACTTAAATTCTAACTTGACCAGAAAGCCGATGATCCTGATACCTCCGGACCTGGCGAATTTCTCTTTCTCTCCCACTCTAAACAAATAAGAACACAGGGGCAGACACATGAAACAGAGCGGGGAGTGCGATTTTTGTGCTCTCATCGTTCCCACTTCCTCCCCCATCGAATGAACCAGGTTTTGTGTTGTACGCTGAACAGGTTGCATTGAATAGAGGGGAGAGAAGTTATGATATCCTACCTGACTTTAAAGTACATCGCGGCTCGCGATATGCACAAGTAAGTGACGTAGGCAAGCGAACGTATACGAGAGCTCGCGGGGGCAGAGATGAGCGTCCGTGTGAAACGGGACCTGGTCAGCCATATCGTACAAAATACGAAGGAAGAGAATAAACGACCTATGGCCGTAGGAAGACGAGTTATGTTGTGCGATTTTATATGAACGTGAGCCTTATTGAGCGAAATGATGTTCAGTGTATTTCAACCATTTGTTGATACAATATTAAAAACTTATTTGTGAATTCTCTCAAGCTTGTCGTTCGAAGTGTTATAATAAATATAATAGTATAGTAATATAGACTATAGTGTGGAAGAGGCGAAGATAAGAGTGTTAAACCACCGTATTAATTTACGGAATTGGAGAAAATGTTTCAACTTTATTAGACCATGTGCTCTTTACTCAGAATATCTACGCTCATTAGATATATTTGTTATGATATTACTAAAACAAATATTTATAATAATAATTTGACTAAATGTTTATATGAACGAGAAAAAGTATCTTATTTAGTTAAGGAATGTGTCTCTCATACGGTCATTTACTTATTCAGTTTAATTAATCATTTGAATTTATCGAAGTAGTTAGTAGCTTTTGTTATGTTATTATGCACGCTAATTAAATTATTTTAATGCAAGATTTCTTCATTTTTGGCTTTCGCATTTCTGAGATAATTGACGAAGCGAATTACCAAATTAATTACCAAAGGGCGATCAAGTAGTCTGTTAAGCTTATGCAAATTTCGTATTTGCTACAATCTGAATAATTATTGAAGGTAAAAGAAATTTGGCAAAATTCATCGTATAATGTTAAAAATTCTTATCTTTTTCTTACTACAGAAATCGTCCTTAATCTCTTTTATAGTATATGAGAAGAACATTTTACCCCTTCCGTGTAATCGCTTGTGATTCATTCCCAGTTTTTTTGCTCAATATTGGATGTAATGTGCTATTTATGTAGATGGTCTACATTATTGTGTTAATTAAAAATCAATCGTAGTTCATTGGACAACTAAAATTAGAGAGTAGACAATTTATTTAAATGAATACTCACCAAGCTGCAGCTAATATATATATATATATATATATATATATATATTTATATAGTATTTTTTATATATAACAGAATAAAAATCAACTATTTGTTAAAAGCTCATTCTGCGGTTTTTTTCTTTAAAATTTGAACATATTAATTAAAAATATATCGATTTGTATAGGTTTTTCTTTATAAATTTGCAATACTTTCTATACTATTAGCAACATATATACAATTTGAAATATTTTTGGTTTAAGGCTGAAACAATCACGAGTTATGAAAAAAGTATTGATTCAACAGGAAATTGTTTTAACTAATACGAATAAATAGATGTATTATAACAAGTTTATCCATTAAAAAATTGCTAGTCTGGGTAAAGACTGCTCAACGAAATGCAATAATAAACCGAATAAGCGCACATATATACAAATCAATAACAAGTAAATAATTGTCAAGTTGAGGAATTCTTCGGTTAAACATGTACTAAATTAAACAAATGGGACAAGCCAATTTGGTCGGTTGTAACGTTAAAAGTGTGGCATTCTTTCGACTAAAATGATCCATTATAAATTATGAACAAATCGAGCAGAAAGAAGCATAGCGATAGGGTTAAAAGATAATATTCGTGAGTCGAGCACAGCACTCTATAAGGACGAAGAAAGCATTTTAGCGCGCTTAAATTAGGTTTGCCTCGAGTCGGGCACATATATAGAGGGAAGACAATATTACAATGGGCTGAAAGTACGTAATCATATAGAGGAAAGAAGGTTGAGTTGGCAATGGAGTGGAGATAAAGAGAGAGGAAAGAAACACATGATCAGAGAAATGGTCAGAGTCGAGAGCTCGACGAAGAGCTCACAGCTCGAGAATCTCTGTTCTTAATAGTCACTTAATAAACAGCTTTGCAACTGTCATGGCTGTCACGTTGATATTCGTGTACGGTATAGGCCATAGCTGATAGGTGAACCTCCCGCTCCTTGCGCAGGTGAGCGGATAATATATGACATTGGTAAACATAAGTTACAACCCTGTCTCTGTTCGTTCGAGTTCAGCCTCAGTCGTTTCTTCGACCGCTCAGCTCCGTCGCTCACTTTTTCTCTTTTCTTTTTTAAAGGATTCTTTTTTAAAGGATAAAGTATAACGGCAATTCAGAAATTATTTGTCGACTTGTGGCTGATTTGCACCGTTCATCCGGACACTTTTGGCTCCACGGCATGGGGTTCCTTTAAAGAAATTCACATTCTACAGAAAAAACAGCGCGGAGCGATTCATGAATAACATTTACAACAAACGACTATTTCACGTATTAAACTTTTGACCGCGCAAAATGATTATCTTTGGTCATTTATATTGTTTATTAGGATTATAGGAAAGAAAAGAATATTATGATAAACTCAATTGAAAGTTGTAAGTGCCTTGTGAACAGTCGATGTTCCAACTGATTATATATGATCATCTTTCTGATTTATCCCTTATTATTCCATTAGCGATTACTCTAATTAATTAATTTGTGTATCAAGATCTTTTTCTTATTCTTTTTCTTTTTAATATTATTTTTTTTTTTAACATTAAAATTATTTTAAACGTCATCATTAATTATGTTATTAATAATTCTCAATCGAATTTATTATCAAGATTATTATAAAGATATTTTATAAATATTGCAGCATTCATTAATCAGTTATTTATATTTACGTCACTATTGCAGTTATTGAGATATTATTTATATCTTTTGTTATAAATCGTTTATCAAGGTTGACATAGAAATTTATATATAGTCGGTTAAAAATCATAAATAATATTAGATTCTTCTAATATGTATAAGATTTTCGTTTCTGTACACTGCATTAAAGTATCCTATTTTCCTTCGATTATAACTATAGCATTAACCATAAATTTTATTTTTATTATATTTCATTTTATTCTAATGTTTCTGAAATTAGATATTTTTGTTGTTTTTAGCAATTTAACAAATTAAAAATATTAAATGATCACTCGAAGTTAAAATGATTATAAACTCAAAATTAAATTCTAATATGATGCACATATAAATTTAAATAAAATTAATAATAACTCTATATATAGGAAGATAAACTCATTGTTAATTATTACTTGATATTTTAACATTTTTTCGCTTAATTATTAATCATTGTTTATTTCAAAAGCTCGTTACTAAATAATATATGTTCGATTAATTATAAGTAAAATTATCATACAAAACATAATATGTATCAATGTATGTATATAAATCTTTATAAATTCATTCCAATATACAAGTCTTAACTATAAAAATTTAATTTTAATATGTAAAGGACTATTTTAATAAATCATTTACTAATTAGATCAAGAGATTATACATTTGTAATTTAAGTGATTAAAGACAGCAAAGTGTCAAAATGCGTATCACTATAAAAATTTATCATTTTTCTGTTAATAATCTTTCAAGCATAACAAACATATTCATACAAACATAATATCCTATGAATTTAGAATTATATTTAAAAACATTTACATTTAATTTAAGAAATTTATTAATTTATCTTCAGTAAAAAAAATAAAATGATAAATATCAATAATATGAATTTGATCAATTTTAAAAGAGATGAAATAAATCGCACAAGATTGAAATATATAATACGTAAAAAATGTCTATTTATTATATCACGATCATATATCATACATCATATATCATATATCATATATCATATATCATAGAATGTTTGATTTTCATATGGTCTTGACTTAAAAAATCTTTCAATATTTATATTTAGTATATCTTAGAGCTAATGTCTGCAAGTTAATGTATGTCCGTTTGCTTGTGTTTACAAGCATAGGGCCTCAAGTCGTCTCGCCTCGAATAATTACGAGAAGAATCTACGTCAAACAGAACATATATTCACAGGTTACTCTTGGCACTGCATTTTCTATACTTTACCCATAGAATGACATTCTCATACTTCCGTCTTTTTCTTTCTCCTTTTGCTTGTATATTACAACCCATTACGTGTGGTTTTTTTTGAATGTGAATACAATTTTCCACTTTAAGTACTACATGTTTTACATGTTGAGGCCTCGTAATTACGTCGATTAACTTTTATGAAGTAATCTTGTACAATTAATTGATACAAGAAGATCAAGCTTTGTATCGATATTTAGTATACTCATATTTTTTGATAAACGTAAAGTATTTGGATGTAAATTTTATTATCTATGTACATTCATTTTAATTATAAAAGTATACTTTGAAAATTCGACTAATAAAATAGACGAGATGCTATATAAAATTATAAAATTATTAATAATTTATCTTATTAAATAATTAGGCTATATATTATATATGGTTTCCTATCGTTAAATAGATAAGATGAAAAAAATCTTTGAAAATGATAATATTTCAAATTACTAAAACTAAAGTACAATGTTGTTTTTTAATAATATTAATGACCAAGATATAAAGAAATACAAAATCGAATTTACTGTTGTAAATTCAAGAATTTACAATAATACTTAATTAACTAATTGAAATAGATCAAATAATTTTCATACAGTTATATGTGTGAATTCATTTCGAAGAAAATTAATGAAAATCATCTGTTATCTATAAGAGTGATCATAATAGCATACAATAATTTATTTTGTTTGATCCTAATTTGATATAAACAAAAGGAAATATATTAAATACAATTTGTGTACAAGTTGTGCAGTATTACGTTAAGTCATGATGTGTATTTTGTGAGAATTAAATATTATTTCAACGCAATAAGCAAGATATGTAATATGATTTTTTCTTATTAGTCAGTATTTATTATTAGAGATTATAATATAATCTTAGTATAAAATAAATAAATAGAACAGTTATTTTAAATAATTCTGATACATTTCAAAAAGTAAAATGTATTAAAAAAAGTATTAGAAATTCTAGTGCTTTTGTTTATTTAAGAGTTTGTTACAAAGTAAATTAATTATATTAACAAAACGAATACATTATATTAAAAAGTTAATAAATAGAACATCATTAAATATAAATATTAATTGTAATTATATATTTTACCGATAAAATTAATTGAAATAGATAATACTTTCATAATCAATATTTCTTATGCTGAATTAGTAAATAATTTTATATAATGTAAGTATATAACATAAAAATTTTGCTATCTTGTTACAAAAAAGTGTACATCGTATCAATGGTGTATAAAAAATAAAATGGTTGTTACATAAAGAATCATTACTCCAACGAAATAATTTAAAACAATGGAAATTTCAGATTGCTTATTAATTTTTTTACAATTGTTATTAATACAAAATAACCATTTTAAATTAAACTATGAAAAATTTTGTATACAAATTTGGCGTTTCAATTACTTTTTCAAAATAATTATAAAATTTAATATCCTGTTATAATTTCTCTTTATTTATAGAAATTTAAATTTTAATAGCTGCATATTTGGAAACATAACCATCAATCTCATGAAGTTTATACGTAAGAAAAAGCAGTTTCTGTTTATAAAAATGATACAACTTTGTAAAGGTTGTTTATACGATCTTAAATTAATATGATATTTTATGATCGTTGTAGTAGATAATTATTTTTTATTATAATCATTAAAATTAAAAGACTTTTTCAATTTTTCAAATAAGTTTCGAACAAAAAAAATAAATAAATAAAAACATAAAAAAGCTTGTGTGCAACTTTAGAATAAATGTTTTCTGCTGTCTACGATATAAAATAAAATGTATATAATTAATGTAGCTATTACTGTCGATAAGACATTACTATTTATGTAATATTTTATATTGGAAACGTATTCAATAATTTGAAGAACCACATAAATGCGCGATCAATAAGATAAATTCTTAAGAAATAGGTTTGAAGGAATTAGTTGTCAGATTGAATGTTGATTTTAAAATTAAATTATGTTACAAAACATTTTTTAAATTATACATGCAACATTTTATAACGGAAGTTTTCAATTAAAAGTATCAAAACTTCTTGTATCCTTGGTATCAACTTTATCCTCGTCTTTGCTCATTACGCAGTGAAATGAGAGTAAAAGTAAAAATGCATTATTTGAGTTGAGAGTACGTGCGTTTGTTGAAAGAATTTCATGAAATTCTGACAAATTGACGATTGTTCATTATTGAACATTTAAGAAAATGTTTGGTTATTTTTTAGTGCTATCATGCGGAATTTCTTCGTCTTTTCTTCAATACACGTATATCAAAGTGTATCATTAGTGAATAATTAGTGCGCTTAAATAGTATTCAAGTACAAAAAATTTCCCTAAATATCACCATATTATTTCTCATACGAACTATATTAATTTCTTTTATTTTCTTTATTGATCCATTCGATAGATATTTGTATGCCAGTAAAAAATACATCAGGTGGATAAGATAATAAGTCTAGACTAGATTGCTGTTTACTCATCTAGCTTGTTTCATTTTTTAATAGAAAATTTATCATTTAATATATACAGTTTTAATGATTGATAATAGAATCAGCTTTTTATCTTTAAGTTTTTTTAAATTTTTAAAAACAATATTATTTATCATGTCATACTTAATCTAAGCAATGATTTTTTGATTTTTTGTACAATTAAAAATTTTATTCTATAATGTTGCAAATTTATATTTTCTTCTTAAATATATTTTTAGTTTCTTATTTTTTTATTACAAATATATAACATATATTACGTTTTAATCAATTGCTACATATCTAAAATGTTATAATTTAATCGAATTTATTATTTAAATGCAAGATAAAACAGGTTATAAAATTACCAGTTATTTACTATTGAAATACTGCACTAATTCGGAAAAACTTATGTCGACGTTTGATATCTTTAACATGTAATATACATAAGTTTATTATATCGAAAAAAAAGAAAAGAAAGAAATCTTCAATGTTTAACTATCATACACTTATAATCCGTGTTTTCATTGTTTTATACTAATTTTCGAAACACCACCTGAAGTCATACATATTAGAAAGTTCTACGTACAAATTTTATACCTAAAAGACAACTGCATAATCGCATTATAATATTAAAAAAATGACAATACCTGTTCAATAAATAAATAAACATAAATTTTAAAGTTAAGAAAGTAAATCGAGAATCACGCATATACTAACTTGACAGGGCATAAATGTACGGATCGTATGATTTATTACTTTTGTAAAAACAATTTCAATAATTTTTAGATGTTTACGAAAATTTTCCACGTACACTTAAATATAAATATGTAATTCTTTATTAATTAAAATCAGCTCGGACCGAAATTTGTTATTCAGCAACTTTTAATGTTAAAATGGTCTTTTAAAAAGTAAACTGCAAGAATTGTTTACTTATTGAATAGTTTAAACAAAACTATACAGAAGTATATATTATTTTTGAAGTTTCATAATTTTTTATCATATTATCTATGCATTTCTTTATATTGACTATTAAAAATTTTCTTTTCAATAAATTTCTGCTTGACATAAAGTAGGAAAATGCAAAATAAGGAACTGTATATTTAAACATTGTGCAATAAAGTTAGATGTGTAAGAGGCAGTGGATGAATTGAATTATAATTTTCTTAAGCCTTTAATAGTACTTGGATTATCTCCGAAATGAATATTAACGGAAACGAATTATTTTGAATAGACGCTGACGATGACGGTTACACCGACGTTTTGTGAAGAGCACAAGCACGAAGGGAGAGAAAGAAAAATGGTGGCATGAGAAGGCGGTGTAGTGTTAATTGAATGCACCGCTTCGCTCATTAAAATCTCCGGAGCTTAAGGTGAGAAGCACATGTGTCGCCGCCGCTTGACTCGTTGCAAGTTACGTAAGCTGTAATTGCAGGTCCGCGGGCAGTGTTCAACAAACCTGCTATCTCTAGAATGTGGATTGTAGTACTCACTAGCATTTCTTCTTTTGTTAACTTATTATTTGTCGTTTTTTGTCGTTGTCTGGTTCTGCATATGTAGTTAGTCGACTCTGGTGATATGCCTGGCGATATTCAAAATGTATTATACGTGTACTCACAATTAATCGTTCTATCTAAAAAGATAAAATAACTCATTGCTAGGTTCATATGGCTGAGTTTTATCCATTGGTAATAACCCCAAAATTGTCAATGGTATAAAAGCAAAGTAACACCGTTTTTGCAACTTGATGAAATTATACGTGTCTAGGCTATTTCTGATCGCCATCGTTTTTAATGCAACACTCGTGTTTCTCAATTAACAGTTTAACAGCTTTGCTCGGCACACTGTTATAAACACTTTTATAACTTTTCGACTATTAATAAAAACAAATGAATGTTATGTGTCTGTAATGTCAAGGCATATGAAATATATTTAAATTATTCGTTTCTACAATAATTTTATTATTTTTCTGATTTAATTATCAATCTAAATCTATATATATATTTATTCGCGCAAATCAATCATGTGTTTAATATAAACTCAGGTTGTCTTATATTACAAAATAAAGACGATGAAATCACAATTTTATAATCAAACCTATTCATAAAATTAATTGTTTCCATTATCTAAAAGGATTATAAAATCCTAAAGTTAAAATTTAGAATAAAAAACAAACAATTTCTTGTTTCATTATTTAAAATTTTATAAAAAATTAAAATTCTATTTTATGAAATTTTATTTAATGTTTTTTATAAATCGCATATATATCGCACATTAAAAATATTAATTTAAAAATTATATTTAATAATTTCATAAAGATTAATAACTAATGTACAATGGGTATTTAATAAATTAGAGTAATAATATAATTATATTTTAATTGATAATTTTTACGCCATAATAGTCAACAACTTAAAAGATAGAAATCAATTAAAAATTAAGCTAAATATATTTTTTATATTAATGATGTTTATTTTAATTTTAATATAAGTTTTTTTTTTTCATTTGAATTTTATTTTTTATTTTTAGTCACCATTAAATAAATAATGTGATATAAAATTTAACAACTTCATTATTTAAATTTATTTTAAAATATTTGGATTTCTGCAATATATAATACTTATCATTGCAACTATTTGTTTTTACGAATAATACTATTATTCTTATATAACAATTTAAAACTCATAAACATATATATTTATCTAACAATTTGTATAGTATAAGCCTTAAATTCTTATATAAGGGCAATATACTTAAAATAGAATGATTAAGCTTTTAAAATGAACTAATAAAATGTATTTAAGAAACATAAATAATACATATTGAACTTAGTTCTTGCAACTGACAAGGCTCGTAACTTTATTTTAAGGTCCATAAATTACTTATTCACTGTATATTAATATAAATTAATATAACAATGTCATATACATTATATTAAATTATTCTGATAGATAATTTTTTAAGATAATTTGAGTATATGGGAAAAATGTAGAAGGATCCCCATTATTTATAATTTCAATTTTTGTATTATCTATGTGTTGCTAGTTTAATACGTAAATTTGTATATTGTTAAGATATTTTTAATTTTAAAATATAAAGAATATTATTAAATATTTCATTCATAATTCACGTTCCCTATAGAACATCCGAATTCTCTCCTAACATTATTGTATTTAATGGTTTTAATTATAATATTAATTATTTCTCCAACATTTTTATGTTTGTATCTTTTTTATAAAATAATATTTCTTTTAATAACAATTAAATCATTGAATGAAGAATGTATGCTTTTCGATAATTTTCAATTTAATGATGATATTCACGATTAATTAAAAGAGATGAAAAATGGAAAAAAGAAGGTAAAAATAAAAAATTATAATTAAAATATAAGAGTAAAAAAAAAAGAAGAAGTGTACAACATATAAAACAGAAGAGGTAAATGGATATAAAAGTCCACGGTTCATCTTCGGGTAATCTTTTAGAGCGCCTATATGCTATTCATCGCATTGTTCCCGAAATAGCAGCTCGACATTTTTTTGGAATCAGACACCTTTTAATTTTTTTTTGTTTCTTCGTTTACTCCTCTTTTAACCTCAAAATTCTATACTTGTTGGTGAACATATTTTTACGCTACAGGCGGTCATCGTACGAAGGTACGTACACACATACACACCCGCGCTCACATTTATACGCATATGAACAAGGCGTGCTGCAGACACGCTGTACCATATCACTTCTCTCCTTCCTCGCTAGTTCTTCATAAGCGTTCTCCGGTGTCGGTTTTGCTCCCACACTCCCACGTACGCGAGTCTATATACGCTGCGTTCATCGTTGAGTCGACGCAAGACGCGTTTAAAGGAGAGGGGGAGAGCAATAAGAGAGTAGAGATCTCACGACAGGCGAACGTTAAGAGTCATTGCTCTTGGCTTTCACACAGATGATCGGACGGTGGAGACTGTGGCTCCTTGGCTCCCTTTTCTTTCCCTTCTCGTCATAAACATGCATATGTAATAAACCGTTCTTAACTTTATGAATCACCTCCAAAATTTAAGCGAATATGTATTTTT
Organism: Ceratosolen solmsi marchali; assembly: GCF_000503995.2. Taxonomy (NCBI): domain Eukaryota; kingdom Metazoa; phylum Arthropoda; class Insecta; order Hymenoptera; family Agaonidae; genus Ceratosolen; species Ceratosolen solmsi. Next base: position 14,820,192 of record NW_011948414.1, read on the forward strand.
AATTATTTGCCTAATTAACATATCCGTTATTGATCAAATTACTTAGTCAATTAATTTTAACGTTAACATTAGATTTTTTTCTGTAAAAAGCTTTTTTATACTTCTAATATGTTGAAAAGTCAATCGTATGATTCGACCATTCGTGTTTATCGATATTAATAATAAAAAAAATTAAAGGTCTGTGTATACCTGTCGATAGGTTATCGGTCATTTCTCTTTAAAAACTTACGTAATATTCACATTGTTTTTTTTTCTTTTTTTTTTTAGCAATAGTATATAATTTTCCATACGCCTATAAAAACTTTGAATAAATAAAAGCTCATAAATATACAAGTTTTTAGAATGTTATAAAACGTTTAATATAATCAATTAAAATTTAAAATCATTGTAAAGATAATTTATTTTTTAAGGATTAATTAAATTTCCTAATCTAATATAATATATATTTTTAAATAAGTCCTCGTGTACATGTGTACATATATGCTACGTATTTCCATCGAATGTTGCATACCAATTTTTAATCTTAAAGCTAGATGGAGTATTTCTATCTTACCAGTAAGTATATCACTATATCTTTGTATGAATAGCACTAAGAATTTACTAGAGTTTATCTGAGGAAGGACTATTTATCATCTTACTGTAAAGTTCAACAGACAGTCCCGTAATGTCCATTACGTTTAGCAAGAAAATACATACATAAAAATGAACTATATTGCCAATCATTATATCATTATATTATTATTATTATTATTATTATTATTATTAACCCTAAATTTATTGATTTTTATAAATTTTTTAAGGATTTCTTAAACCACCCTTCCCTTTCTATGCTGCAAAAATATTCCCCAACAACTTTATTTATACATAAAAATTTATCTGCTTTTTTAAAAGAAATATATATAAGATTCAGACATGATATTTAAATTGTAGTAAATCATTTTTACAATATAATACATATAGATATATACAATTTAAAAATACACGTAAAAGTAAATACAATAAAGATATACAATCTATATTTTCATAATATAATATTTTAGTAAATAAGAAAATTATGTTGAGGGTACTGATTATCAATTTTTGTTTTTTTTCTATTATATAGGAATAAATGTATTAGTAAATTCATTTAAATTTGTAATTAAATTTTACGATTATTGTTAAAATAATGATTAATTCGTTAAAGTTTATTGTTAAACTTGTCATTAAGTTTTAAGAAATTTGACTAATTAAATAAATAATATTTACGTATCAGCGGACTAACTCACGGCACCGATGTAACGAATACAAGACTTTATGAAGTAAGATTGTTGAAATTAATAATAATAATATTTAATTTTTTATATAAATAGTGAAATCATGGGATGGAGTCATATAATAAATGCACAACCTAGCTAAGTGCTAAGGTAGAGGTACGCGTGTGAGTCATCTGGACAGACGTTAAATCGAAGAGAGAATATCGCATATATGTTATATATGTTGTACGCTACATAAGCGTGCAATTCTTCTCTAAGAGAAGTCTAATTAACGGACACGTTTATTATTAAAACCTTTGACCCCCAGCGTTGTATGATAATATCTCTCTTTCTCTTGAAGGAGAGATCGAGCTGGGCTGGATCCTTTTTGACCCTTCAATGTGCTGGCTCGCGGGGCTCTCGTCCTCCCCCCCACCCTTCGCGCTCTTGAAATTTTGTGTGCTGGAACGCGCTGTTGAGCTCTTTTCTGCTCCGAGATTGGTAAATTGCCTTTTAATAATGCGCCTCGACATGTCGGCGTTTTTCTTTGGTGGCGCGCGCGCAAACCAACGAAAGGAAGGATTTCATTTTTTCCCCTTTTTATTCTTATGCACAAATTTTTTTTTTGATAAGGATAACTATTGTTTTGTGAGGCATACTTAACAAGGCTTTTGTCTTGCGTCTAATTTAAAGTGGATCAAACATGTTTATTTCTCTATAGAAAATCAATATAATGATTCATACAGATAGTATCACGTCTTTCGTGCTTATTGTACTTTTTAAATGAAAAATATAAACTTTTAAATTCGAAGATTAGAATTTTTATTGTGTATTTTCTATTTGAAAACATTGATACAATTTGATTTCTGTGTATATAATTTACATCGATATATTTTAATTTTTAACATTAACATTAAATAGGAGTACATTATCAATATACTTGTAACATTGAACTCATAAAGTCTTCGTTAATTCTTATATGAGTTTCATTATGAATGTTTATTACTTATTAGCTATCGAATGGGTTTTAAACTATAATTTATGTATATAATAATATTTATTGTATGTAAGAATTGTTAAAGATACGTAATTATAAATAATGAAATTTATGTAAATGTCCCTTAAAAGTATTCTTATTTTATAAGTCTAGTATGTATGATTCTTTGAGTATAAACAATTATAATTGCATCAATAAAGCTGATATGACTATATTTATATAAAAAGTACATTTATAACAAATTTATTTAATAATATTTTATAAGCTAATAAGTAAGCTAGTAATTAAGATATCATTTAATTTTATTTTACTCAAAAATATGTTTGTTATCCAATTTAGAAATATAATTATTAGAGTCTGGAAACGATTTGAAATTAAGAATAAAAATAAAAATTCATTAGCGGGAAAAATTAATTATTTTTAAAAGATAATAATTCAAATGATATTTAACATTTATTAAATTAAGTTTTCTTTATTTTTTTCTCCAATTTAAGACAAATAAGCCATTTTACGGTATTATCTCTGGGAATAATGTGCACTATGAAGATAATGACTTTGTAGGAAGCCTTTTAGAGCTCGTGTTTACTTTCAACGTGTTGTTAGTGAATAAATTGATTCCAGAACAAGATATAAGCAATATATCATGATAAAAATTAGCAATGTTTGCAACTTCACAGTATTTGTATTAAAACGAACGCCACCCGTCTCTTCTTCGCGAAACATCTTGCGTATCTTTTCTCACGGTATATATTTATTGGTACATATATGCTTGAATATGGTGAATATTTTCTGCAGTAAACGGCTTTTCATTTTTTTTTTGACTGTTTGCACCTTGTAGATAATATATATATTACTTAATCACTGAAAATAAGGGGAGATTTAGAACTTAGCTTCTCTCAGATGCTTATATTGAGTTGTATTCAATTTAACATAATCAATAGTAAACTGATTGTAATATTCAAAAAATTAATCTATTATATCATAATTTAGTAAGTATGAAGTAGCGAACAATACAATGCATCGATACAAAGTGTCTTGAAAGGAAATGTTATTATAATCCATAATAAATATGCTATAATAATCCGCAAATAATTCCTGAAAAAATTAAAATTAAGGCATAAGTTTTTTTTCTCTCTGTCCTCTCCCTAAGTTTCATTAAATTACTCGTCTGTATCGATCAACGTAGTACATCGATTCTAAAATAAGGCTCTGCACTTTGTTCTTAATACAATTTGTAAGCATTTCAGTATGCAATCAAAAATCTGTTGTGTTCTTCGTACTCTTGCATGTACTCTAATTTTGTTAAGAATCCTTATAAAATTTCAAAAATCGTATTTTACTACAAGTGATAGACGAGCTTATGTCGATTAGCTAACGATAGTACCTGTGAGAAAGATAAGTAATTAGAAAGTGTGCATTTAGAAGAAAGAAATGAAAAAAATCATCTATTATTTGAAAGTCATATATTCTGTTTTTCTCCCATTCTTGTATTCTTTTTTTATCTACTATTTGAATATACCGATAACAAACTTTTATATAATTTATTAAGAATAAAGCATTTATATATATATTTATGCATAAAATAATTTTTATTTAAATAAACATTTCCCAAATAGTAAGAAAGTATCCAAGTAAAAAGCCATCACCATCCATTTACTGTAAAAGCATTTTCAAATAAAAAGTTGATCATTACTTATTAATTTTCAAAAATATTAATACAGTAGAAGACTTTATTTTATTATTATTTCTTAAAAGAATAAATGGTCTTTATTACAATCTCTAAATTATATATATATATATATATATATATATATATATATATATATATATATTAAAATATATGGTTTACAAATAACTACTTTTAATAATTTTATTAGCACATAATACATTCAGTTTTGAATTGAAAAAGTAACATTATTCTGTATATTTTTATGATAATTTTATTATTACATATGGCTAACTAAAGGATTTATTTATTTACCAAAAAATCAAATGAAGAAACTACAATCTTTGAATGTAAATATTGTTGGACTTATATATTATTTAATTTGGCTAAAACTATACATAGAAAATATTTGTAAATGATTTATATTTTAAAGTAACTGCTTTATATAATTAAAATGTTTTTATAAATACAACAAAATAAGCACATAAAACTTAATGTTAAATAAAATATGGCACTTTTTAGAGTGCAAATAAATTTTAATAAATTAGCTTTCATGCGTTTATTAGAAAAGATAAATATATGTATAAGCCAATGTTATTAATACAACATTAATTATAAAATTTTATATTGTTATTATTTCGTACTACGAAAAATAATCTGTATCGTGGTACAATTTCTAATATTTGAATAAGTATTGTGAATTAATAATAATTGTTGATAGAAATGTATATGAATTTATTTATAAGATTATAAATAATAAAAATAAAATAGAAATGTAAATATAAGGCATAATAAATGTTAAAAATTTTAGTATTTATGTTCATATGTCACATGGTGAATTTATACTACGTAGTTATGTAATAAAAGAAAAGAGCTTCGATTGAATTAGTATTGCAATATTTATTTTTTAAACCGTTTTTAGTCAGTTGAATAAATAATATCTTAATTGCAAGTCTAAAATTTCGATAGAATGTTGTTACAAAAATAAATGCTGAATGTATTAAAGTATATCAATAGATGTCAAAGTGAATCAAGATATAATTTTTTATTGATCATAATATGCAAAATCCATAACTGTTATGAAAAATTATTTGGTCGATTTATTATATTATATTAATTTCTCTTGTTAATATACAGAAAGATTCAAAACACGAAAGTGATAAGAAAATATTTCATGATTTTCTTTTATTTCAAATATAGAATTAAGGTAAGTTACAATGAAATGTAAAAATGTAAATAAAAAGAAAGAAAAGTAGTGATTTTGTATGAAAGAGGGAGAAAAGGAAATGAAAAATAAATTTAAAAACGAATTATGTGAAAGTAACAAAGTAATGTGCGAAAATTAATTGAACGATAAATTGAAAAAAAGTAACAATGAAATAAAAAAACGAAATAAAATGAATAAAATTAAATTAATTAAATCGAATAAGGAACAGAAATCAAATGAGGGAAAAGCACAGCAAAGTGTAAATATCAAGGATGTCTTATAAATGAATGTAAAATGATCCACATTGGTATGCATCTGGTATAGATCTGTAAATGAGTGCGTATGACTTCTGCTCAATTTGAAGTACAATAATGCGAGTTTTAGTAAATTTATCGCGATCGCGAATCAAATTTATTACGATGCATTTATGTATGTCATATTTTTATGGCACGTTAAGCTTTTATGTATTGCCTGTCGAAATATTGTATTGCTAAATGGCATTCCACTGTCATTTAACGGCTCCGCTAATAGAGAAAAGTTCCATTAATGATATGGTAAAGCCTCGGCTTTTATTATTCGCTCTCAAACCAAAGCATACATTTACGTTTAATCTTTGAGTGAATAGATTATGCCACTGTTGTCGTCATCATTGGGATTTATTAAAGCAATTGCTCTTAGCGATACTAAAGAGAAAACTATGAGGATATAAGTAAATATTGCTTATACTACCAAAATTAATATGTTTTTTTTTTTTAGTTGTAGCCAAATATACGAATAGTCAGTTTTATTATGTCCATAAATATCAAATTGTATTTAAAAGTGCATGAGTCCGACTGCCGATTTCTGTTTAATAAATTTTTGTGTAAAAATGTTAATTTATCTAATAAATTACAGATAGAATGCTTCCTTTAACGGCGAACTTACTAGAACCCCATTTTTAGAATTTCAAGAATATTTTTATTATATTGGCTTACATAGGTCATTCTAATACCATGTGTTCATACAAAGTATTGAGTTATAAGTTTTTATTTTTTACTCCATAGCAGTAATAGTAGTAATATTATTTTAAGCATCATATAATAAATTAGCAATTAATATTCTTACTTTTTGTCGTCTAGTCATATTGTACAGAATTCTGATTCTCATATACTTTACAAAGTATAAAGAAGGCAAAAGGTCAAGGAAAGAAAGCAGTCTCGACCATGACAACTAGATAAGTAAAAGAATTGGCTTTTATTTCTTTATTTTCTTTAGTTCTCGTTTTTTCGTTCGCAATAAAACACTAGTCGAATTTCTGAATTTGTTGCCTAGGTCATTGTAATAAGGTCCTTTAAAAACTATCACAATAAACTGTCGTTTGTTTTGTCGAAAAAAATTTCATGTTGTTCAGCAATAAATCGCTTTATTGGGGTGTATGCCTACGGTTCATTTTCTGTCAATAAAAAATCAAGTACTTTTAACACTCGAAGGATTTATTTTGTCGAAAAGTTAGGAATGCGCGCAATTGCGCTTTCTTCTCGAAAATTCAAAAAGTCACAGTTTTAGGCGTTTTAGTATAAGTCTCCCCCCCTCCCGCCCTATAGCCGCGCGAGGTTAATTAACCAGAGGTCAGATTAAACAATTAAATCGATAAAGAGTTGCCCGAATTGCTTGAAACTGCTGTTATTCGTGTATCTAAAGCTATTGCAATGTGGCCGTCTGATAGCATCTTTGACATAAATATTTACAAAAATAATGCTCTTGAAAATGAATTAAATAATTATTTATCTTTTGATAAATTTATGGGACTTGATCGCCTCGCCAAATGACAAAATGGTTTAAGGGCGGGAAGGAAAAACGCGATACCCCCCCTGTTTAAGGAATTCGCGTCGTGAACTTAGGAAGGAAAGAAGCGGATAGTCAGCGAGTGAGCGTATACGGGCTTATCTTACCAACTCCAGGCTGGGAAAGGCGAGACTGAAAATGGAGGCGGAGCTGCTCAGCGGGAAAGGAAAGGCGTTGCCTACGGGCGGTTTTTGAACAAGACTCATCTCCCTTAGTCGGAGTGAGCATTCTCGAGGGCTGCGTATTCCCCGTAATTGATGTAGAATTTGTCGACGAAGTGGCTTTTGCTTGGAGTTCATAGCGGATGAGCGTCTTCTGGGTCGAGTGTAGTTGCTGCAGTACGAGCCCATTTCTTACGGTTCTTGGACGAGCTGCGAGTCACTGCTTTGCCGCATGCTTGACACCTTTATTGGCTATAGCTGCATGGCCTTTAAAGCGCACTTATCTTTGAAAGAAGAGGCTTTACGATTGCAGAGATACATGTGCCGATCTTTAAGAAAAGTTCTGGTTCGTTCAATCATATAATTTCTCTTTAGCCTAGACGAAGATCATTTTTTTTTTTAATTTTTTGTATAATCTGTATCATTATTTATAGATAAATACACATGTATTATTATTAATATTATTATTATTATTATTATCATTATTCTCGCCCTTATCATTATCCTCGTCCTTATAATTATCGTTATCAGTATTATTATTTTCATTATCACAATACCTTATTAACTAATTTTTAATATATATATATATATATCTATGAAAATTACAATTTTATTAAAAAATGCTTAAATATTTAATCAATCACAATTTAATTACTAATAAAATAAATTCTTTGAATAACATATATTTTATAATCAAATCTAACTTTTTCAATATTTACATAAAGATTTGATTTTAGAAATTTCACATTAGTCATATAATAAAGACTTATATTTTAAATTATTAATGTATAATTTTATTCCTAAGATTAACATCTTTTAAACAAAATGTTATTCAATAATGTAAATGTTATTCAATAATCTTTTAAGATAATGAAGATTAGAAATAACAAATTTCGTTAAAAAAAATTATAATTATAAATTACATTCATATATTTACAATTGAAATAAAAATTTGTATTTTAATTTTTATTGTTTTTAAGCTTAAAATAGTCATATTTATATTTGTTAACAATTATTAATATAATTATATAAATATTTTATTAGTTTTACACCCTTACAGAGATAGTGAGAGGGTGGGGGGAGTGAGAAAGTCTTAATAATTTATAAGAAAAAAAATTATTACATTGTAGTACTATTGTAAGTTGAATGATACCTAAAGTCTTTCAGAAAATAGAAAAATAGAAATTAAACAAAACGTGTAAAAATTATGAGAGTACATTTTACGATGGGCAAAAACTCACCGGTAAGGATAATGAGATAGAGAGAGGGCGAAAGAGGAAGTAAAAAGAAATCATGTAGGAGCAAATAGAGAATAAGGAGAGACAGACAGAGAGAGAGAGAGAGAGAGAGAGAGAGAGAGAGAGAGAGAGAGAGTGAGAGAGAGAAATCCAAAGAACTTAGCTTTTAAAATAACGGTAGGAGATTTGAAAGATCGTAGAAGAACCCCTTCGGCTTTTTAACATTTTTACGATTTGACCTAGATTTTCGAAGTCCGACAGGGCATGTTTGCTGACCTAATATGTCCGTAGAATACAATACAGCATAGATAGTATAGAATAAGCAAGAGAGAGAGCTTTCGATTTACTGCTACAGTCAGTTTCATCGCGCCTTCATAAAAACTCAAGTACCGTACGCTTTTACCGTCAAGAAGAGAAGAAAAAGAGAGAGAAAAGATAATGATGTTCTTCTAGTAACTCTCACGCAGTATGAAAAAATAAAAAATGCAGTACATTTAACAGAGTTTGAAGAAATATAATAGATTTAGAAAAGAGAAGACCCACTGCCAAAATATAGATGTATAATTAGATTTTTAGAGGGTAAGCAAACAGTAATGAGATTAAGAGACATAGTCGTCGACAGTTGCCGTGATGGTGGTGGGGAGGGGGGCGAGAGACGTGTGTGTATGTTTGCATTTATGAATGTATGAGAAAGAAACATGTAGATAGAGAGAGAGCTTATATTTATACCTACGTAGAGTGCGGTGGCGTTTGTTAGACCCTTCCAACAGCAGGGGTCAGTTCTACCGGCGAAAATTTTTCCCGTTTTATGACACAATGTAGGTATACGCACTACCACCCTATGGTTGTAGATGTGTAATATATGGCATTCAATGTCAGCGAAAAACAATCTCGGGTAAATGCATTCCGTGTGGCTGTTGTGAAAAATATCGTAAAAAAAGAGAAGTGGAGGAGGGCAAAGGAAAAAAAAAAGAGAATAAAAGTGTAAAGCGATAATGCTCCAAATAAGTATGGTTATCGAACTGCAAGTTTTATGACATGGTCGACTAAGGTTAAGAAAAAATGTGTTACGAATTTTACGAGTTTTTCAAAGCGGACAGGAAAAAGGCCCACCGTCGGTTGTAAAAAGCCGCGCAGAATTGGACTAGTACTACTACCTTCTAACTTAACATTTGGGTGCGTGACGCCGATTTACTTCTCCAAGGCAAAAGCGCGTTTTCTAACAACTTATTTGTTTTATTTTTTTTTTTTTTATTTTATTTTTTTTTTTTTTTTTTACCTTAATTGCGGTTATAATTCTCAAAAACATTTATTGACGTGTTGAAACCTAGAAAAAAGTTTAGTTCTCAGATTTTCACGTAGTCTTAATACACAACCAAATGTAGAGTTTTTATTGTGACCATTGCGCTTTTAGATTCCTTTGTTATATCCGTTAGTAATAAAAGCTTACATTTTCATTCAGAAATATGTTCCAGTTTGAAAATTGAAAAAAATATTCTAGTTAAATTTAGTAAAAAATGGTATTATAATATGTATCACTGAGACTTAAAAACTTATACCAAATTTGTAGTAATATTTTCATATCTTAAGCTTACTTCTAAAATGCTCCTTTCATGTTTTATATTTATTATTTATTGATTTTATTATAATACATACATTTGAATTATAATTTGTATAACTTTCGAATTCTTAAGCTAGCGATATCAATATATAATAACTAATGAATGCAAATTAATTTTAAGATTTTTATAATTTTTTATAATTTTAATATAATTATATAGTATTTATACGATGATATATCATATTATAAAAATATACATATTTTTCAATTGATTCTTCAATACTTTATACATTAATAAATTTGAAAATAGTTTTAGAAAATATGTTAGTATTCATAAACTAATTATAAATTATAATATATAAGACTAATAACTTTATGTACGCGTGCTCAGTTTCATATTTCAATTATAATATGGATAATATGGATAATATGGGCTCGAAAAAAGAAAAGTAAAGGTATCAGTATATCAGTTTCGGGATAAATTGTCCATACAGTAAATAAAATAATAATGGATGTTTTTTTCTTTTTTAAAAATTAATTATTAAAGTATTTATTTATTTAATTGGTATATATATATATATATATTATATAATACATTAATAATAACAATCGTAAATTATTGGCAAGCATTAAATATAAAACTGCCACTATACTTATTAATAAAATAAAATAAAATTATTTAATACTTTGCTATAGATAAACTAATAGTAAAATAATTATTAAATGATATAAAATTCGTTGCTTTTATTTACCAATACTTATTTAATGAATATTAATATATCTATTAATATACTTCTAACTAATTTTCAATATATAAAAATGTAGATGTTCAAAATCTAATTATAAAGGCCAAACGCTCGTCCTCGAAAATATTGTTTTATATTAAAGACAACCTATTTTTACCTAATACACATTCAATTTTTCATTATAATTATTTTAAATTATTACATTTAACAAACTCTTTATTTTGAGATCGATTAGCGTTTGATATTTATTAGGGGATTGTCCATCTCCTCATTTGTTTCAAGATAGTAACACTGCTCGACCTAATAAAAACTAATACTAATAATAATAATAATAATATTATTATTATTGTATATTATTATCAGAATGTTCATTATATAAGTAGTTTTTATCAATCATTAAATAAAACGAATAGGAATTTCTGAAAATTTACTTAATTACGTACTTTTATTAGATATATTATAAAGATATACTTTATATACTTTATTTACCTTATAAAGATATACTTTAAATTCACGTCTATCATATTAGCATAAATATAATTAAAAATATTCTTTGTATTAGATTAATTATTGAAGAAAATTAAGTCTACATAATTATTTTTTAATAAATTTTTATAACATATTTACATAATTTTAATATTAAAATAATTTTATTCTTATATTATTCATTTATTTAATTCAAAAACAATTAATTGGAAGTATTTGTAATCCATGAAAATCTACATAGTTATTATTGGAATATTAAATAACTTAGATATAAATATTTTATTTTAATTTGTAGATCTTAATAGATACAAATATAGATATGAAAATCAACTTCTTTCATGGTAACATTTCATAAAGCATTTTATTCTATGTAAATAAACTACATTTCAGTTGATAGATATAAATCTTAATATATAAAAAAAAAATTTTATTTTTATTCAAATAGTTACTAAATGATTAATTATATTTTAAAATTTATTGAAAATTTTTATATTATTCTAATATGATTTTGTATAATAACATATAGTTCTTGGAGATAGTTTTCATAGACTGAATCCATATATGTATTTCATACAGTATTAAAAATGTATATTAATTGTTTATTTTATTTCTGATTAATGAAAAATTATAAATGCTATCATTATTATCTATTTCAATTGATATTCTCAATAGAATATTTTTCTAATTTTATATTCTATTTGAAAAAGCACTAATTATTTAAAAAATCTTTACTTCGACTTTTTTTGATTGATTCAATGATTTTCGACAATTTGTTAGTTTCATTAATAAAAGAATATTTCCAAATCAATAAATAATTGAATAATAAAATTAATATTCCAATGTTATCCCAAACGATAATTCAAGTCTTAAATTTTAAATATAAGACGATATTGTATTTTTTTTTTTTAATTTAATTTGAATACTAATTAGATAATGTATATAATTTGTATTTTATACTGGATTATATAAGTTTCTTGATTTAACAACATAGTTCGCGGACAAATAGTGGTGTAAATTATAAGAAACATCTATGTATTTATACCATTACATAGAAGTTGAATGAAATAATAGTAAAAGATAGGATTAATGAATAGTGATATGAATCTATCAACAGTTATTATAAATATTGAGTAAATGTATACAATTATAGAAAAATTAAAAAATATGAAACTATAATGATTAATGATATTATTCGATATAACGATAAAATTCGTGTACGATATCCCTATCTGTTAGGTTAAAAATATTATTTTAAATATGTTTTGAAATAATATTAATATACAAAAGTATTATATTCTTGGTTAATTCAATGATTAATGAAAGAGTGATGTTATTGATTATAATAATTAATTACAGTGAAATGGAGCAAGATTATAAATCGATCTGATGTACACTTAGTATTGTAGATAAATTTTAAATTCTAATCAGGTCATATATATAAGTACAATTAAATATATATGATAGATATTGTTAAAAGAAATTCATAATTTTACAAGAACTCGGCTATACAGAAGCCGATATTCAAAAGTCAAGCTAAAAACAAGGCTTACGAGCAAATTATTCTCTAACGCGTGTGGAGACATAAAAACTATAACTTTAGTGTCAATTTATTATGACATTAATTAAAGTTAACAAATTTTTAAAAAGCTTTAAATGCGTCATAAATATCCAAGCTTGGAAAAAATGATCGGATGTCGCTGGCAAAGCATCTCCGTGTCTTCCTCAGTTTCTCCCTACTTCTCCCGCTCGTATGGCGTTGTCCTCATCGTCGTCGTCGCAGAAACCATTAATCCATAAAAAAAGTTGGTATATAAGCGTTGGTCGTTTGCTCGTCACCGTTGTATCTTCCATACCTGCTCTCTCTCTTTCTCTCTCTCTCTCTCTCTCCCTCTCTCTTTCTATCTCTTTCTCCCTCTACTTATTATATGGCATTACACACACTCAGATGAACAAGTGCCTTAACGGCGTTGGTGCGTGAACCTCTAACCCCGCGACCGGTGTGCTGTACTCCACGGCCCCGACAACTTTCCTATATTCTTCAGAGCGTTGAGACGGTTGGCAAGGCGAAGGTGATCGAGGAGGAGTAGGAGAAGAGGAAGAGGCAGCAGCAGGAAAAGAAGAAGAAGAAGCATCAGTAGGAAGAGAGAAGACAACGTTCGACGAAGAGGTGAGGCTCGCTTGTGCAATCATCGCCCGTGCATACACGCTCACACATATTGTACGAGATGCGCGTCCGATGCTTTGTCAATCACGTCGAGATGAGAGAGAGAGAGAGAGAGAGAGAGAGAGAGGGGGAGAGAGAGAGAGACAGAAGAGAGCGAGAAGAGAGAGAGAAAGAGATTTCCCTCTTGCATTTCTTACACATTTCTCTGGCCAGACAAAGATAGAGTATGTACGCATACTCATATGTGCCGAAGGGCGGGAGGAAGAGTGCAGTAAAAAGGTATTTTCGAGGAAGGTCTTGTTCTCTCTGTGAGCGAGAGATCCGTCTGAGCAACCAAGAAAGAAGAGAAGGAGAGAGAAAGATACCGAGGCGAACGAGCAAGGCTTTTTACGAGGCGTTTAATCGTACGCCTAGCGAAAAGGGCTTGTGGCACGCCACCCGGCGATCGCTTTACGCTCGCATAAATATGGCTTTCATAAGCGGTACGGCGAGAGAGCGAGAGGGAGAGGGAGATGAGAGAGAGTGAGTGAGAGAGAGAGAGAGAGAGTATGAGGGAGAGAGCGAGAGAGCGACGGGGATAAAGGGGCAGGGGGTGAGGAGGGAGAGGGGGAGAGAGACAAACAGACAGACAGATAGACAGACAGACAGAGATGACGACGACAGAGAAAAGTGAGTAAGGCACGTAGATTAGCGGCGGTCTAATGAATCCGTGCCGCTTGCCGATAATAACGCGCGATTTACAATTAGGGGAGAATTAGGGATAATTAAGGAAGTGACATCGCGACTTATTTCATTGATGGCAATATTTCACCGACTTCCTATGTAACGCTCGCTCACTGGGATCTCATACTTTTATTCTGCTTAGAGCTGTACGTATGTCGGCGTGCAGTCAGGGTTACGTTACATAGTTGTAAAGTATACATAGAATGCATCTATATGCGCTTCATACGTAGTGGAGGCCGGACTGCGAGGGTCAGAGGTGCGCCGTGCTTTAATTATATCGTAAGAGTATCGCTGTCTGAGTTGTCATTTCGTTCCTTGAGATCGCCTAGCTACAATCTATGCTCTCTCTCTCTCTCTCTCTCTCTCTCTCCTAATGTTTAGGTATCCGCAATTCGAACTTGTCTTACTCCTCGTTTAATAAGATAGCATTAGCACAATAATGTAAACTTTTCTTTTAACATCAATATTATATTTCCTGGCACCTGATGCTTTATTTATTTTATTACATTTAGAGTTTTTACAAATTTTATTATGAATATCACAAATAACTGCATTTTTTTTACATCAAATTTATAATGTATAATCGACAATAATGGCTTTTTAAAATACTATTTATTTAGAGAGGTTTTCTATATTCATAATATACTTCTACCATTAAAACTATAGTGTATATCTATTTTGATACCTAGTGTTCCAACGGAAATGAAATAATAGAATTTATATTGACATTATGATTTATTAATAGAAGCACAATAAGAACTTTTTTTTTTAATTTAATAAAAAGCTTTATTTCATATTAAAATTATTGACAAAATTACAAAATTTTTTTATTGAATTAAAAACCTGATTATCATTAATTCCATGGAGGTTCTTTAACAATTATGGAATTTATTTTAAATTCTATTCTTAATTAAAAATATATATATATTTTTTTAGCACGTGATAAACCATGCCGTTTGTCAACAAATTTTGTTATCGTTTAATAATTATATTATTTGTATAATTTATATAAATATATAAAATTATATTGCATAAAGTATTATATATTATTAAATAAATTCTATAATTATAATAATATTTATACTTTAAAATCTTTTTTTATCTACTCATTAGCATTTAATATATATTATGTATGAAACGATAACAAATTTCTTTTCGTTCTTTTCGTCATTATAATATACTCATACACGCATATATATTGAATTATAATTCCGTTCAATAAAATGTTTAAAATATTCGACATAAAAAGTAAAATCAAATGAAATTTGATTAATTCAAAGAAAATATGAAAAAAGAGATTAATTTACAAGATTACAAAAACTACTTTAACTACTTTAATTATAAATTTAATTATAATGAATGAAGACTTAATTATGTAATGAACTTATATTTTTAAAAAAGGCTTATTATTATTATTATTATTATTGAATAAAAAAATGTTTTCTATTTAATGAAGTTGTTATTTTATTACATCAGTTGTTCGTTCTTTTGTTATTTTATATTACAACAAATTCAGATTATTGTTGAAATTTCAAAATTCTAATTATTGTTCAATTATTGTTTTTTTATTTTTTTGTAAATAAATTACGGCAGTGTTTATTAGCTTAATTGCTTAAAGTAAATTTCTTTGATTATTGTCATATTTATCACTAATATTGTAGCAATAGATTATAATTTTATAATAATAGTAATTTGGCACGTTAGTCTTGTAAACCTAAATCATATTTGCTATGACAAATAAAATGTAAACTTTTTACATGGTAAGTGTTTTGTAAACAGTAATATTTTGAAATGCTTTTGTAATAGTATGATATTGTACTAAAACTTTATTTCATTATCACTTTTATAATATTATAATTTTTAATTGTAGAATCTGAAGCTCGTTTCAGGAGTTTGAAAAAATGTTTATATATCATTTTTAACAGCATATTTGTAATTTAAGTAAGTTAAAAATAAACTGTTAATTATTACGAATCATAAATAAGAAATGGCTTACCATTCTGCTGTATTATAATAATAATTTTTTATTGAATTCATATAAATGTTATAATCGTATAACCGAAATGAAAGTGAAAATTTTTCAACGTGATGACTATTATATTAAAAGTAGTATGCATTATTCTGGGAATTTATAATTTAATTGAAAAATGCTTTACATGTTTTTCATGTATTAAATAATGTATATTAATACGTTGTTAGTGGACAGTAAACAATCATTTTATATTAGAAAACTTTTATGGGAGATATTGTTAATATATTCATTATTTATGAGTATATTTGTTTCAATTTAAATAATTATATATACCGTGTAGAATTATATTAAATTATATTTTTATTTGTAGGATAAATCATCCAATACAAATTTCTGTGGAGATAAATTTCATTGGTATATAAAAAATTTCAAGAATTTACTTACTTTTCAATTATTACTGTTATAAAATTTGCAATTAAGTATATTTCTTATTATTTCTATACTATACATCGAAGCAAATAATTTTTAATTAAATATTGCTAAGTATTTATTTCTATGAAAATATTCATTGAGTAAATTTTATATATTCCGTAATATTTTTGCATGTATTTTTCTATCATTTTTTTTCTTTAATATTCAAATTAAAAGTTTGAAATGATTGTTTTCAAGCGACATTTAGATGATTTATTATACATAAAATAAATTTCAATAGTTTAACATATTATGTAATGAAACGATAACTTTAATTTATAGCCTTAGATAAACATAAAATATTTAAATCTTCATGTATCAAAATTTATAATTTTCAAGAGAATAAATAGCAAAATAATTAATGGAAATTAGACATGTTTTCAAAATAGATATAGATGAAAAATATATTTTGCAAAAATTTATATAAATACAAAACATTTAATCAGAACTGTTTTTAAATATATATTATTTCATTTAAGATAAAGTATTATTTTATATGGTGAAAAAAGCAGTTTTTAAATGCTCTTATTTTTATTTTGGTTAACAAATTAACAATATTTAAGGTACAGAAGTACATACGAAATAGTTTTAATGCAAAAAATTATTTATTTTTATTTAACAAACCAATTCTTGTGAGCCTGCTTTTACCTTGGTAATTCTTTAAAGAACAAGTCATTAAAATGTTAGTGTTAGTTATTAAAAATGCATATTAACAGTGATTTATAGGAATTTAACTTTTTGAAATTGTATCAGTTTATTACTTGACACTCCTACCGAAATGAGCTTATATGTGAAAATTTTCATTTTTTGGCCTTTTTCTTGTAAAGTACTAGCCGCCTACTTTAATAACACACGGGTGTACAAGGAATTAATAGACGTAGCCGCATGTACGAGCAGGTAGGCACATAGCCTGGCTGAAGAAGAAAGCGATCATCCGCTATGCCTTCTCTCTTTTTAGCTTGGTGTATATGACAAAATTTATAACCGCCGAGGCGTGTTCACTTAACCTCGAGGAGCGTACGGCTCTTGAGCTCAGTACGCATGTGCACTTAGATACATACACTTGTGGGATTCCACCAAGTGCATACCAACAGGGTTTTCGTTCGACTTTGAAAAATTTGACGCCAAAAGTCCATATTTACGAGATGAGTCTCGCGAAGACACTTAGAATTGCACGAGTATCTCATACATTCGGCTCTATGACATGACATTTTTTTCATTTCCACATCTAATGTAGATGATCTATTGATTTACGCATCTCTATTTTTTCTGCGTTTTATATACGCAATATTCATCCTTCTGATCAAACGTATAAATACTTAATACTATACGCTTTAATACAGTGTTAGTTTTAAAGCATTACTTTATTTATTTAACGCATACTTAACTTAAACACTTAAAACAAGGTATAATAAACTTAAAATAATTTATGTTTCTTAAGTTGATTATGCCAGCTTTTTATCGAGCTTGAGTAATTCACTTGCCGGGCATCACTTTGGATAAACTCGCATGCTGTATATGATCTATAGCACTGTGAATTCATAAACATAAGGTTTCGAATCTTCGCAAATAATTCCTGAGTATTATATCTGAATGCAACTTTTGAATTTTTGTCATCTATGTACTTAGAGAACTGAAAACATTGTAAAATATGAAAAGAGAATTTTATTAAAAATATTTATACTTTTAGATTTATAGCACTTTAATAATCTTACCTACTTCTTCTTAAAGTATGCGTATTTTCATAATAAAAGCTTCCTTTAATATTTAATATATGTTATGAAATGATAATTTACTACATAAACACCCTAAGTTCTTTTGGAGGATATCGTGCTTCTTTAGGCTCAATTTCAATGGAGTAGTTTAATATGAATTTTTAGTGAAAGAGATTAAGAGAAATCTGTTAGCATCTTAGAAGTAAAGATACGTTGTATCAATTCATCATTCATTTAGAATGTAAAAATGAGAAACATGAAGAGAGATAAAAAAGATTTTATTATAAGTATTTTTAAAAAAGACTCGAAATCTGTTACTATAAATTTGTCAAATTATCAGTTTTTACAGTTATAAATTATATATATATATATATATTTCATAATTTCGCACTTCATATAACTGTAAAAAACTGATAATTTGACAGATTTATAGTATATATATATATATATATATATATATATATATATATATATATATACAAACTTTCGCGCATATGCACATATACATATTATTGAGCACATGCGCAGAATATCATGAATGAATCTTTGAGCCAAGCAGCGCGTAGGAAGGTTTCATTCATCCTTATATACCCTTCTTATAATTTAAAGTATCAAGATCAAGAAACAAACTATCGAATTCGCATATCTGCATAAAGAAAACACCGAAAGCACAAGCATCTAACAAATGTTAAATATTTCTTATATTTGTGAAAAGAATAGATAGATAGATAGATGGATGGATATATAGTTAGATAGATAGATAGATAGATAGATAGATAGATATAGAGATACACAGATAGAGAAACAGACAGATAGATAGATACTAGAGAGAGAGAGAGAGAGAGAGAGAGAGAGAGAGAGATGGAAAGAAAGTCTAAAGGAAGGGGAAGAGATATTTTTATTATGGAGGTTCGTATACATTATTTGGCGATCTCGCGTTCGCTTGCGCAAGCGGAAGGTCCGACGGCGTTTCTTACTCCTTTTTGTTTTATTTGATCTTTTTATATTTGCCAAAGGATAAAAAGCTCGCGCTCAGTAAATGCATTTCTTTCGATCTATCGATGAGCAATCGATGAAAGAGGTCGGCAGGGCGTTCCGTGGGCGGAGTAGCCACGACGTGTACTGCGCGCCCTCGATCCATTCCTGTTGGTTTTTCTGTTTGGGGGCTCACTCCATATCTCCAATCGTATTTGTAAATAGTTCATTTGTTCCCTTCGTCCTTTTTCTTATTCTTTTATTTTGCTCTTAAACTGCCTTTTTTCTTTCTTCGAAACCACGAAATTTAAAGGCTCTTCTCCTACCCTTCGTGTCGTTCTCTCTCCTTCTCTCATCTTCTAAAAAGCAGAGGAAGACCAAGTGCACGTCTCAACAATTATTTTTTTTCGAGAACTGTATAATCGTTAATTCTTTTTATAATTCTTTATTTGGCTTTTGCAAGAGTTTTAAAGAAACTGAAAGAAAGACAGAGTATGAATAAGAGAGTGTACTTCGGAGAGAATATGCAATGAGAACTTGGTGTGGGCGTTAAAAAAGAATTGTGACGGGAATCGTAAATCAAAATGGCGTGTCTTTAGCAAATTACAAACTTTATATTGATTAAGGGTTCATGTTTTTGTAGGAACGCTATTTGATTTAATTAAGATCGCACGAGTTTGAAAAGTAGATTGACCGGGTTAATATAGTGATCATATATCTTATAAGTTTGAGTTTGCATTCTTTTTTCTTGCCGTTGCCTTTTATCGATTGTTTGATCCAATAAATCAATTGATTCAATAACCCTACATATATATTTAGTTTTATTTTATTTTCAATATCAGAAATATTTCATAACATACAAAGCATAATTTTGAAAGCATGGTGCATCTTGTAGCTAAGAGCAATTATAACGTTGATTAAAATTTTAAATGAAGCCCATAAATATTTATTATATTTTTCAAAAAAATTGTATTAAAATCATTATTATTATTACATTAGAGTTATTTTATAATCTTACTTTGCTAATAATTATTGTTTAGATGAGAGCGCGCATTAGCAATTAATTAAAACTGCATTAAAAAATTGAGGTGCTCGTAAATGAACTTTTGTTATACATTTTGTATACTTTAAATTTAATATCTAATGCATGACTTTTGTATCGATCATTCTCTAATTGAAACACAACATTCTTAATATGGTTAATTAAAAATTCATATTTTCTTCAAAGAATATACTTTTATAACCTTTAGTCTAAATTTAGTGGCAAAATTTTGGCTACAAGTTCAATTGTAATATTTAAATTAACAATAAATAAATTTAAGACTGTAAACTGTTAATGCCTCATCGCAATATATTTCAATTATATTCAAATATTAAATATAAATAATAAAAATAATAAGAATCAAATCAATCAATAAATATAATGATATTTATTGAATAATATTTCGTATTGTTTTGATTCAATTATCATCGATACTTTATTTCATTAAATAGTGTAATCAAATATATTGTAATAGACAATCAATGAAAAATAAAAAAATGATGATAAATGAAAGCATAAATTTATATTATAAATAAAATTTATAATTTAAATTACAATAATGCCGTTGTTTATATAAAAAATAGTGATTTATTTATAAATTTTGAGAAAATATATATATAGCATGTCCTTAAAAAAAAAGTTTCATATTTTATAAATTAGAAAGCATAATGGACTGAAATTTATAATTATTGTTTCGAATAGTATTGAAAATAAATATTGCACTGTATTTTAAAATAAAATTATATATATATATATATATATATATATATATAGATGAATCGACAAACATTATTTTTATTTGTATTCTTTTAAATAATATTATGAGTACACTCGTATAATTCAAAGTTGAATTACAAATACTATAGTTTCTTTGGAATGAGCTTGCATTCATACGAAGGGTAAACAAGAGGTGCGTCTTTAGTAGAACGTAAATTAAGAAAAGGTATACTTCCAATAGTTTACATCATTTGTAGAATTCCTTTCGTGGTCGAGTATGCTGAAAAATTGTACCATAGTACTATAACTGCCACCATTGTCACTATTATCTCCGCGATCTTTTAGGGTCATTCAGTATGAAATAACCGAAATGCGTAATACAGTCACATTGAAATATAAGATTTATTTTTTTAACATTTTTTGCTGTCATTTGTTTGTATAAGAAACTTACAAGAGCATTGTAATAGGAATAATAAATTTGTTATTGCCTAAATTTAGGAACAACTTAACCATTATGAGAAGTTTGAAGTTTCATCAAATCTATATATATATATATATATATAAATTTTTTTTTTTTTTTTTTTTTTTTTTTTTTAATTGAATTTATCATTTTGTCTGTTAATTCACTTTAATTTATTTTTCCACGATAGCAGTATTGTTGAAATGTTGTTATATTTTAAAAAATTATTTCATTATTATCATTCAAATTTATGCAGAATATTTGAAAATATTCTTTATCATAACTTGCATATCTTTTCGCTATGAATTCCATAATATCTTTGGCATTGATAATAAACGCTTTATCTTTGTATAATTTGCTGTCTACCTATTTTAATGCTCGATGAAAAGCTTTTATGGATTTACTTAAGAGTTATAAAATCATCGTGTCGTAAGTCTTATTCTTCTTGAAACTTCTTTGTCAGTCTTTAAAAATTTCTATTATTAAAATATAAAATTTTGTAACCAAAGTAACAATCTTATGTCGGATAATATAATGGTTATAAATAACATTTACACGTATTATTTAAATAATATATATTTACATGAATTTTCAATACTATATGTATACAAACATAGAGATGCAGTATTATAAAATCTATGCAGCAAGAATAAAATAAATGTAACAAATACCAATAGACAGGTTTGATAAGGTAAAAATAGATTTACTTTATACAATATATGTTGTTTATTGAATGAAAAAAGAAAAAAAAAAAAAAATGAATATTGCATACATATATAAGAATAGTATATTTTTCTTTTGAGAAAGTTTCTTTCTTGATAAGCATTAATGAAAAAATGTTTATTTTATAGTCTCGGGCATTATCTCGGCCACATATCACGGTTAAGCATTAGTTGTATAGTTGATATTAATCATTTGTAATTCATGAACGATATAAAATATTATAAAGAATAGCTGAAAACAGTGAGGCGTCTAACAATACGTCTTCGCGACAATTGACCTAAAGAAACAGTTCATTTTTATTTCGTAAACAGCTTAGACAATGCTCGAAACAGTTTTTCCAAAATCGAATTGAATTTGGTGCGAGCAAGCGTGGAGGCTACCTAAGTCCTTAAGCGATGAGAACAAGCCCTATTGATTTTTGTTCAAAGAATGGACACAACCTCAAAAGCCACAAATATCCAACCGCGTACTTTGCTCGTGTGCTACTAAAGAGTGAAAAAGAGCGAGCGAGAGAGAGAGAGAGAGAGAGATAGAGAGAGAGAGATATAGAGAGATAGAGAGATAGAGAGATAGAGAGAGTGAGAGAGAGTGAGAGAGAGTGAGAGAGAGTGAGAGAGACAGAGCAAGAATGAAAAAACGAGTGTGCACACACGGTTGCGCGACATTGAGCCAGGCAACACGTCGCTTAATAAATCTGTGCGCTGTTCACGCTGGAGAATAATAAATGGCGTTCCGGCCCGACGAGCATGTTGAATACCTAAAGTTCTTCTGTCGACATGGTAGTCACAATATTGGGGGAGTGCCATTACCATCACTTTTCTCTCACTCTCTCTCTCTCTCTCTCTCTCTCTCTCTCTCGCTCTCTCGCTCTCCCGCTCTCCCTTATAGGTTTTTTTCTTTTTTCGCTACAGTTAAAGGGATAGAATAGGGACACATATAAGCAATTGTCCGCCGTGTCAGGCAGCTGGACTCCTTTTAGACTTTCCGCTCAATTGGCGAAGAGACTCGTCCTTTTTTTTTTTTTTTGCAGCGGTGGCATAAGAGAGAAGAACCGATATGATGTTCAAATATTACAAGCGGAATATCTGTGAATTTTTCTCGGCTCTCTTCCGCTTTAATGCGCTTTCAGACGCTCGCTTGCCGAGAGAGAAGGAGATCCGTGACCGGGGCATTTAACGATGGTACTAAATGCATATAACATTCGAAATTGATGGTTCAATGTTTCTACGCTCTTCTCGAAACATTTCCTAGAATGGAAAAATGATTTTTAAACAGTGTGCCGCTACCACTACCTTCTATATGACAAGAAAAAGTACTTTCGATTTATTGCGGCTTGTGGTCATCGAGTTTACAATTTTAAAGCGATGAGAATATTTTTATTTCGTGAGTACTGCATTTCATTAATTTAATAAATTATATCCTCTCCCGATGGTCAAGCATAAGGTGGCCAAATCAAAATGGAAAATATGCTCTTGGCTTTTAATTATAACAAACTATTTGTAAATACGGTATTTATGAAGTGATATTTTTTCAATGAGTAATAGTACCTGTATTTTATGCAAATGCAGGATCGCTTCAAGAGTATTATCTAAAATTATGCAAAGAACCATACTTCCGAGTATTACGTTTACGTATAAATTTACGTTTTGATAATTGTTAGACGTTATAAAGGGTTACTTACACATTAGCCCAATAAAGATACGCAGACGAAAATGAAAGAATGTAGGATTACCTTGTTTAAATGCTTGATAACCAAAAAATAGAATTTAAAGGCTGTATAAGTTATAAAGAATCATTAAACTTTGTAGACAAACGCATATTATTACATATTTATGTTTGCGGTAAATAATTTTAATTAACAAATCACCATTTGTAGATTCCCATAAATTCAGAATACTAATAATCTCTTGTAAAGCCCAAAAAGGGTAAACACATTATATAAAACGAGAAGGAAGATTCAAAGAGCGACGAAGTGTGCAAGCGCGAGAAATGAAAATAAAATGAAGCCAGGCACACAGAGTGACGCCTGGTAAAGCCGCGCGCGCGCGCAGCAGTGTATCGTGATTTATCAGGCATTAATTCCCGCGAAGCATCCACCGATCACTAGAATCTCGAGAGTCCTAACAATTCCTCCATTAGAGATATGTTAAAAACAAGGTATGTATATATACGTACGCGGCGAGCATAATTCGCAGCTAAAGAATTGTCAGGCGAAGAGAAGGCCGTAAAATATATGTGTACGACGCATAGGGGAGGGCCCGTGCGCGAGCTCTTCAGTCTATCTATTTCTCTTTCTGTGATGCACAAAACTGTGGAACCCCTCAACCGGGGAATGGGAGAGAGAGAGAGAGAGAGAGAGAGAGAAAAGGTACCCAATGAGCGGATTGGAAGAGTAAAGAAACATTATTCGCGAAAATAAATCCTCGCGCGCCGCCATGCCCATCCAATCGACCAAATCGATGTGCCACACTTCTTCACCCTCTCCCTCGTTGCGCTCTTTTTATTCCTATACTTATCTTTTTCCCTCCCTATCTCTTTTACACTCTATCTCTATATATCTATCTTTTCCCTTTTTTCCACTTTTGGTTTTTCGTTTCTGGTTAATGAAATTCTATTAACGAATACGAAACATTTTAATGTATCATTTTACATATTTAATGACCATCGTATAAGGTGCAAGGAAATTAATTATTGTCTACTAAAATGCGTTGTAAAACTATTTTCTTAACAAAGTATTTAATTTAATGCTCACTTTTATAATATTTTTTTCTATAGATTCATAAAACACTATGCGTCGAGAAATTATTTTTATTAAAAAGCGAATTTAAACATAATTTATTGAGTATGATTTGCAGATACTGAAATAAGTACAAAAATTTTAGCTCAGCTCATTTCATGGACAGTGATAATAGTATTTTATGTACAAAAATTAATCGACCACATTTCAAACATCTATATCAACAATTAATTTGAACTATTGATTAATATATACAATATACAAATGTATTCTCATAATAATATATAAGTTTGTGTAAAAGCCATTTGAATGCTAATTATTCAAAATATACTTCTACAATATTCAATTATTTTATTTATGCAAAATATAACTTAAATCGATATAAATATTTCTAATATTAAATTATTTAATCCATAAATTAGAAAAATAATTTTTATGTTAATTACTAATTATTTTATTTTATTTAATCAGTATGTTATTAAGTATATTATTAAGTATTCAATATTTATTTTCAATGAAACATTATTATTGGCATGTGAATAAAATCTGCCATTATGAATTTTGTATTAAATTTTTAATTGAATCGCGTCTTATGATAGTTTTTGAGTACGGAAATACGAGAACATTTATTTTTTGTAGTTTTAAATTATGCATCATTATTATATATGTATTTTACATATAATTTTTAAAAATTTCAAATTTTTACTGAAATTAACAGTTATAAATTTATGATTCATTTATTTAATATAACATAACATAAGATAAATTTATTACGTAGTTTATAAATATTTTAAGAGTTATTATAATAAAGTGATTAGCGAATTGATGCACATCGATTAATATTCTAAAATGAAATAAATTATTAATATTTCCAAATTAAAGAAAATAATAAGTTTGCAAAGATCCGAAGTTACTTAAAATAAATTTTCTTTTGATTAATTAGCATATACATTCAAATATATCTTGTTTATAAGAAATTATTATAATTAATTAATATTATTAAATATTTGTTAATATTTATAAGTTTTGTAATTATTAATTATTAATTATTGTTCCCTTTTTTGAAATATTCATTTGATTTTTTTTTAAATAATAATTTGTTTCAATTAAAAATACTCGTGTTCCCAATTATTTTTCACAATCAGTGCTCATTAATATAGAAAAACTTGAATATTTTATTAATATTTCATACTTAAAATTATTTCTTGAAATTCAATTAAAGTTTTTCAGTTATATATTAAGTAATTAACTATTTATTATTTAATTATTGACATTATTGTTTTAATATAAATTCTAATAAGAACCATTTTAAGCGATTGGGAAATACGGCTATAAAATAACAGCAATAATGAATTTTAAAAATTGAACATACATATTTTTCATATTATGATGTATTAAACTTTCATCATAATATATATTATGTATCAAATATAAGATTATTATATAGAAGAATAATATAAGAATATTATATATTATTATATATATATTATTAAGATATATATAAGATATATATATATATATATATATATATATATATATTATTATATATCATAATATAAGATTATTTTTAAATGAGTTTTAATATCATCTTCAAAATAAATATTTAATATAGATAAGATATATATATATATATATATATATATATATATATATACAATAAATATTATCCCTTTTTATGTCTAAATGCTTAAAAGACATTTATAAAAATGATTTCTAAATATTTAATACTCAGTTTTCACTCTCTAAATCATTAATATACAAATTGCAAATTAGTTTTAACACGCTCAGTCACTTGTATATCATAGGATATTTTACCGATGAAAAAGATTAATTGATTAGATATACATTTCTTTTCGTTTTTTTTTTATTCACAAAAAATTCAGTTTTAATATACATTTGATATATAATATATCAAGTGTGTAATTTATATGCTTAAATTATTTGCTTAGTTATTGAAACTTTTCACTCATCGTTTATTAATAAAATTGTCATTCATTCAATTAAAATAAATAAATGAATACATGATCATTAAATAGAATATAAATAGAAAATTAGTACAAATATAGTAATATAGTAATAGGTAGTAATATAAATAAGTAATAGTAATAGTTTTCTTAACATAAACTAATTGCTGGCCATTTTTGTTTGTTGATAATTTTTGTATATTACATATTACATTGAAAATATTATAATATTATATAAAAAATGTCATTATAGAGGAATTAAACATTTATACAATATGATATTATTAATGGTATGTGCATAAAGCCAAGTTTATAGAACGTCAATGAAAAGATCTAGAATGTAGATATTCAGTAAGCATTCAGTTGTTTTATAGCATTTACGTTAAATTACATATTTAATCGGTTGATATATAATTAAAACTATTGATTGGCGTATCAGATAAATATTTACATAGATTGTTGTTCGTTTGAGTTGTAGTTAAGCGTCATTTAATTAATTTCATTTAGAAAAATTTTCGTTCTGGCATTTTAGTTTATGGCATTTGAACAGACTTAAGAATCTTAAGCGTACCGTTAAAATAAAATAACAAAGTCTGTTAAAATAGAGTAACTTTTCAAGTCTTATATCAAATGACATATTACACCAGATACGTATTCTCTGTAAAAAAAAAGTAAAAAAAGAAAAAAAGAAAAAAGAAACAAGTCCGTATGTGTGCGCGGAAGAAGACAACATCATTCTCGTTAAGCGCTCATCAAAAAATTCCGTACGAGTCTCCCATGAATTTGTTGGTGAAGAGATAGTGCCTAGCCACTGTATGTGACACCTTCCGAACAAAATTCATAATACGCCAGCACTAAGAGCAATAAGAGCATCCAAAGATCTCATAGACGACTGTTGCTTTATATTATAGTCGCTGCTGTTTCTTCCGCTATAGTCATCTCACGGCACGTTTGACAATATGTGACCGCAAATAAACGAGCGGAAGCTACAGGGGGCGCTTGCGAACATTCAGCATCAGACAGCCTATCATTTGTCACATTCTCCTCTTCGTTCTATCTAATGAAACTACTCTTAGATGCTTTTCTTTTTGTGCGTCGAATGAGTCCCGGATTCACTGGCACCTGGCATCTTTTCTTTATTATCCTCAACTGCTTTCCCAACACTCAACTATGTTACATTTATTTTTTTATATTCCCTATTGTGCGACCCTCTCACTAGCTATATCTACTTCATTCTATCTTTTTATCTTTCTCTGTCTGACGTATGATGCCTTCGCACCTACACGCGCGCACACGAACACGCGCGCATAAAGGTTATTCAAGGAAGCGACGTTGAGCTAAGTGCTTTGAAATGTACCGTGGCATCCTCTTCAAACTTCTTTTTTACGCGCGCCTCAAAGGAAATCCTGCAAACATGTGGATTGTTCTTTGATAGCGATGATCAATTTTCATCGAGTGTTTTTAAAACAATAAAATTATGCAAATGCTCATACATATTGATTATTGGATTACTTTATTACTTTTTGTTAGTGATTCATTTTTAGTCGTCGTCCTTCTTTGTTTTCGGAATTATCCACTCTAATGAGTATATTAGAAAGATGATGTTATTCATTATATAGTAAAATACTTTATTTTTGCAATTATTTATTTATACGAAATAATACGTAAAACTGCTAAGAGCGATTAAAATTATCTTAATAATAGTATGATTTATGTATACATTTAATAAATGTATAATGGCATAATAGGTATGTCAATGTTTATTTCTTTATTATTTTTTATTTTTTTAAAATTATTTTAATATTTAACTAACATAGAACGTATAAATTAAGAATGTTAATGTGTACATTTATATTTATTTTTTGGAATTACTGGACAATAGTATAATATTTTATGTATTTTTACATTGCACATATCATACATTTTGATTAAAATATTTCTATTAATTGTCCAATATATCATTGCAATAATAATGACACGTGTATAACTATTTTAAATATTTAATTTGACCAAAAATTAATATTTCGTTAATAAATCACTTTTAAATGTTTTAATATTTTAAAACATAATGAACGATTTATTTATATAATGATTTTTATTTAAAAAATAATGTATAATTTAGTTAAAAATTTTTATACATATTTAATATTTATAATAAATATTGAATTGCATATAAGAGTAAAATATAATATGAATAATATTTAAATATTTTGATGAATTTTTATTGATATTATTTTCATATTAACTAAAAATATATAACATTTCTTTTATTATCTATGAAAATTGCTTTTAATTAAAATATATTAAATATATATTGCAATATATAATATCGTATTCATAAAATCGTAACGAAAGATTTATTATTATTTGTAATTTATAACAATAATATTCGGAGATATAAATACATTTAATGCCAACTATAAAAGTATAATACTTAACGATTTTAACAAAGATCACCTGCTATGCTAATATGAAGATTTTGTAATATGATGATTGTCAATTATATACTTTTATAGTAATGTCAATGTTTTAAATATCCAGCTAAAATGACGGCTTATAGGTTTGAATTTGAATTTTCAGTAGTTGTAAAATAATATTTTTACCATATACGTAAGCAACAGTATGTATGTGTTTGTTCCGTTGTTGCTTTTACAGGCTAATGTTTTCTATAATTCTTTTAATTGGTCGATTTACATATTAGAGAAGAGACGCACTAGATATGCTCTTTATATTCAAGTTTGTGTGCAATGCAAATGACAAAAGAAATATGCATTTGTGAGTGTATGTGTGCGCGCGGGTGCGTGCGCGTGCTGCGTAGATTAATGTATACATATACACATATATCTACATTATATATTTTATACTACATTATATATGTATAGGTGGTGAGGGCTGTAGGAGAAAGAGGGTGAGAAAGGGAGTGAGATGAGGAAAGGAGAAAGAGCGCGCGAAAGACTCACGCAAATCTTTGGAGTAGTCGTGGCGGTGCATGATCTGCGCAAACGTACCTCGTGCAAATTGTATCATGATTATTTTACGCTTGTTCATTCAGCAATACTCCCTTGAGTCTTGCCTCTCCCCCCCCCCTCCTCTTTTCCTTCGTAACGCTCTCTCGCAAACAAACACGCACGCGCGCACACACACACACGCGCGCGCACGCACGCATGCACAGAGAGAGAGAGAGAGAGAGAGAGAGAGAGAGAGAGAGAGGCATACGTACTCTCTTTCACGTGCAATACAGACTCTGCATATTTGCGGTGTCTTCCGTTAGAAGGCATCGCTTTCTTATATTGTATGCATCCAAAGAAAAAGCCAAGACTCTTCACTCATCACGCATGTCACATAACATACAATGATGGAAATGACACTTCTCCCTTCAGAGCAAGGTAAAGGTTGAAAGGCAGCGGAAGAAATATAGTGATGGAACTCGCGGAGTCTTTTCACTGTATAGTAGTGGTATTGGGACTCTGTGCTCGCTTTGCACTGCTGCTGCTGCTGCTGCTGCTGCTGCTGCTGCTGCTGCTGCTGCTGCTGCTGCTGCTGCTGCTGCTGCTGCTGCTGCTGCTGCTGCTGCTGCTGCTGATGATGATGATGATGATGATGATGACGATGATGATGATGATGATGACGATGATGACGATGATGATTCAGTACAAGCTTCTTTCCAAACTCCTTTCACCCCCTCTCTTTCTTTCATTCTCTCCCTCCATCTGAGACAGACTTCATTTTAGAATTATCTACAATTTTCTTCGAAGTACTGATAATGAGTGAGATACATGGTTGCCTTCCTACGAGCGAGCATTTAATGCGTTCTCTCTTATTGTTATGAGACTTCTTTTGCAGGCGCAAGCGTTCTCCTGAATACCGTCGAGTATTGCTTCGCGTAAGAGTTTCACGTAAATCTCTCGAAGACATTACCAGTATTTCTGTATAATAATAAGCTTTTGGTCAATTGTATTTTTATTTTTGGGTCCTATTGATTCCTTTGAGTTTGCACTGCACTTTAAAGGCCATGTCTTTGAAATGTTTTATCAACGATATCTATTACAAGTAATTTATTATTACTTCTTTTTTATAGTTACATGTAAATATGTAATTTTACTTTAAGTAATTAATATCAATGTCAATAGATAATATGAAATCTCTTTCGCTACGTGATTAACTTTTTCATAAAAAATCGAAAAATTTATGTATCACATTATTCGCTGCTGTTGGTTTTCAGCATCAAAGCAGTAACATCATTTTTTTATGTACATAAAGACAGTATAGGTCATTAAAATACTATTACCTTAATAACATATAATATACAATAATAACAATTTTCAAATATTCTGTTTTAATAAGTATGCACATTCACTACAATTCCACAAATAAAATTGTAAGTAAATTACGTATATTGTATACATTCATTTATGCGCATATAATTTTATTGCACCTAATACATTTACAAATGTAAGGAATTTTTGTTGTAATTTATTAATTTATATGATATAACTTTACATTCCCACCTAAATTTTTATTTAATTCTCGGGTTATACAGCTACTTTTAATATACTTAATTATTTTCAACTGCTCAAATTCACACGATTATTAAAGTCAAAATTATATTTCTCAATTTATTAATGAAAACTAAAAATTTGAAATATATTATAACAGCAAAGAATTTATGTATATTTTTTCTTATGACAATTTCAAAATTATAAAAATTTATTATGTAATCTTTAAGATCATCTATGCTTCAAGTGTTATTGTTTCTATAATTAAAGAATAAACACATTTATAATGATTGATTAGATTTATCTATAAAAATATTTAAAATTTATGCGCATATATCATAATTATTCCAATTTACATCCCCTTTTAAGAGAAAAACTGTTTTACACACGTAATGATATAACTTTTATAAAATTATATTTATTATTAATGACATAACTTAATAAAAGTATTGCAGAACAATCAGTGTTATATATTGATCAATTTCAGAATTTACAATTATGAATATGAATAGAAACATTTTCAATGGTATAGATAATAATCTGAATGAATTAGCTTTAAATTAAAAAAATAAATGACATTACATTAATTATAAAGAATTTTTTTGACAAGAGCAAATATCAATAATTCGTAAAACGTTAATAGCAGTGCACATTTAATTAAAATTCCAAATTACCTAATTTCTATTTAATTAGCCGAATCTTATACTTACATAACATTTTTTAGACATTAAATTATAACATGAATATTATTTTTTACATTTTAAATGAATTATTTTTGTATTCTAAAAATAAACTAGATTATTCATCGGCAATATCAATATTAGACGTATTATAGATAAAGTATTAAAGTATTCCTAATAAAACAATAGATGTATAATCAATTGAATAATATCAATATAATAATTGAATTGTTATTAAAAATAGATATAAAAATTAGTTATTATTTATTATTGTTTTTAATATAGAACCCATAATTTTAATGCAAAATTAACTATTTGATTTTTAATTACTGATTCGATTTGAATATAAAAATAATTGAAAAAAAAATTCAATTTTTATAAAATTTCTACTTATCTTGATCTGTGTGAAAGAAGTCAATGACTAAATGTAGTTGAAACAAATCTTTTCCGAAACAGTGTCGAATATATATATATATATATTTATGATGGAAGATTGTAAGAAGTTAATTTATTCTTATAATAAATATTATATTTCATAAAACTATATCTATAAAATAAATGAAATCAAATTGAAATGAATATTTTTATAATGTTAAACACTTGAATTACAATAATGATGTATAGATTAGTAAATTGAATAAATAGTCAGCTTCAAAGCTCCAAAATAGAACACCAGAAAATCTTGTAAACCCAAATACTCAAAGCTTCATTTAAGTGGATTTAGAGCTTTGCCTTTCCAAGCAGACCCATATTAAGTAGATTTAAACTTGATTACAATATTATCTCATTTAATGATACAGTGAAAACGAATGGTAAAATGAGATAGAAGGAGGATGAGATGGAGAATGAAGAGGATAAGAAAGAGATGAAGAAAAACATCGGTAAAACATGAGGATTCCGATGGAATAAAACCACGGGATACTCCGGTTTATACGCGAGCTAGCTTTTGAAATTTAGAACTGATTTATAAGATGATAAAATACTCGAATTATAATCTGAATGCGTGTTATCTTAGCGCTTGAGTCACTTGAGAGAGCGAGAGAGATAGAGAGAGAGAGATAGATAGATAGATAGAGAGAGAGAGAAAGAGAGAAAGAGAGAGAGAGAGAGAGAGAGAGAGAGAGGAGAAAAAAGATGTCTTTTGTATATTTAAGAATTGACGAAGTCTTCGTCCTGGCCGCACTCGTTCGGGATAAGTAGGAGGCGCTTTGGAGCGCTTCGCGGAACTCGGTTGGTGGTAGCGGCTTTCGACTACTGACCGTATAGGGACAATCTTCCTCTGGACGGCCAATATTCCGAAGGGATCCCTTCAAACGGTAGTTTCGTAATTTATAACATTTTTCATAAACTATTGAGGAATTCTTTCACTTGGACGCTTTTGTACAACGATCATGTTTGAGGTTTTCGACAAAGGGAGCGACTCTTCCCAGTAAATGCCTACACCTTCTAGAATAGTTACTATAACCAAGTTTCAGGGTTATTTTTCGCTTTAAATTAAGTCACTGAATAATGTTTCTATCATTTTATATGATGAATATTAATTAGTTTTACGTATTATTTGCTTTGGTATATAATTTACATTAAAGCTATTTTATTTTTTATTTTTGGAATTATTATTGTTTTAATATCTGTTTGAATATCTTGAACGAATAATATATGTTTGTGTAATTTATTTAAAATATATGCACTCGAATAAAATAAGGTTTTTATATAACTATGTGTCAAGTTTGAAATACTTTTAACGAACAATTTATTCCATGACTTTTGATAATTCTATTTAACACTTTTTTATGACAGTTTTCCAGTTATCCCTTTAAATTTGCTTATTTAGGTGAAACGTTTTTCTGAAACTTTTATAAGTCTAGTAATATATTTTTCAATATTTTTAAAATAAATTGTACACTACATGTATTAATCGCCATGCACATAAATTAATTTACGTAAAATAAATTCAAATAGAAAGAGACAATTCTATTGGTTATTAAAAATACAATAAATATAACCACATTTTTATATATAATCTAAAAAAAAAAAAAAAGTATAAACATAAAAACACTATAAAAATCCTATTTTAGTTAATTAAATTATGACTTTTCTCATAGAATAGACTCTAAATTTTTTAGACATACTTTCATTCTAAATATTTCTTTATGTAAGTATTTATAACATATTATCAATTATGATTATTTGTAGGAATGTAAATATTGGAAATACGAGTAAATTAGCTTTGAAATAAAATAATTATAGCTTATAACGATTATAAAATCATATATATATGACTGAATTTTCAAATACTTTCATTATTACGATTGCTTTAGGAATATACCATTTGAACAAATATTTTCAACTATAAAATAAAAATTATTCCTCTTTTCTTAAAAATTGATTCTAATGTAATATTCTTAGAAACTTAGAAATTTCGATGATAAATATATAAATAGTTTAAAAAATATATAGTATACATATTCGAATTACAAACTGATAATCTGTGTAATTGATATTGAAAGTATGCAAACTCAGTAATTTCATTAAAACTATAAATTAAAATTATATTATCATAAAGAATATAGGAATA
Organism: Ceratosolen solmsi marchali; assembly: GCF_000503995.2. NCBI lineage: Eukaryota > Metazoa > Arthropoda > Insecta > Hymenoptera > Agaonidae > Ceratosolen > Ceratosolen solmsi. The sequence goes on from NW_011948414.1 coordinate 14,854,724, forward strand.
CAATGATAGAGTAACACATTCCTGAGATGAGACTTTTAATTTATATTTTATAGTTGCTCTAGTATTATAGTAAAAAAAAAATTATATTTCTACATAAAATTTATTGTTTAAAGTGTTCAAAAATATTCAGAGTTACTGTACTATGAGATCAAACGAGTAATTATTTAATTATTGCTTGGATTTCATAGAATTTATTAATACAACGATCAATTAATTACCTTAAACAATATAATGAAAAATATAATCTATATATTGTGAAGGATAAGACGCTAATCACTAACTGCGATCGATTATAATTAAATGACGTTCTTATGAAATTTCGGTTATAACTGTGAGCATATGAATTTGAGGTATTTAACTTGCACTGCGTTCAAAGCGTGTAATTGTAAATTAGCCATGCATTAATGAGTTTATTAGCTCACATTTTGCAGTGTGGACCGTAGCAAAGTAGTATGGAAATACGGTTGTAAAGACGAAGGAGGAGGTCAATATAAGTATTTTCCTCCTTCTGCAAAAGACGCTTAAACAGGAAATAGTGCCACGCCCTTATTTTCTCGGTTATCCCCTAGAGTGTGTCCTTTTTCTCTGTACGGCTTTGCATTGAAAGTACTCTTATTTTTCGTTCGCACAATTTTAACCCTTTTGCTACCATAATACAAGGCTGTACGTGCTTATAGCTTTTCCAGCGCTCTCTTGTTTTGAATGTTGTGGGTGGTCTTACGCGCGCACTCGTTTAAATTTATGGTATGGTTCCGCTCTGCTCCTCCCTGCTTGTCCCACTCTTTCTTATTCTCTCTCTCTCTCTCTCTCTCTCTCACACACACACGCACACATCCATCCCCCCCTCTCGTTCTATCTCTATCTCTCTCTGTGCTTCCCTCTCTATATGTCTGTCTGCCTATTTCATTTTCAACTTATATTTGTGAGGTTTGCTGATCAAAAACGTATAGAAACTGTCTTGGAGCCTTAGACCTCGCTTATTATTAGGATGATGCTCGTAAATCATAGCACAGACGTTATCTTGTCACCAACTACTTTAGAAAGGATGCATCGTTTCTACAATAGTAGAAGGGATAGAAGGGAGGGACAAAAAATTGGATTAGGTTAACGTGCCCTTGACAGCCCTCGCAGCTCTTGGAATTGTCTTCAAACGGTTATTTGCTAAATTACAACATAATGAGCTTAAATGTGTATATTTTAATTACATTAATCAGCTGAAAATTTCAGTTCCTATAATAATTATTAAATCAATGCTTATCCATTTCAAAAACAAAATGACGGATAGTAAACAATAATAAAATGAAAATTGTATACACAAACTTATCTGCCTTGACCATGTTTTAATTATTTATTATATAATTTTATTATAATAACCTATTTTTATAAAATTCATATAAATATTTAAAATTTAATTTAATTACTAATAATTAAATATACATCCTCCCTCCTACACACAAATACATTTATATAAAGAGAGTAAATTAATGAAAAATCATTTGTTTTGATCACCCTAATTATATGTTAAAATTTACAGTTTTTTAATTGCAAGAATGAATATTGTATTATTAGTAAATTTAAGTTGTGTAATTTAACTTATTCATAAAATTAAGAAATCATTAAATAATATATCAATTACATTTAAGAGATTATAACTTTATTTATTATAATTATAATATACATATTGATAATAATAAAGAAATAAAATTTACTTTTGAAGAGTTTATACTTTTTAAAATAAATCACCACTTATAATATAAGCATAAATATGTGAAGTAAAAAAGGATAGCTAAAAATAATATTCTCATTCAAGTGTGAATCATTCGATAAAAATTTAGTCCTATTTGACAGATCTATCTTATTCACAGCTATATATATATATATATATATATATATATATATATATATATATTTAAAGATATAGATCCGATTCTTAAATTGTTGACAATATAAATATATGCTCGGTTTAAAAATATTAATATATATATATATATATATATGTACTAATATACAGTAATATATATATATATATATATATATATATATATATTAATATTTTTAAACCGCGCATATATTTATATTGTCAACACTTTAATATTTATATTGTCAACAATTTAAGAATCGGTAACTTTTTATAGAGTCGATTCATGTACATAGTTTAATATTTATTTCAAGTTGATATTAGAAACTATAATTTTATCTTCAATGAATCACAATATTATATAATTATATAATATAATTATCTTTATACACGTTCCATTTTTTACAAATGTCCATTATATTATTTATTGTACATATAGTATATAATGAATGAAATGTTTGTGAATATATTTAAATACTTCGATTCACTTTATTTTTAGCTTGTTCAATAATTAGAATTAGATATTACGAATGTTTAAATATAATAATAGATCATTATCTAATTTATTACAGTTTTATATTGATGTTATTATTTGTTTATTAATAATTAGATAAATGAAAGTATTCAAATGTAATTTAATAATGTTTAATCAACTCAAATATAATGTTATACAACATGTTACCGAATATTTTTTTATTCACATTTGGTGATCAATTTGAAAACACTAGATTGTTACAATATTTTACATAAACGAAAATTATAATAATCGCAATTAATGTAGTCAAGCATTAACAATTTATGATATCAGTATTTAAATTTTATATATTTCCAAAGTTTAATGTCAATATTTTTTATTTAGCTTCATGTTTTTACATATTGTTTTAATACATTTAATATATATTTTTATCTGTTTCTAATTAATGCCATTTTTTTTCACTCTAATTAAAGAAGGTTAATAAATCGTTCTGCTGATGTTACAGATTATAATATTCATATAGTTACTATGCATTACGAATTAGATAAAAAGCAAAGCTCATTTGGTCTTGCAGTCTCTGTATCTTAGGAAAGGCCTGTTTAATAACTAATGCGAGTTGCGTATCGAATTTGAATGATGAAATGATAATATTTGTGCATATGTAACGAGCAATGAAAAAGAAGCAGAAGTTAGAGATGATGCGCGATCTTGTATTACTGGATAATCTTGAACCAACACCTTTCAAAATATACCAACACTTCTCTTGAAGCATGCACATCGTGACTATTTATTACGCTTCTGCAATAATGTGTATGCATTTGTGTACGTACTTTTGTTTATATACGAGAAATACACAGAAAGAAAAAGGAAGATACAGAGAGGCATATTTTTGTTCCAATAATTGCTCTAATGCATATACATACGTACGTGTATGTGCGCGCGCGTATGCGAGTATGTGAGCTTATCAGTAATTGCTTTTAGGCACGTGAGATGAGTGTATAGAGAATAGTGTGTTTCTCTTGGGCTTTTATAAAACATTAATTATCTTTATTTATTCGAACGATGCTGCATAAGCACGTAACCAAGAAAGAATCGCGACGAAGGTGGTAATTGTACAAGTCAGGTACGTTTAATCGACGCACGATGTCGCGTTAGAGATACCCGATTATGTAACACCTGGACACACGCTAGAGCTGCTTTCCTTTTCATTTCTCTTCTATATTTGTGCTCCGTCTCTTACATTCTATTGCCTCTCGTGTATTTTTTTCATTATATCGAGCTTACGGAGGCACGCCGTAATTAAAGTCCTGTGCGGAATTGATTGTTCATGGGATCGTGGATGCGCGTGATACTCGAGAAAAGGAAGGATAACGATCTTCCTCACGTAGGAGATGCGAGGACGCGATAAGTGCGAAAGATGGGCATACATTGCTGGCCTATCGATTTCATTAGATTTGTTTCCACAAGGAGCGCTAGTGTGCGGCATTTGGTGTTTGTTCTTTACCGTGGGTTGAGCGGTTTGCGGTGAATAGCTCGTGATGCTTCATGTACGAGGCTTCTACACTGTTTTTTAACGAACTATCACTCCACGGCGTGCAAATTTGATTTTTTAATCTTTAATATATACCTGCGTGTTCTTTTCATTTTGGATGAAAATATCTACACTTGTTGCGCACATGTATTAATCGACGCTCACGAATGTATGGGATACATACTATTCAATGTTAATATTAATAACTGATATTTTTTCATTAACAATAATTTCACCTACCTTAGCTACAAAATATTTGTCCGATTTAGCCATTTGTATTAATTATTTACGCCAAGATATTCACAAATGATCACTTTTTAATTATCTTTGTACATCTATTTAAACAAAGGAAATTAAACAATAATTAATATAAAAATATTATATCTACATAAAGTTGCTAAGAAATGTTTATTGATTTTTTTTTTCTTTAAAAATACATTACACCGATATTATATTTACACTATAAATATTAATAATTTAATACTCATATCTATAATCAATGTTAAAGGATAATTTAGAAAATACATTAATAAAGTTATTAATAATTGTTTATTACAGATTAATTTTTTTTTTTTTTTTTTTTTTTTTTTTTTATAAATAAAAATGAAAATTTAATACCCTTTATGTAATTTAATATCTACATTCTTTAATTCATAATATATTGTCTTTACATGTGTATGTATCCAGTAATGAAAATCAATATTTTATACATCCAAGCAATTTAAAGTTGAAATATGATTATTTAATGACACCATCGTGGATATTTCGAGTCTATCATTAGATCATTTTCATTTCATATAATCTTTATTTAGATTATATGGATACCCATCGGAAAGTTGTTTTGTCAAGTATAAGCTGAATTTATATTTAAATAAGATATACTAGTATTTCAATATATATTTTTTGTGATCCAAGAAATGTATACGTAAGATGAAACATAATTTTATTTCTAAATTGCTTTATAAATAAGAACATGAATAATTTATGCTTATTAATAGCGAAGAAATATCACAATGTTTAATTCAAAAGTAGTACGTCTACCACAAAATTATTATTACGATTAAATAAATCATTTTTGCTGTTTTGGGTACGCGGTATAGCTTTTTTAATTACACCGTTTACACTTTTAAAGCATAATTATTATTATTTTACTTAAAACTTGCAAAATTTAAATTTCAATATTGTGGTATTAGTAATATGAATTTAAAAATATTGATTCAAATGATGCTTATAAGAATATAATTTGCAATTGAAAAATTGATAGTATTAAGAAATAAAATCTTTTTCTCTTTCGAATACGAATACTGGTTTTTCTATTATTAAAACATTTATTTAAAATGCTGGATATTTAATATGCAATCTTTTCATGAATATGCGTATAACATAAATTTCCTTTAATGTAATAAATTTAATTAATTTAACCAGGATCTCTTATAGTGTCATTATTTGTATTTGATATTAATTATTTATACGTAAGCGTATTAGAATTATTAATATAGTTGACCTAATTTAAATTATCTGATAAATAAAAATGGAGGTAAAAGCCTCGTTAAAGATGTGTAGTAATTATAACACTAATAATATTATATCATAAGTTCATTACATTTTATTATAAATTTCTCAATAAGTTATCTAAGAAAATTAATTAGAAAATTTAATTTTCTTCGTTAGATTTTTAATTATCTTGGAAAGCATATTGTATACGTTTGTTGGTTTGTAAATGAACATATGCACTGCGTGCCACAGCTTCAGGCATTAGTCTTACCTTCGATATCTTCGATATTATTTACGCGTCACTCTTTGCACGCCCGCATTACGAAATGTAATGTTCATTAATGCAAGCGATAATAAGTGTATTGCCTGATGCGATAAGAGTACGAGTAGATATTTTTTCTTTTTTTCCTCGAGCGAGAGAGAATCTTTATAGTATTTTACTTTCGTGGAATATACTTATCGGTAACCTTCAAAGCTTCATTCTCCTAGCTGACTGACTGACTGCCTACTATATTTATCATTAAGCCTAGATCTATGCGCGCAGTCAGTGACAATACTATGTAAAATAAATCAAAATAATTTTTTATACACTTTTCTATTTATTCTGATATTCATGATTGTAAATGTCATACCACCAAAGCCGTTATGATTTTATTGATTTTTAAAGTTATTTAGTTCTTTTGCCACGTATACAATTATATTCGTTGAATGATTAAAATATTTCAACTGTAGATTTATTATAAATATTTTTATGTTCCGATATTTTTATATGCTTCAAATTATATTTCAGCATGTTATGAATTAAGAAATTAAAGAAAATTTAAATGCCTAACAAGTTTAAATGAATAATTTTAAAGAATTCAATTAAGTAATAATTTACAATTAGTTTAAAACCAATTAAATTTTACTGTAAATAGTCAATTAAATTAGAAATAAAATTGTATTTATATTAGAAAGAAAATAATTAGAATCATCTATACCTAAATTCTAAAATATTATATAATTTTTACATATTTTAGTAGCATTAAAGCTAGTTTCTTACGAAGAGTAAAAAAAAATATTCTAAAGAATTCAAATACTAATTTTTTATCGACAAGAAATTAATAGTTATGTGGTGCGTAAGTCAAACAGCAAACAAGCATTATATATATATATATATATATATATATATATATATATATATATATATATAATGCTTGTTTGCTGTTTGACTTACGCACCACATAACTATTGATTAAGGATTCAAATTCAATAAGTGTAGAGTTCCAACACTTCATAATCTCTGTAAAGATGCCAGTTTTATTTACCTTCATATTTTATTGCTTATTTTAGTCAAATAACAATGAAAAATTGAAATTCCTTCAATTTCATCCAATTCGTGTGGAATTGAACGTAATGGAAATTATGTTTAAAATCAAATTCTGATGTATGTATACGAATATAAATGTCATGTTCAAATAGAAAAAGAGTACAAAGACGACTCTTGGTAAAGATTAAAAATATTTATCATGTAGTAATACCTTTCTATTAAGTTGACCTTTCAATTAATTAGTTTGCCGGTATTTTTATATATTTAACTAATCGTTAATTAGGCATTACATATATTCTATTAGAAATATTACATTAGATTATGAAGTTAATAACATGTGACAACTATTAGATAACTCAAACATTCAAATATCAAATTTATGTGGTTTCATTTAAGTTAAGTTAAACGATCTCTTTCCCAATAATGAACATTCCCTCGAATTATATATTTCTTAATATGCACCATGTTTTATATTTTATCTTATATTATTGTTATTATTAATTATTTTAATATTATATTAATCAACTGAAGGAAAATTATAATGTGATTTTTATTTTATATTTTGTTATAGTTTACAATATTAATAAAAATAAATTACTTAATAGAATTGTTTAGAATTTAGAATAACGTCTGTACTTCAAAATTCCTTAAGAAATTGATTTTTTTTTTTTTTTTACAAATTCCATTGTAATAGAAGTATCGAAATATTAGAGCGGGTCAAAATCAATACGAAGAATTCGAAAAGGGATTGTAAAAAACGATCATAAGGAACGGTGAAAGAGAAGTAGCAGTGTACTAATGTAGATAAAAACGAAAATTATTTGAATTATATATTGGGTATATGGTCGCACATAGGTACGTATAAATAATCATATAAAAGAGAGCAGAACACGTATGTGTGCAGTTTCTTATTTTAACCTAAATATTTCCTCTTTCATTCTTTTATTGTTTTATTTTTTGTTTTATTATCTTACCTATGCTAATAGGCAAGAGATGTAGCATATTTCCACCTTCCTTATCTAAGAGAAAAGTTGTATTTCGATTATGAGTGTAAATGGCAATTTTAATTCTATTAAAAATCAAATGGCTCTGATAGTCTAAGGTTTATTTTTTTCCAGCACTTTACTTATTATTCTTCATTTCTTATCACAAATAGATTCTTGTCGGCTATAGCGGTAATGTCTTTAACTGCTTGCTTAAGAACAAAGACAGTATATACAGACAATAATAATTCCATTGCAGATCTTATTCATACACATCTACCTGTGCACACGTATAATTCAAATAAACGCTGCAGTCAGAGAATTGAATTCATCCAGTAGCTGTTGTGCACCGATCAAATTCTTCTTTTTTGATCCCTTTACCTCTTAATTGTTTGTTTATGCTGCCTTAACTTCCTTTGCTCCTCTCTCTCTCTCTCTCTCTCTCTCTCTCTCTCTCTTCCTCTAATGCTCTACCATTTCTACGCTTTCAGCTCTAGATGCCGCACGATTTCAAATCAAATAAGGTAGAATAAAAATTAATCAAGAGGCATTCTCATTTTCTTTTCTCTGTTTCTTTTTTTTTTTCTTGTTTTTATTTCGTCCTTTCTATCTCATCCCTCTCCCTCTCTCTCTCTCTCTCTCTCTCTCTCTCTCTCTCTCTCTCTCTCTCCCTTACTCTTTTTTACCTTCTTGATTCTTCTTGACTGTGCTTTGGAATACACTATCTACCGCGTGAGAGTCGATAAGATCATCTTAGGTCATTTCGCTCCTTCGCCAGGTCTTACCGCCTTCCTTCGCGTTCATTCTCTCCTTGGTCTTTAGACGAGATAAAAAAAAAAGTCGATAGCGCTTATTAAAGGCGCGCGATGCATGCACTGCATTTAATGTTCTCTCTTTTTCCGTGCGGCGGCTACGTATCTTCGATAAAGCGCCAAATGCTTGCCTATCGTTTTGCAGATCGATACTCTCAATGACTCTTGTACTGTTTGCCGACAATAAAGGAGTGTAGAGATCGTCGGCGTAGTCCATGGATCTTGGAAACTGACCGCGTTCATGCTGCCCCATTGACGAAAAGGTGTTAAGGGTCAACTAATGACCTTTGCACCTCATTAATTAGAAATATATCTACGACTTTTATGTTGTAGCCTCTTTTCATTACGCAAATATTAACATATTAATAATAATTAATATTAATTTCTGGATCAAGGCCTCATCTTTAAAGAATACTAATATTATATGCATATAATAATGGAAAATTGTAATTTATGAAACAATAATCATTTATCAATACAATTGAATAGAGAATTTATTAATTAAATATGAATTGATTAAAATTCTTCTTTGCTAATAAACTGAGTTATTACCAAAATTTAACACTAATTAAAAAAATAAAATAAAATAAAATAAAACAATTAACAAAAACAACATGAGATTATGTACGTAAACTAATAGTTTAATTATACATAAAAGTAAAAAGTAATATTATGGTATAGATTACATTTATTGGCTTATTGAAATGAATAAATTAAATCATAAGTCGATTTAAATATTTCTAATGCACACATTTTTTTTCCCTTAAAGAAGTAATAGTAAATTTTATGCTATATTAATGAAAAACGGTTCTTATATAAAATTAGATAAAAATTATTTTTACATCTTTTGTTATTATTATTAAAAATATAAACACATTTTATAGTATTTTTAAAGTTTGCATTCATCTTCTAAATCATGTTACAATTTGAATTATTATTTGCTATATTCTTTTTTATTTTGAACATTTTTTTTCTTAGAAAATAATGCTGTTTAATTAAAATGACATACATTGCTTTTTGTAATAATTAAGATGATACATGCAAATTGTAAAAGAATCTACTTTGATTGAATTGTGCATCTGATTAAATAGAAATGTACGGTTAACGTTTTATTTTAGATATTTTTCTATTTTATATTTCATGGACCACTTTTATAAGCATAAAATGAAATATTGAACATTCCATTATTTATTTTTAGTTAATTATAAAGTATTTTATATCACAAATAAATTTAATAATTGAACAGAATAAATTATTGAATGAGATTTGCAGTGGTAAATTGCATCGAATTGTATTGATCAAATAAAATTGAGCATGGGTGTTGATTTAATGAGACTGCAAAAAACTGTGTAAAGCACGATACAAGCTATGCTATTGTATGCATTTCTCTTAGTTGATGCAATCCGACTGGAAGGGTCGAGTTCGTATCACTTCACACGAGTGTCCGAATATTAATAGCATTGACCTTGTAAAGCTCACCAGGGTCACTCAATCAATTTCAGTAAATCTTTTTCGAGCCTTTGATTAGCTTAAGCATATTATAGTAAGAGAATATCATCTTAAAAGTAGAAAAGAACAGATAAAGAACATTAAAAGCCGAGTTCAACGACGACAGTGAGAAATTCAGATTTCAGCAATAAGCGATAAGACAATGTATTGCGTGGGGGTATGATCGGGAAGAATGTACAGAAAGAGAAAGAATGAGAGAGTGAGAGGGAGGAGAGGAAATAAAGAGGGGAGCATGCGAAAAGAGAGATAGAGAGAGAGAGAGAGAGATGGATAGAGGGAAGAGAGTGGGAAGAGAGAGGGAAGGATGAGAGGGGGAGAGTGAGAGAGAGAGAGAGAGAGAGAGAAAGGGAGGATGTGTCACACACACACATATGGAGAATAGATAGTATTATTGTACGTATATTCTGGCTGGTTGGCTCTTGTAATAGACCTATACCTGCCTTGAAATAAAATCGCTGATACTATCTCTGCTCAATGAACTCTCCCACGCCTAGGAGATGCTCACGTGCTCGTCGCTGCTCTCGCGCGCACTGCACCGGCAAGTGGGTGTCGTATGTATTTCGCGTTCGTTTGTGTTCCCTCCCTCTCTCTTTTATCCTACACTCGCATCGTGAATGCTGGGTGATATTTATCAAGAAATATATATATATATATGTATACTAGTATTTTTGCGTATGTACATGAATATGACTATAAATGAATATAGCCGTTCTCCAGGTCTATACGGCGTTTTGCTTGTATGGCACGTCCACACACGCGCACGCGCACACGCAGGCACACGCTTGCGCACGCATGCATACGTACGCGCGCGCACACCGCACGTATATATATATATATATATATATATATATATATATATATATATATATATATATATATACACAGAGGCCCATAGAGACATTTGCG
>NW_011948414.1:14865731-14928369 GCF_000503995.2 Ceratosolen solmsi marchali
CACGCGCGCGCGCGCTCACCGCACATATATATATATATATATATATATATATATATATATATATATATATATATATATATATATGCATTCAGGACCTTAGAAACATTGGTGCACTCTATCTCTATGCTGGATACGTACGCCTTGGTAGTTCTATTAAGCTTGTATGTGCGCGTGAGTGACTACGTTCGTTCCTCGAATGAAGAACAGGGATCTCGCAGCGTTCGACCTCCTGACCCTGGCACGTATATGCCACTCCCGCATACTGTTGCTTATACTTAAGTCGCGAAGATCTATTTAAGTGGAGCCTTAGAGTATGTGCTCGGTACAAGTTCTTACTCTTTCTTTTCCTCTCTATCCCCACTTTTTCCATCCACCACTTGCTCCTCATCGTCTTCTTTTCGTTTCTTTCCTGCTTCCTCTTCGTCTTTCTCTCACCTGGACCTTATCCTTATATCCATTCTATAACATAGATATGTATATATACGCGGAGCAAAATTAATAGTTGCTTCGTTCTATAGGTATACAGCAAGAAGAAGGAAGGGGAAGAAGAGAAGATAAAATTCAGCGTGCCGGTAATGCGATTATGAGAGATGGGGCGCGCGCGTTTTATTTTCTGAGCCTGGGCTTCCCTTTATAGAAAATCGCCATTGTGGACAAATGGTCAATGATAGTGATTTGGCGATCTTAACTGGGAAGCGAACGTACAAGAGGCGTACAATGCACTTTTGTGTGGCACTAGCTTGCTTCGTTTTCAGCGTGACGGGACGACGAGAGACACGACGTGGACATAAGAGAAAAGGAGCTGGAGGAGATGCGGGTCGAAGGGTCGTCGGATTAATCGAGTAAGGGAAGGAAATAGAATATTATATATTTTTCTTCATATTATTGCTGGCGAAATATTACTTAAAGACTGTGGAGCTGTCTATTTTCTATAACATATCAAGTTATGGATACGCCTATGGGTACACATGTGCAAGGTGACCATAGGCACTTGCTTGTAGTTTGCCGTGTCTGGAGCACCGATGGGATTGTTCATTGCTCCGAGGAGGATGCTGTGATTATATTTTTATTGTTTACATTTATTGAATTCATGACGATTTGCTGATTGCTCCTTGCGATTGTACAAACAGTAAGTTATTCATACAAGCCACGTGTTTGTTTCGTTAAGAATGTCTATTTTTATCAGGATCAGTAATTTCGAACTTCAGTCGTACAATTCTCATGAAATAAGCCTTTAATCGATCGATAATATAATGATAATAATAAAATTTAAAACTTGTACATCAAACGCAAAAAAAATGATTAATTTTGTATCATTATTGATGTTGAAATTTATAAAAACATAAAATAATAAATATTTCATACAAATGCAGTTTTTATAGACCGTAGCTATTAATAATTATTGAAGGATTATAGTTTTTCTTATTAAGGGCAATATTCTATCAGACCAATGCTTTAACCAAATATATTTTCATACAAATTCAAACTCACAAAATATAATTAGTAATGACTTTTCACAATTAATGTGAATTATATTATTCAGATAATCTCATGACATATTTAATCAATTTCATCAAAATGATTATTCAATATATTTTATTAATTAATTAAAATATTATCCAGTATAATTTCAATTAATGATTTCATATTACTTCTAAATGATTTTTAAAAAATTAATATCACTATGTAATGTCAATATTACAATTTTCGATATTGAATAAAACATTAACGACTGGTATATTTGAATTTAAGAGAAATAACATTAAAATTTATTTTATAAATTTTTAAATTACTTTTAAAATGAAAAATAACAAATAAACGTTTAAAAATTGATCTACGGTGAAATAATCTTGTTAATTAGAAGTACGATTAATATTTGATTACGATTAATATTAATATATAGATTTCAATTTATTTCTGTCAAATGAAGAATGCCTTTAATTATTAAAATTTTAGCTACATCATATAAATGCAAAACTACTACCGTTAAACTACTAGTATATTTTACTGCATTGTTTTTAGAGTTTAAAATGTAAATTATTCTTTCATGTAGATACTAACATAGTACTTCAGTAAAAAAAAAAAATTATTATTTTAGGACTATGGACGTGGTTACTTTACTGCTTTTTAACTTACGAATTGCAATTTTCAAATTAAAAATATTGCAGAAACATACAAAACTTCAACTCTTAATTCTACTTTTCATAGTTAATGAAAAATAAAAATATCATAAAATAATGGTATTTACTGATTAGAAAATAAAAAAAACTATAGTTTTTAAATGTAAAACAATTTATTTATTATCATTTTCATTATTCCTCGGTGATTACGTATCACACATGCGTACGTGTATACATAGCCACAGCCATTCAAATTAGCTAGTTATTTACGTATAATATTATTATATATATTTATACAACTTTTGGTAATATTTTACAATTGAAATTTGTTTTAAAGAAAATAGCATTAAACTATATTGTATAGTATATTTATAAGAGAAGCGATAATTTTATTTATAAATTTATTATACATTAATAAAAGCACATAAATACGGATAAGAATTTAATTTTACTATATTAAACAACTAACTATATATTACTATAGTAAACTCATATCAAATTAAGAAAATTAGTTTTATTAATTTTTTTAATAATTACTTTAAATTGATTTTTTCAACAAAAACTTATTTTTAAACTTATACATTCTATATTATTACTAAAAAAAGGTTATATTTCTATTAATATAATCTTATAACAAAAATATATTAGTAATTTTAAAAAATGTAAAAAAATACTTAATAAAACATATTGCAATTATTAATTATTAATATATATATATATATACTTTGATATAATTATTTCTTTAGAATATATACTTCAATTTTTAAGTGACATTTAAAAAAAATCTATATAAATTTAGATAAAAGCAATTAAGTTTATCCAATTAATTGGTATTTAGTATCCGTACAAAATTCTTGCATTTTAGAATTTGCCTTAATGCAAAGTCTTTATTTGCTTTAGGAAAATTCAAAAATCAGTTGATAAGAAATAAATAAAAATAATAATCAAAAATAAATAATTTTGTTTTAATTTAATTAGTACTTGCATTTTTATTTATTCATGTTTTAACTAATAAATAAATAAATAATTATTGCTTTTTCAATCATTTGAGTTTTTCTCTTTGTGGAAAGAATAATTAACAAGCTAATGAGTAGTTGTGAAACAATAATTTCGAAAATTAAAGTTAATTGTTTTTTTTTATATCATCAAGCATCAACAATTATTAAATGCTTTGAAAATGGATACTATTTTTTTATAGTAGATATTTTTTTTCCAGTTCAAAATTAATTTGTTTTATAAATAATAATTGAAGTAGTAAAGAATATACGTATATAACTTATTGTTTAAATTTATTTCAGGTAATAAGAATAATATATAAAATTTATTTTAATTTTAATTTTTCTATGTAGTGCATTGTTTTACTTTGATCATTATTCTCAATATTACACTATATTTAATTTGTAAATACAAATTTATACAGTATTGTTAATTAATATATTAGCGTTACGTGCAATTAATAAATCAGCAAATAAAAATATTTTTTAAATTTTACAACGCCAAATTTTGCGATGTCAATTAGTATTTCCAATAGCATTAACTGAAACAGATAAATCGAAAAAATAATCTTTTATGAAATTATCTTCTACTTGAACTTCTGGAAAAGAATCATTTTTATAAAAACGGCGATTAACAATATTAAAATTCCAATTGAAACCTTGAGGCATTGAATTCAGTATAATAACTTAAGTTTAAAAACAAATTCACAATGTTTTTCTATTTATAATGGGAGCTGTAGTATTTAATGATAATATAAATGTAAAATATATCAATAATAAATTTGAGATGAAGATTTTACCTTAAAGTTAATAGTTTCATTTATAAGATAAAAAACCGACGATTTAAACAAAAATGCAGATTTTATAAAACCAAAATTTTATGTTTCAATAAGATTTCTTTATAAATTATTACAAAAGATGTTATTTAAAATCGACTTTAAAATACTTACTTCTATAATAATCAGTTAATGATTAATGTATTCTATGGTATTCTATTATTTAAAATTTGTAATTGTAGGATAATTAAAAAATATTTATGTTGTAGTGAATTACAGAAGGAAATTATAATTTACAATTTATTTGTAAACAACAAGTATCATTTTTAATAGATAGATATTTTCTTTTTATAAACTATATGTGTAACTAACATACACACGAGCACGGACACACACAAACACGCGCGCGCACACCGAAACACACACACATACACACACACACACACACACACACACACACACACACACACATATGTATACAGCTTGGATTAATTATATTTTACATTATAGAACAAAATTACTGTTTTTAATTATTATCTTATTAATATTGAATAAATGTATCTTGTATAAAATATGTTTTTGTATTATAAAGTATGTGAAACAAATGGAATAAAACTTTCATTAAAAATGTTTGATTTATATTAATATTTTATATAACGTATCTATAATTATTGTATAATACTTGAATAATCAAATTATGTATATTATTTTTACATTATCAAAGCATTTACAGATTATTAAAGTACTTTAAAATATTTTAATAAATAATTGAGTACATTGTAGATCATTTTATGTTATCGAATGTAGCTTCTTTACATTTTCGACTATATCTATAATAAATGATTAATGAATTGGATTGTGAAATTAAAAGAGATATAACACTGTAAATAATATAAAAGTAAACAGTTTATGGCTAAAAATAAATTTATTTCGATAGTTTAAAAAGTAATATAACTATTCAATAGATAGGAAGGGATTATTATTATTTTAAATACCAAGATATATATATATATATATATATATATATATATATATATATATATATGCAGTATTTCTCGTCCTAATTTCAATGTGTTATATCTAAAATCTTTGAATAAAATTTTATTATGAAAAAGTAGGGTATTAAAATGTAATTTTCGCATAATCTATTTAAAAGCATTTAGGTTATTGGAACGTTATTTACTTTTTTATACAAATGATGGCTTAAGCAATAAATATATAATATTACGTAAATGTGTAAAATTTCTAGTAAAAGAAAAAAATTTTCTCTAGTAAATATTCAATTAACAGGGTATTTTAATCCACACATATAATGTTCAAGAATATAAATCAGTAATTTTTGCAGTCTAAGCGGTCTTTGAAGAATAAAATTTTATATATGCTACAACAATACGCGGCTACGTACTTAAGGAAGGAGAATAGTGCATCGCGGAGGTCTGCTTGATGCACTGATTTACAGTTCGTCTAATTTGTAGGCGGTCGCCATTAAGTAATCCATAAACGCACCACGATTTATTCGTATTCATACGTATGCGCATTTACGAGCAAGTCTGGGCACCGGTGTGCGCTTGTCCATTTCGTAGTTATATTGCTCTGGGATAAATATAGTTACACATCTTCTTCGACCCAAGTGCAACGTATTTTCATTTTTTCCTGCTCATACTCCTTTTTCATCTTTCCTCTTCGTCTTTCTTCAGCTAAGCTACGTATAGTTTTGCTCCACCAGAAATTGTTTGCAAGCATCTATAGTAAGCGTTATACAGCTGCCCTTTATGCTTGGGAAAAGGCGAGCGCGAGTTCTTGAACAGTTGTGACACATAACTTTTAATGTGCAAAAGAGTCCATACGGGAGTTCGTTTAAATTCTTACAGTATTTAACTACTGTATTTAACTGTAATGACTGTATATTTGTTAGAAAAGAACTCGTGCAGTTACAAGATGAAAAATCCCTTTTATTTCCTACAAATTGAAAAGCTTGGAGTTACTTTACGAATTTGCATTGCCCTGAAGAATGTAGTTAAATGCAATGATGATCAATAGCTCTATACAAACTAAATTAGTACTATTTCATTATTTATACTCAATATGTGTTCGTTAAACTTCATATACTAGCATCGGTATGTAATTGAGGCACCTATGCCGCAAAACTCATTTATGTAAGAAATCAATTCTTCTAATGAATGTTTTAAAATTTAAACCATTTGTTTTTTTTTTTTTTTATAGATAGTATTATTGTATCTATAAGTTATTATTGTTAAACAAAAATCAGCTAGAAACTTTAGAGAATAGTAGCAATGCGCAAATTATTTATAATTCGAAAAACTTCTACTAATCCTCAAGTATGAAGAAAAAAGTAATAAAAATAAATAAAAATTGAAGCATTAATAAGTGAAATTTATGTATTATAACAAATACTTAATCCCTTTCGTGATAATTATTTTGTAGTAATATAGGTGTAGAAACAAATAACCCTAATGTCAAATTTTTGTACACTTTAATCACATTATAAGGGATACGACAAATAATCATTTGTGAAATTATTATTATTACATGTGTACGATAAATACTTGTTTTTTAAGCAGAAACATATTTTATTATTCGCATCTTTGCTTGTTGATAAAATACAAATTTAATATCTCGATATTAAAGATACGCTTAACAATAAAAGGATTATTGAATTATTTAATACATATAATTGATTTTGCAACAATAAATCAATTCAATATATAGATTGAAATATTTTTGTCGAATAGGCTTATTTATTTATATTATATCTATTGATTTAATTTTTTTTATATAAAATAATGGAATTTGGTTAGAATTTTAGAGTAAATTTCATATATATTTTATTTTTATTCTATTCCTTCTTTATCAAAGGATAAAACATATTGCTATCTTTAAAGGCTTTGATATTATTTAATATTTAATACTTAATGATATTTCTCTTGTTATTATTTTTGTAACAGATTATGCAATTTACTCTATTCATTTCAATTAAATTTGAATACACATTACTTGCAAACTATTTTGATAAGTACATAATTTGTAAATTTGATATAATATTATGTATTATATAATTAATACAGTATATAGTTTGAATGTAGAAAATAATCTTCAAGTGTATAAGGTGTGCGTAATATTATCTATGGTATTTCATTATAAAAATTATTATTGTACAAGCGAATTGGTTTGTTGCATTTACTATATTAGCCTGCATTGTTGTCAATAGAAAAGTATGTATGTATGGACCCATTATAGCTTTTTATAATTCAATCTAATTAAAAATTAGAAGTGTAAGCAAACGGAAATAAGAAACCCATGAATTATAAATATCTTTATATATATATATATATATATATATTTATATACATTATCTGTGGATGTATTTTAATAGCCGAGAAAGCTTATATTCCTTATCTAATTATACTTTTACGTCTGTACAAAATGTAATTTTCACATACATAATAATGTTTAAGAAAGTACCTGAGAGTGTCTTCTCACATAGAACATAGTTGAGTGTTCGATAAAGTAAAGAAAGAAAGAGTAAGGAAATAGAATGCAAAAAAGGAATAGCAGCATTAGGAGAAGAAAATAGAAAAAGTCAATCGACAAACAGTGACGTAGGTTAGGTAGTAACAGTAGCGAGCTCATGACTATGCGAAAAATGTCAGAATAGTATTTTCCTCGTCTTGAGAAGCTGCTAAGCGAATACCTTTTCTCTCTCTTTCTCTCCTTCTCTCTCTCTCTCTCTCTCTCTCTCCCTCTCTCTCCCTCTCTGTACACACGCACGTAGTCGCTCGTGCATACATACGCATATGTATGTATATTCATGTTTAGATATATATATATATATATATATATATTTCTCTTTCTCGAACTAACGTCGCCGACGTGGTCGTTGTCTCGTGAAGCCTTTTAAGATTACTCCTGCACTAAAGGCTAACAAATGTACATTAATTTATTATGCATAGGCATGCATGTGTACTATTATGCTAGTAATGCTGACGTGATCACAGTGCGCAAGCATATTTAGGCCAACGTTGGCCAAACTTATCCACGGTGGACGACGATTGCTTATACGTGTATCACACATACTAATGCAGGTAAGGATCGCCGGCTTGTGTCCACTCCCACTCATCTTCGCGACCATTAAATAACGTGCGAGGGACAGTAGACACGCAGGAATACGAACTGCTGTTGCTTCTGCCGTTGCTGCTGTTTTTGCTGCTGTTGTCTCATGCTGCCTCTACGTTTTTGCTTACACCTTCGACCACATCGCACCGTACACACATTACTACGTGGCCGCTGCTTTTTTTTAATTTTCTCTTTTGCACGCATAAACTCATTTGCACTCTTTTATTCTCTAGTTCAAGCATAATTTATATTTATTTTGAATGTGCAGTGGGAATACGATACCGCCTAATGACCGGTACATTTTTTTAACTGACTTATGATTTACCGGGACGATAAATTATTTCGAGATAATTTCATTTGAACATCATTCTAAGCGAATGGTAGTATTTCTGTTTTTTTTCTTTTTGTTTTTTTTTTGTTTTTTTTTTGTTTTTTTTTTTTTGTTTTTAGTTTTTAAACTGTCATATAACGAATTATCTATAATTTTTTAATACTTTTTGTCAATTCGATTCGATTTGTCCATATACATTTTGTAATATGTTTAAAGAAAATAATATACATTTCGTAATATGCTCGAAGAAAACCATATACACTTTTATATTTGTAATATGTTAAAACTCGTTCGAATAATAAAGTACATTATTTATGTAAAACACTTTGTCATATTACAAAATTATTATTTTTTGTAAAATATTAACTTTTAAGAACATTACTGTATTTATTGAAAAAGTGTAGAAACTAGTCGAAAAATATAACAACCGAGCCTTACACGAAAATTCTTTATCATGCCATTAAAGTTTTCCTACTTCATCTATTTCTATTTTTTCAGATTATATCAGATTTTTTAATTATCCCTTCAAGTTTATAAATAGATATAATCTCTATATTACGACTGTATTTGAATCGATTGGATATGCTGTGATAAAGTGTACATAGAGCAACTACTACCTTAGAAAATGTTGGCAAAATAGTTGTAGGAGAGACGCGACAATGATATTACGTATATTTATCCTGTATATATATATATATATATATGATTAGAAAATACGTATCGATCTTCGCCACTTTGATTTGCCATTAAATCGCACGTGGTCGATAATTGTCGATGAAGACGAATTGCTAGCAATCCCAGTAGCACAAGCGGTTATAGCGAGCCTCTGCGCGAACAAGCCAAAGAGTAAGTTGTTTGTCGACAAGATGGCGTCTGTTCTATATTCAAAACAAGCTACTATTTAGCATATACATATCTTTGCTCGTAGTATCTGCAGCACACTATGACATTCGCAATTCAAATGCTATATTTCTATTACCGTTCTATTCTCAAAGGTAATTGATTGGATGACCTGTGCGACTAGCAAAGACACATTGTTAAATAGATGGAATGAGAGAAAGACAGGAAGAGAGAGAGAGAGAGAGAGAGAGAGAGAGAGAGAGAGAGAGAATAGGAGACGGAGACCAGGAATTAAAAAAGAAAGACCAGCACACGGTCAGCTCAATGTAGCCGCATCTCTTGTAAAAGATCCATAAGTTCTTCCTCGACCTCTATTACTGTTACTTAATGAGCTCTGGGAAATTATTTCTATTGTTCGATATAAGCTTCAACGCGATTTATATTCAGAATTTTTTTCAATATCCTTTTTACTTTTTTCTTAATCAATTCCTTTCTTTTAGAATTACGTGCTGTTATCAAAATTTATACCAGCGCATTGTATAATATAAGAGAATACATAAATGTTTAATAATTATTTTATTTATTATTTTTTTTTTTTTTTTAAACAATTAAGGCAGGATAATTAATCAATAGCTTAATAATTTTAAGATAAATATTTATACTAAAAGATAATTTATATTAAACATTTTCAATTGATAAAACATCTATTAACTACTATTTAAATAGTCTTAAAAGTAGTTATATAATTCTAATTATTACGATCATATACTTATATTCATTGTTCTAATATAGTTTAGATCGTTATATATTTTGATTAAATTGTTACCAATACTTCATACATAATATTCTTAAAATTTTCAATTTCAACTCTTATTCGTATGTTTTTAGTTAAGCGAATGAAATTTGATATAAATAATCTCAATATCGTAAATATAATATATAATTAGTAATCTATTAAATTATTTACTCAAGTGGTCATAAAACTTTTGCATAATTTTTTAATAAATTTTTATACATACCTTTTAAAATTATTTTAATAATTTAATCAATAAAACATACTTCGAAATTAATATTAAATTTAATATTAAATTTAATAATAATACTTGCCAATCTATTTCAATCAGAAAACTGTTAGAATAATGTAAATAATTTGATATATTTTAAGTATTTAAGATATTTTTATTTAATTTGATATATCAATAATTTGATTATTTTAAGTATTTTAGATATTTTAAACAAATTAATAGAATGTACTAAATCATTTTAATTTTTAAAGATTAAAATAGCTATGATGTAGTAACGATTAGCACTATGTTAATATGATTTATATTATTGATTTAATTTTCATCCTAATACTATTCAAATATGTACATTCGCATTCATCATATGAAATTACTAGGATTATTTTTTACAGGTAATGCATCAAAAACATTTTCGATTTGTTATTGTAATATCTTTTATAGAATACTGTAGTATAATATAATGTATGATATAAAGTTCATTCAACTTTTTCCCATATCATGGTACAAAACTAATACTGATTGTAAAGATAAAATAAAATTTGTGATAAATAAGATAGTATCTATGAAGTATTTATAATAGACTAAACATTCTTAAATATGTTATATTTTACTTTTGACTTATGTCTAAGTTAGTGTCTGTAGAGAGACTATTCATAAAAAGAACAACTTATTCTATTGAATACTTTCTGTAGTTACTTGTGTACTTTAAATGATTTATGAATACTTTCTTACAATGTTTATGTTCCCAGGTTAATTTCGTCTTTACTTGATTTTACCAAAAATTTTAAAAAATTATTAAATATTATTGTAAATTGTAATTTTATTAAATGTGAATAAGATTAAAATTATATATAATCTGATATTATAATAACATTTACAACATTCGAGACAATTTTATTTTATGTCAAAGGGTAGATAAGGTTAAATAAAATATATTTTTTTAAATATGGTATATTTAGTTATTGTTGAAGACTATAATATGTCTTTAATATAGTTTTTCTTCATTTAAAAATTTAGTTTAATGTTGATTATTATATATATATATATATAAGATGTTTTAGGATATAGTATTCAATTATTATTTAAGTATGTATTACAAAACAATATTAACAATAAAAATATTAACAAAAAATATTAACAATTATTTAACAGGGGAATAAAGTCTTTTACGTATACAAATTTTTATTATCATAGTTTTTATATTGTAATGTAATCAAATAGAAATTTATAAAATTTTACTCGAAAATAATGTTTGAGAAATATAATTTATATTGAAAGAATATAAACGATTGTTTATATTGTCTTATACTTTATATATTTGAAGTTTAGTAGAATGAATATTAAAATATAATCTTAAATATGATGTTATTATCCAATAGTAATTTTTTAGAATATTAATTTTTAGACTTTATGTTATTTAAATTAATCCATAAAAACAATAATTCACCTTATTAAATAATAGAACGAAGTAGTCAAAAAATCTAAAATGACGAAGTTATCAAAACAACTCGGCATTTGTATTTTAAATAGTTGTTTCTTGTATGAAGTTTATATATTAATTTCCATATTAAATACTATTTTTTTTAATATAATTATAGTACTTCCGATTATTGTGCAATACCATTTTTTTCTTTTTTCTTTTTACTTTTACGGTTTAATATATATATTTTTTTCTTAATTTAAAGAATTGTATACAATTAATATTAATTATAAACAAAGCGTGTTAAATATTATATAATTTTAAAATTATAAATTGAAAATAAAAATTAGTTTTAAAAATAGTATATTTGTAGTTAAACGAAACATTTGATGACTTAAAAAAATGGCAATTTCAAATATATCAATATATCATTGAAAATGGTTATTTTTGTACATTTTCATTATAATATACAGTATAATGATATATTTTCTAAATCGTTATATTATAAAGAATTTATTTGCATTAAAAGAGTATTAATTGACTTTGAGTGTACTAATTGAAAGAGTATTAATTATCAAACAGATGTAATGCACCTATTAGTATTCTATATTATTAATAAAATATATAAGTACAATATGATAATTATCACTTATACTATTCAGATTTACATGGAACATTCTCAGAATGTTAATACTATATATATCACTATAACAATTTGTTTTAAAATTTAATTCAATGAAATTCAGATAATGTTTAACTAGTTTAAGAACTCAAAATAACAATAGTATATACACAAAATAATAATAATTGTTATTAATATTAGGTACCTTATAACTATGAATTTTTTAGTTATTATAATGGAATTACATAAAATGATTTTTTTAATTACTTCTCTTAACTTAATCAAGTAATATATATATATATATATATATATATACATTTATTTTTATCAAACATATAATAGTAATAATTATTACATGTACTCTAACAATGAAAATTTTAAATTTATATAATACATTTTTTATATTCCAAAAGTGTCAAAAACGTAAAGATTTATTAATGTATTTATGACATAATATTAAAAACATTTAATATATAACATACTAAAGTATATATATATATATATATATATATATATATATTATAAACCAAAATTTATATTTATATGAATAAAAATAAGATAATTATTAAAATAATTGAAATATTATGTCTATTTATGCAATTAACAATATCACTTAAATGTATTGTAATTAAATAATATATACGTAAATTATATAAAATGTATTTAACGATATAATTATTAAATACAATGTTAAATAAAAAGTTATTTACAATTATTATTGAAATTCAATATTCCAATGAAATTAAATTTTTATCAATTTTTAAAAAACGATGCATACAACTAATTTCAGAAAATTCTTTTCTAAAAAATATATTGATTATTAGAAAGAAAATGAATATCATTATTAAGTAAATTATATAAATAGTCATTATACAATAATTTTTAAAATACAATCTCAGTATTATACGAATAAGGAATAGTTTTTGGACATCAAGGACACCTATTGAAAAATTCCTTTACTACTACAGTATTAATTATCACATGTAATGTTTATAAAACATATGACGCATATAATAAAAAATTGAAAAAATTAATATATTTTAAAAATATTTTCTATTTATTATATGATTTTATTAAATGAAAAAAAAAATGTTTAAAATATAGATATCTTTATTATCGACTGTAGCTAACATTTACTGAAGATAAATTAGATATTAATTACGGACATACGATAAAACAGTTTTTTTTTAATAATTAAAAAAAATTGAATAAAATTTGCTAAAATTTAAATAAATTAGAATTTGAAAATAATTTTTAAATACATTTATTACGTTGCTTATCAAATATTTTTGGCTGATACGATTATTTTATTATGTTTTATAATGAATGATGCATTTTTTCAAACTCTAATTACTTTTAGTTTATAAATTTTGTAATTTTTTACGATTAATTTTTCATACACTTCGTATACAACTGTATACTTCCAAAATGAACTGTATTGCAACAAAGAATTTGAAATCGATTAAATTTATTATGAAATTAGTAAAAACTACATGCTTAGAATTTTTTTTTACATTTTGTTATATTTATAAAATATTAAAAAAAATATAATTAATAAGATACGATAGATTTTATATCAATATTTATCCTTAATACTCGCTTCTTAAAATCGTAATAAGTAGAAAAATTAAAAATGAAATTATATAACTTTTAATATTGTGATAAATTTTTAATCGATTTTATTAGGAATTAGAATATGAAGATCAGACATTTATTGCATATTATCTTATGATACGCTTGGTTATTTTATTTAATCGCAATGACTGCTTTTTTATTCAATGTAATTTATTTAATCATATAGCATATTCTGATTTAAGAGATTTAAGTATTTAAAAATTATAATGACCGAAATTTCTTCTAAATATATTTTAAATTACTATAAGAACATTAATAAAATAAGTAGGTTAACAAATAAGTAAAACTGTAATTATAAATTAGTTTTGTAGGGGATTAAATATTATCAGATATATGATAGCATTCAAAATGATTATTAAATGAATTTTCTTGAATTTACGTAAGCAATTGACAATACGATATTCTACAATATTATATAAGTTTGGGTTGCATTTACAAGGTAACTTATTCTTGAATTTAATTTTTTTCCATTATTACTTATTTAATATTTTATATTACACTTATATTACATTTAACGCGTATTTTTAAATTGGAATATTTTCATGAAGTAAGTGATATTTTTAAAATCGAAACACATAAAACTAATGATTAATTATTATGTTAGTAATTTAACATATCACTAACATAATGTAATAATTAACATAATATGATAATTTCATTGAAAATATATATAATCTATGAATCTTATATGATTCAAATTAATTATTATATTTTAACAACTTTACTTCATTATATAAAATTTTAGTTTTTTAAATTTTAATATATTTTTTTTTTTTTTTATCACAAAATGTTGATAATTTTTATTATTTAAAGATATATTAATCTCAATATTTGTCTATATAATTTATACAATTTTTTATGAATAGATATAATTGTATTTATTCTTATAAAATACGGTATATTTGCATTTTCTGTAACTTGAAACTTTTTTTCACAATATTTTACGAATGAATTTGATTAAAAATTGAATGTGTATATGTTTCAAGTATTACAAATATAATGTGCTTATTTCATAGTTATCAATCGAGACTAATCGTACATGTCAAATATAAAAAGACACTTTCGCACTGATATTTACAATTCAAATTTATAAAAATGTTATCTTCTGATATTATCGAAAAAAATTTTGTAGCAGATTTTAAAGACTTTTGCAACTTTATAAATAGTAAGTTATACTCTCTATAAATCATAATGAGAAAATATATGTAAATTAGATTAGATTTGCTATGTAAGGTTATTATTATTGCAAATGATGTATAAGGACAATTTTTACAGGTATAAAGATTGATTTAGAGAAAAAAGTTGTATTTGAAGTAAGCAGCGAGTTTTATAATAAATATTTATCAAATACTGAATTAATCCAACAAAATGTTGGGAATTTTAAAGTTCTTATAAAGGTAGAGGATATTATAAAAGATTGGATGAAATTAATAGAAAAAGTAATTATCGTTTTCTACGCATAAATTGGTTATAAAAATAAATATAATTTTGTTATTTGATGTTTGTTTTTTCCAAAGGAATTAGTTGAAAGCCAACAATTACGAAGGGAAACGGAAGTAATAGGACCATCGGCGGAACTCGCATACTGGAGAAAAATTCTTACTCGATTTTCAGCATTGAATGAGCAGATAAAATTGCCAGAAATTCAAGCTCATTTAGAATATTTAAAAATATCTAAATCAAAGATAGTGAAAGTAAGAAATAAAAATTTTTACTTTAAAATATTAAAAATTATAGAAAAATTATATGAAAATTTATTCAATGTCTGCTTGTTTTTAGAAATGGAAGAAATTGGAAGATCACGTGATAGCAGTAGAAATATCAGCACAAGACAATGTAAAGTATTTATATGTTTTAGACAAGTTTACCCACTGTCTTTACAGATTAGATCCGACCAATCTTGGAGAATATTTAGCTTCGTTGATGTACGTGTTACAAATGATTTTCACTACTTCTCGATTTTTCAATACTAAAGGAATGGTAACTGCAGTTTTTGTCAAGGTGATTTGTGTTAAATTTTTACTATTTGAAATAAATCACAATTCACGACATTACAGTTCTGATTTTATTTGTTTATTAAATAGATAACAAATCAAATGATTTTATCTTGTAAATCATACTTGACAAATCATAATCAAGATTCCATATGGGATGTGCCGAATTCTATTATGGTAGCTAAAATGAAGGTAAATTACTTTTATAGAATTAATATAGATTATTATAAAGCTGAAATTGCTCGTTCATAATTTAACATTTGACTTGAAAGATCAACTATAATTGTGTAAACCTTGTAAAACATTAAATTATTTATAATTACTTAGGATTGCATTAAGCTTAATGAATTATATTATGAATATTATAATGAAATGAGGCGAAAAATTAAAGAATCTTTGGATGATAAAATTATTGAAGTCTCAGAAGTACATGTGTTTGGAAAATTTAACACATTTAAAATGAGATTGAAAAAAGTATGATATACCTATTATCAATGACCGTTATCAATCATCGTTTTCTTAAAACTTTGTTTAACTAAAATTTCATTTTATTTATAGCTCATAGATATTTTAGAAATCACATTAACTTATTCAATTTTACATAGTTCAACTATTGAAGGAATTGCTACATTTGCTCAGAAGTTTACCTCGTTTTATGAAAAAATTAGTTCTCAACCTTATGATCCACTAGACTTCAGAAAAGCAGATTTTGATCCTGCTTACAATCAATTTAAAAATAATGTTATTGAAACAGAACTTGAGCTTAGAAAGTTTTTTTATGAATCTATATCTGACTTGCCGAATATACAACTAACTTTAGTCATGTTACAGAGGTATTTAGTCTTAAGCAAATCTTATTTTTACAGCTTAGAGAATTCAAAATAAAATTTTTCATATAAATGCACAGTTATCACATGTTTTCCCTTTAAATTTACTATAAAGTATTATTATTCTATTTGAAAGTAATTAAAATTTATGAAAAGAATTTAATCTATTTCATAATTTTAAGATTTCAGAAGTTAAATTTTAAACATCTTTGGATAGACCGGAAGTATTTAGAATTATCGAAAATGTTTGAGGATGAAATAGCGGAAGTCAGAGATAAATATAATGAAGACAGATCGAATCCTCCTTTACCAAGAAATATTCCACCTATATCCGGCAGAATCTTATGGATACGACAACTCATGAAACGAATAGAAATGCCAATGGATATTTATAAAACGCGTCCCCGAGTTATTGCGCATGAAAGAATGCATAAATGTATTAAGATGTATAATGCTTTAGTTGCTGTATTTATTCATTACGAAATGTTGCATCATAATGCATGGTACAAATCAACTGAAATTGTGAGTAAAATTAAAATGTATAATAAAATGTAAATTCTATGACAAAGTAATATTACGTTAAATAATATTATTCTGAAAGGTGCGACTGGCATTAACAGCTCCGTTACTTGTACGAAATCCACAAACCAATAAGTATGTAATAAATTTTGATCCTTACATAATAGAAGTAATTCGAGAATCAGAATATATGTTAAAATTTGGTTTGGATGTACCTGATTTTATAAAAATTTTATTTGTTAATCAGCAAAAAATATTACATCACGTTGAGACAATAAAAGATTTAGTAGAGGAAAATAACAATTTAAGACGATCGATTCCACCACTATTTTTGAAGTTAATGAAACCTTGTCTTATAGAACTTGAAGCTGCTTTTCAGCCATGTCTATCTATTATAACATGGACTTCGCTAATGTTTGACGATTCGTCTGAAAATATGAGTAACACGATTAAAAATATTCAAATTTTTTTAAAAAAAGTGATAGATATGAAAGAAGCGAGAATTGATGAAATTTTTGAAAGTATAGCTAATACACAATTAATTGAATTTGCAAATTATCCACAATATCCTCCACAATTTTCAAGCGGAATAATTAATTATAGTATAAAAGTTGGATACGAACTTGGAATAAAATCATCGACAGCTGAGGAAGCTGTAAAAGAAATAATTAACTTGTTTGTTGATTTAATAAAAGATCCGAGTATTGAGAAGACAAAGTACGATTGGTTGGACCCAACAAAAGTAAGCAAAGCTGTTACTTCTCAATCAAACTTAATGGAAGGACCTTTTGAACCCGGTAATTTATACTTTCTTTTTTTCTTTTATATATATATATATATATATATATATATATATATATATATATATATATATATATATATACACACAAAAAAACTCTCATTATTATATTTATTTAATAGGTTTCGATATAATAGAGAAATCAATAAAAATTAATATTAAACATTTGCATACCGATTGCATGGAGTTATTTGCTTATTTTAATCAAAAACTAATTGATTCTTTAGTAAAATGTACAAGAAAAACATTGGAATTGATGAAGAAAATGGTTGGTTCATCCAGGTAATAAATCATGATGATTAGTTATTAATTTTTAGCATATTAATTATAGTTTTTTTTTTTCAATTCTTATTAAAATTTTTATTAATATAAGTAGTTTTATAAAAATTATTCAAAAAATGTACTTTGCTATGAAATAATTTTAATTATATATGGCTATAATAATTTAATAATTAATAATAATAATTTAATATACTTTTTGATATTTTACAAAATGTATAACTGATTTTTATCATTGTTTATAATATAATTAAAATATTTTATATTATTAAATAATGAAAGAAGCATATATTGCTTTTTACATTGCAAAATAGAGATTATAAGAATAACATGATAAAGTAATATAATTATGCTTATTAAATGTATTGTGTATTATAAATTGTATTTGTAGTTATTTCTACAAATAGAACGTATTTTTTAATACATTAAAAAAAAAAAAAAATTTCTGTACAATTCAGTTTTTTAATGTAATTTTAATTTTTTATCAGTATACTATTTAAGAAAGTTTCGATGTTAGAAACGGAAAAACCTTTGATGCAAACAGATTTTGTACTTCAAATACCAAATATAATAATTGTTCCATCTCTCGATGAATTGCAAAATGATTTTAATCGAGTTATGAATAGTTTGTTTGAAGTTCATAAATATGTGACTATGTGGGGTCAACAATACGATAAAAAATCTACAGCTGATGGTAATTAAATGACGAGAAATAATTATAATATTAACTAATGTTTAAAAAAAAAGTGATATAATTTTAAATTATCTCAGTTCAACAATTGGCGAATTATTATGAGTATATTTCTGATCATAAAGAAATATTGCGAACTTCAATGAGTTTACGAGGAGCAATGCTCGTTTTGAAAGGTGACATTTCGAAAGTTGGAAACGTAAGAGTATTTTTTTTTTTATAGACTTTAAGGATATAATTATATTTTTAATAAACAAGCGTATCATTATCATATGGTACCACATATGATAAATTATTATATGAAAATATATAAACAAATAAATGTCTATAAATAAATATCTAATAAAATCATAAGAATTTATTTAAGAGACTCTATATGTTATATAGATATATATGCGGTATTCCTATCTATGGGAAAAAAATAAAAACGAATATATCAAAGAGTTTCTACAATCCGATCCATACTTATATGAAATGACAGAAAAATTTAACGAATATGAGGCACTATTTTTGGAAATTCAGAACCTCCCTGAGTATTATATTATTGGATCTCTTCGTATTAATATGGGTAATTATTTATTGCAAGATATTCATGTAGTTTAAACTAATAGGATTGCAATTTCAGACAAGCTAAAATTGGCACTTACAGTTGAAGCAAAATCATGGAAAACAACATTAGGTTTAATTTTATCTAGTATTTATAAAGAGAAATTAAAAAAGATTTCAGAGTATATTGTGAATAAGAATAAGCCATTAATACGAGTTATTAAGGATTTGGAAGATGTACGAGTTGCTATGAAATGTCTGTCGGAACTTCGAGAAGATTTCATATCAATGGATCAAGAGTTAATTCATACCGAAGAAGTTTATACACTTCTGGCGACATTTGAAATTGAAATTTCTAAGGAAGAGCAGGATATCGTTAATAGTTTTCGTTATAATTTTACTAACATGCTTCAAATGGCAAAAGGAGTTCAAGATAAAATCTGTAAAATGCAAGAGCCATTAAAATATGAACTTGTTCATGGAATGGCTATTCTTAAAAATGAAATTCTGGAATTTGACAAAGATTTTGATATAAAAGGACCGTTGATTGTTGGAATCTCGGCGAAAGAAGCCAGTGAAAGGTAAATTTCTTGTTAATACAATAAATAAAAATTATATAAAAAATTAAACATGAAAATACATAAAAATTAAAAAAATTAATAATACTATTTTAATTAGAAAAATGATTAAATTTTTAAAGAAGATTATTGCTTTACTATGATCTCGTATATTTACACATTTATAGATGGAAATTTTTTATAGTTAGTAATTAATGCATGTAACTTCTAGAAATATATGAATGATTTATAGTGATAAATTATTACACATAATAATAATATCACATACTTGATAGAAAAAAAAATTTCTCTAATATAACTAAGAGTTTAAATGATTAAAGACAATACATACAAAAGGCAGCTTTACATATTCTGCAAATAATTTTTTTGTTAGCATGCTAAAACTGAAACTCGACTGTTTTATATATTACAATATACTTTATATTGTCTAAAATTATACACAAATTTAATTGTACTTAGTGACACTATTTTAAGTTATAATTGCTAATAGTATATTTTTACCTGATTCTGCTAATTACAAAATTTATTAATGCAAAATTTCGTTCAACATTTATTTATATAAATAAGCGCATGTAAATATATCTTGTGAACTCTAGTATAGCATTGTATTTATATAAATAGATAATTATTTTATTCTTAAATAAATCCATAAGACATTGTTGTTTTTACATAGGGTTATTTTATAGAAAAAGAAATCTTTCAACTCGTACACAAATAAAAACAATAAAATTAAAAAAATAATTAAAAATATAAGATGCTTAAGATTTCCATTTTATTTAAATTGTAGAACTTTAAAATTATTTATAACTATATTATGAATTTTTGTATTTCATTGTATTATTAAAGAAATTGAAATATTATAATTCTAATAATTTTTTTAAATATAAATATTATTTATTAGTCTAATATCGCATGCTTTTTAAGTTAATTGTTTTAATTAATTAAATTATAAAGTGATTTTCTTTCATGTCATTCATGTATCGCAAAAATTTTACTATATTAATGATAATTTTCATTGCTTAAAATAAAACTATGAAGAAAAATTAATCTACACTACACTAATAATAATATTCTAACATAATTTTAAACTATTCATTTCATTCAGAAACAATATAAATTTTTATCTATTATTTAAATGTTTAAATATATAAGTAATTGAATTATCAATAAAAAGTTGTAAAAATTTGTTTATAATTTTAGAGTACTCTTTTTCCAAGCATGGTTTACTGATTTGGCAGAAAGATTTGAAACTTACAGTAGTGGAGAAAGTTTGTTTGGCCTTGAAAGTACTGACTATCCAATACTAAATAAGCGTAAAAGAGAGCTTAATCTATTACAAAAGTTATATTCATTATATTTACAAGTTACGCGATCTATAGATGGTTATTTTGAAATTCCTTGGTCAGAAATCGATACAGATGTGATTAATACAGAGCTTACTGACTTTCAGAACAGGTTTGCTTTTCAAAATGTTTATATATTTTGAAATTGCTTTATAAATTAATTATGTAAATGAATTTTTAGATGTCGAAGATTACCGAGAGCCTTAAGGGAATGGCCAGCATACATTGAGTTAAAAAAAAAAATAGATGATTTTAATCAAACGTGTCCACTTTTGGAACTGATGGCTAATAAAGCCATGAAAGAACGACATTGGAAGAGAATGTCCGAATTATGCGATTATGTATTTGATATCGAGTCGGAAACTTTTAATTTAGCCATTGTTATGAAAGCTCCTTTATTGGAAAACAAAGACGATGTTGAGGTAGAATTTTACAACTTAAAACTTTATTACTAATAACTAAAAAATTATACAAATAATTTTAGATATTTTATTTACATAGATATGAATATTTTAATACACGTTAACACTAATTATTATAGGATATTTGTATAAGTGCAATTAAAGAGAAGGATATTGAAAGTAAACTTAAGCAAGTAATTGCTGATTGGTCTATAGTAAATTTGGAATTTTCTAATTTTAAACAAAGAGGCGAACTTTTATTGAAAGGTACAGAAACTCAAGAGATAATTTCTCAATTGGAAGATAGCTTAATGGTTATAAGCTCATTATTAGCTAATCGGTAAATAAAAATTCAATTTTCTTTGATTTATATATATATATATATATATATATATATATATATATATACTAAATACTATATTCATACGATTAAATACATAGGAATTTATATTTCGAATTAAATGAAAATTTCTAACAATATAATATTTTTTATTTTTGTTTTGTTTTTTGTTTTAAGATACAATGCACCATTTAAAAATGACATTCAAATTTGGCAGTATAAGCTAAATAATACTTCTGAAATATTAGCCAAATGGTTAATTGTACAAAATCTTTGGGCTTATCTCGAAGCAGTTTTTATTGGTGGCGATATATCTAAACAATTACCTACAGAAGCAAAGCGATTTAATGTATTCTTTTTTTACAAATCCAGTAATATTATCGCAATTTATTTACAATAATAATTAATTTTCTTTAATGTTTATATTTAAAGGGTATTGATAAATCGTGGACAAAATTAATGTATCGTGCTCGTGAGAAAGTTAATGCCGTTGAGACATGTACAAGTGATGAAACTATGGGCCAATTTCTCCCACATTTATTGGAGCAACTTGAATCGTGCCAGAAATCGCTTAGCGGGTACTACTATTTTTTTTTTTTTTTTTTTTTTTTTTTTTTTTTTTTATAACTAATTAAATACATATAAAAATATTAAAATCTTAGTATATTATCGATGAAAATTATTTTTATATACACAGGTATCTTGAAACGAAAAGAGCGATATTTCCAAGATTTTGTTTTATCTCGGATCCAAGCTTATTAGAAATATTAGGCCAAGCTGCAGATTCTCATACAATTATTTCTTATTTAGATGGATTCTTTGATAATATTGATACGGTTCGTATATAATCGTGATTTTTTTTTTTTTTTTTTTTTTTTTTTTTTTTTTTTTGCTGTTAAATTATAATTACAATTGTGTATAAAAATATGAATATGTCAAGTTGTAAATTGCATTTTTTTTAGAGAGTTAAGTTTTCATTTTTAGATGGATTTCTCCGAGAAAGAATATGATAAAATTTTGTCGATATATTCACGTGAAAAAGAAAAGATTGTTCTGGAAGTCCCCGTAGTTTGCACCGGAAGTGTTGAAAATTGGTTGAAATCTCTTTTAAACATGCATTGTCAATCCCTTGGGTCTGTTATTGCTCAAGGCTTACAAATTCTAACACAGCCAGATACAGATTTGTTAACATTAATTGATAATTCCATACTCCAAGTAAATTATCAATAATTAATTAATGACTTTACTTATAAATTGGTAATATTGGTAAAAATGATTAATTTTGTTATATTTTAGGTTGGTTTGTTAGCAATGCAAGTTCTATGGACTACTCAATCAGAGCAAGCAATAAAACTTTCTCTGAAAGATAGAACTATAATGAAAAAGACAAATCAGTGGTTTCTTGATCTGTTGAATAGACTTATCGAAGTTACGATTAAAGATTTAACAAAATACGAAAGACAAAAATATGAAGCTTTAATCACCATTCATGTTCACCAAAAGTATTTTATTGTCATTTATTTATACACTCTCATTTAATATACTGTTATTTTTATTGTTACTGTTATTAATGATTTTATAATCATAACATTTCAAACTTGCTGAATCATTATGAATAATTTTTAGAGATATTTTTGACGATTTATGCCGATTTAGAATAAAAAATTTGCAAGATTTTGAATGGTTAAAACAAGCTCGCTTTTATTATGATGAAGACTTAGAAAATGTACCAATTAAAATTACCGACGTTACGATTCTTTACCAAAATGAATTCTTAGGTTGTACGGATCGTCTCGTCGTTACGCCATTGACTGACAGATGTTACATAACATTAGCACAAGCAGTTGGTAAGCTATTTACATTTATATTTCTTTATTTAAGTGACACATGCGTGAAAATTTTGACGGCATTATAATTAAATATTAATAAAATTATATTGAATAGTGGATATATTAATCCCACCTTAAAAAATGTAAAATAAATGGTAAACATATATGTTAAATTAATTTTCATATAATTATAGTTAAATTTAAATTAATTGTTCTGGTAGTTATTACTTTTGATTGTTTGTTTGTATCATTCACTTTATTGTGTACTATTCCTTTGTAAATATACATTACTGAATATATATATAAATATTTCTATTAATTACTATTATTTAAGGTATGAATTTTGGTGGTGCTCCGGCTGGACCCGCTGGTACAGGAAAAACAGAAACTGTCAAAGATATGGGAAAAGCTTTAGGCAAATATGTCGTTGTATTTAATTGTTCCGATCAAATGGATTTTAGAGGATTAGGAAGAATTTTTAAGGTTGTATATTAAACTGCTGGTAGGCTTATATAGATTACTAATTTGGTATAAAAGATAAAATAATTTTTTACAGGGTTTAGCACAATCTGGAACCTGGGGATGTTTTGATGAATTTAATCGAATTGAATTACCTGTTCTTTCTGTTGCAGCTCAACAGATTGCAATTATTTTAAATGCAAAAAAAGATAAAAAAACTAATTTTTTATTCAGGTATTTTCAAATTTGGTATAATTACTTAAATAATTAATTCAGATTTTTATAATATATTAAAAAATTCAATGCTTATACGTGCACAAATATTTCATCTATTAAAATGATATAAATTAAATATATTATAATTCATACTGGAACAATATAATTGAAATTCATTACATTCTATTTTAGCGATGGTGAAACATATTCTATCGATTATGAATTTGGTCTATTTATTACTATGAATCCTGGATATGCTGGTCGACAAGAATTACCTGAGAATTTAAAAATAATGTTTCGAAGTGTAGCTATGATGGTTCCTGACAGACAAGTAAATATCTGTATATTTGATTATATATCAATATTTTGTTAATTTTTTAAATTATTTTATTATTTTATTATTTACGTATTATTATTTTCTTTATTAGATTATTATGCGTGTGAAGTTAGCAGCTTGTGGTTTTAAAGAGAATATAATATTATCACGAAAATTTTTCACACTCTATAAGCTTTGCGAAGAACAATTGAGTAAACAAGTTCATTATGATTTTGGTTTAAGAAATATATTATCTTGTTTAAGAACTCTCGGTGCTCAAAAAAGGGCTCATCCAGATGATTCTGAAGAAACAAGTTTAATGAGAGTATTAAGGTAAGTTAATGATAAAACTATGGTAGAGTATTAATTACTAAAAGTATTTAATAAATATTAAAAATTTTCAATGAAACAACCGTTTATAATTATCTCTATATTAATAAAGTTTCTTCTTACAAAAAACTATGGTCTAATATTTGTTTTGATTCAAAAGTTATTAATATAAATTCAATCAAAATAATTTATTATACTAGACATAAATTTCATTTTTAATCTGTTAGAGATATGAATTTATCAAAGTTAGTTGACGAAGATGAGCCTTTATTCTTTTCTCTTATTGATGATATGTTTCCCGGGGTTAAATTAACAACTCAGACCTACAAGAACTTGCAAAAAAGTATTTCTCATGCTACCGAGGCTCTTGGCCTTATAAATCATCCTGAATGGAATTTAAAAATAATTCAAGTATGGATATATCTTAAAAATTAATTATTAAATAACTCGAGTGGCTTACTTGATCCACTTTTTAATTTTATTAAATAAAATTCTTAATGATGTAACGTAGTCGAAGTATTTTTTTATTGTTAACTCAACAATATGAAATCAATTGTTTTAAATTATAATATTTGAAATATTTTCGTATATTAATGATAAAAAACAAAAAGTATAAATTTCAAAATAAATGTTTATAAATTTTTGTACTCATTGTATTGTATTGTATTATATATGTATATATTAGTTATATGAAACTTCTCTTGTGCGACATGGTTTAATGGTTATGGGACCCACTGGGTCTGGTAAAACCCGATGCATATGGACTCTTATGAAAGCACTGACTGAATTAGGAAGTCCGCATAAAGAAGTCCGTATGAATCCTAAGGTTTGGTCACATTTATTTATGAATTGAAATCAATATAATACCTTGAATATATAAAATTTTTCAATAATAATTATAATATAGAAATTGAAAATTTAATTTTCAGGCTATAACAGCGCCAGAAATGTTTGGTCGACTTGATGCAACTACAAATGATTGGACAGATGGAATCTTCTCAACTTTGTGGCGGAGATCGGCATTAATAAAAAAAAACGAAAATTTATGGATTGTTTTAGATGGTCCAGTTGATGCTGTATGGATAGAAAATTTGAATTCTGTATTAGATGATAATAAAACGCTTACCTTAGCTAATGGCGATCGAATGGTTATGGCATCAAATTGTAAGCTTGTTTTTGAACCCGATAATATTGATAATGCTTCACCCGCAACAGTCTCACGTATGGGAATGGTATATTTTAGTGCTTCTGTGTTGAAGTGGAAACCTATTCTCGAGGTAAAACCATGTTCTTTCCAATAGCGTAAGAATTATGAAATTATTCGCTTAAAATACTGGAAATAATTAAAATAATTTAAATGTATATTTACATGATGTAACTATAGAAAGAAATTCAAATAATAATAATAATAATAATAATAATAATAATAATAATAATAATAATAATAATAATAATAATAATAATAGCCGTAAATATCATATTTTTTTTTAATAAGCAATTATTTAATTGCAATAAAAATAATTTATTCCTTAATTTTCTACTAAATTTATCATGCTTTAAAGTTTCAAATTTCAATAGTTTGAAAAGTACCATTAATTATCTAACGATTCTATGTATTTTTCTACTATAACTATCGATAGTTGGATAAAAGTATTTTAGTTCGATTAAAAAATTTAATATTATTAGCCTATGTCAATTGAAATTGATTATGTCAATGAGTATTGTAATCGAATAATAAATTAAAAGCATAATTACTTTATCAAATATCCAGTTATATAAAATAAACATAAAGCCTTTTGCATAATGAATAAGAAAAATTATTATTTAAACAATCATAATGTATACTGTACAACTAATAAATACAAATAATTATAAATATTTTTTTTTTACTATAAAAATAAAATATGTATATTATATTAGCAGGGATATTGCTATGCAAATAAAACAATTATGATTGACAAATTGTTTTTATGTATGTTAATGTTAAAATGTAGCATGATTAATTATCATTAGGGAATTTTTTGTTAAATTAAATATAAAGTGTATATATCTTTTATATTTAATTTATTTTCAGGCGTGGTTTTTGGGAAGGCGAAATAATGAAGTATTACTCCTCCGAGAATTATTTAATAAAATTTATGATGATGCGTATCAATTTGTGCAATCTAAACTGGTGACAAAAATGGTGCTTTTAGAGTCAATGTATATAAAACAATGCATTGACATATTACAGGGATTATTTTTAAGCGATGAAGCTAGTGGTAATTATTTCATTTACATAAATGCACATAATATTTAATTTTTTCTATTTCATAATAATGGTTTTTAGCTACACTATCCGACGGACACATAGAAAAATTTTTCTTATTTTCTATGATGTGGAGCCTTGGTGCAGTTCTTGAACAAGATGAGCGTATAGCTTTTCAAGAGTATTTATTACAACATCCTTCGAAACTTAATTGGCCCAAATGCAAAGTTCGTAACAAAATTGATATAAAGTCAATTATAATTATTATTTAATTAACATTATTTTGTATGTTCAATATAAATTGTTGTTCTAGAATGATGAAACAATTTTTGAGTATCTTGTATCAAAGTTTGGAAATTGGATGCATTGGAATGAAAGAGTAGAAGTTTTTAATTATCCTAACGACAAAATTCTAGATTATTATACAATTTTAGTGCCTAATATTGACAATACAAGAATGTTATATCTTATCGAATTAATTGCAAAACAAGATAAAGCTATTTTATTGATCGGTAAATAAATCCCATTTACAAATATATAAAAAATGTGAAGTATTTTTTTCAAAGCATATGCAATATAAACTTATATTGCCTTGATTTCGAGAACCATACTATTACATATATAATATTATTTTATGTTTTAGGTGAACCGGGTACTGCAAAAACAGTTATGATAAAAAGCTTTATGTCTAAATATGATCCTGAGTTACATCTAAATAAATCATTTAATTTTTCTTCTGCCTCCACACCAAACATGGTTCAAGTAATATAGCTAAAGATTAAAACTAAATATTTAATTTTTTTTCATTTTTATTGAAATATCCATATATATATATATATATATATATATATATATATGGAATTATAAACTTCCGAGAAAATGTATCTTATTATGAAATCGAAAATGGTAAATAGATTTTCATTCAATGATTTCTATGATTTCGATCGAGTACTTATTACAGTAAAAGATTTATATTTAAAAAAAAAAATATAATTTTATTAAATAGCTTATTATGTTATATTAAATATTCGAATTTCCGATGTAGTTATCTAAATTCATTATTGCTTATAAATTGTTACAAAGCATATTATAATACCAACAAACCTATTGTATAATAGTCATATCATATAATTATTTTTTATTTATTAAAAGCGAATTTTTGAGAGCTACGTTGAAAAGCGTGTAGGAAACACTTATGGTCCACCAAATGGTAGAAAAATGACTGTTTTTATTGACGATATAAGTATGCCCGTAATAAACGAATGGGGTGATCAAGTTACAAACGAGATAGTGCGACAAATTATGGAATACAAAGGATTTTATTCTTTAGAAAAACCAGGTGATTTTGTATTTCTACAAGACTTACTAATACTCGCTGCAATGATTCATCCTGGTGGTGGAAGAAATGATATTCCTCCGAGATTAAAAAGACAATTTAATATATTTAATTGTACGCTACCTTCTGACAAATCAATGGATACAATTTTCAGTAAGTATATTAATTTTGATGTAAATAAATATATATTTTTTATATCATACAATTGCAATTCTGCTTTCATTTTAATGTAATTAAAATTTTTCGACACTTTACATATACGTATATGGATGGCTGTGCGTACACCCTCATAGACACTATTAATGATCAAATAAATATTTCATTATTATTAAATAAACAAAATTATATATTTTTGTGTAGGAGCGATTGGAGAAGGATACTTTTGTCTGGAAAGATTCCCTCCTTATATTGTAGAATTTCTGCCAAAATTAATTCCTTTGACACGAACTATATGGCAACGCACGAAAATAAAACTTTTACCAACTCCAGCAAAATTCCATTATGTATTTAATTTACGAGACCTGTCACGTATATGGGAAGGAATATTAAATATTAAAAGGGATGAGTGTGATTCTATCAAAATATTATTAAAACTTTGGGAACATGAATGCACTAGAGCAATTTCTGATAGGTCTCTTTTACTTTAATTTTAGTTACATTTTTTAGAAAATTTCATAAATTTACAATTTGCATACATATTTCCATTGAAGATTTATTGAAATTAATGATACTACGTGGTTTAAAAATATGTTGCTTCAAACTGTTCGGGAATTACTTGGTCCAGATTTAAAATACTACGATCCAACGGAAACATATTTTGTGAACTTTCTACGTGAGCCCCCTGAACCTACTGGCGATGAACCAGACGATTTCGTATTTGAAGCACCAAAAATTTATGAAGAAATTCCAAGGTTCTTTTATATATGCATAACAGCTTAAAACGCAAATATTTTAAAAATAATTTTTTACCCATTGATCTTTTGTTTTCTATATAATAATAGTACATAAGAGATATTGGTTTTTTTTTTTTTTTTTTTTTTTTTTTTTTTTTTTTTTTTATATTTTTAATATTTATTTCGTAAATATATATTGTTATTTATAATGGTAATTTTTAATAAATTTTTACCTCGATAGTTATTATTTTACTAGTTATAATTGTAATTATTGAAATATATTTTTGCAGTTATGATATTGTTATTGCAAGAGTGAAGTCATTTATGGAACTGTTTAACGAATGGATTCGTGGAATTACACTTGATTTGGTATTTTTTCACGATGCTTTGGTACATTTAATACGAATATCTAGAATTCTTGGGATACCAAGAGGAAATGCGATGTTGGTCGGTATTGGAGGATCTGGCAAACAATCCTTAACTCGACTTGCTTCTTTTATAGCAGGTTATAGCTTCTTTCAAATAGTTTTAACCAGGTTGGTTTGTCTGGATTTCATCTATTTCATATAAAATTATATTAAATGAATTATTTTTAGTACGAAAGTTCTTAATCTTTTATAATAAGTTTTATACCCATAAGAATAAAAAATCATTCAATTATCGCTATTATTATTGAAATACGTAGTTTATAAATTTTTATATCGTTCTAAAGTTTTAATTAAATTTATTATTATTAATAATAGGAAAGTAGACTAGAATATTACATAAAGCTTTAAAGAAAATTTATAGTACAATTATAGAAAAATAACGTGGGTGTATTACAAATTAATGCTGTAATGAATGATTAATTATCGGTTTTCAAAAATTAATGCTTAAAAATATTGAGGAATTAATTTGATGTTTATATTATTGTCACATTATTTAATTTGTAATTATGAAATAAAGAAATACTAGAGATTGGTAAAAAAACATGAATTATGGAATATCAATTTCTCGAAAAAGTGTAAAAGAAATAGTGATCTTATGTGACTCAAATATTCTATGTATGTAAATCAAATATTCTAAAAATATAAAAATTGTATTCTAAGCAAATTCAATAAATAAGCCGTGATTAATTGAAAATCGGATGTATAAAATGAATAATCAAAATATGAACGGAACTGTAAATCAATATCGTTATATACAAACTATTAATA
Source organism: Ceratosolen solmsi marchali (assembly GCF_000503995.2). NCBI lineage: Eukaryota > Metazoa > Arthropoda > Insecta > Hymenoptera > Agaonidae > Ceratosolen > Ceratosolen solmsi. Next base: position 14,896,767 of record NW_011948414.1, read on the forward strand.
AATAGTATAATAAATATAGTCATGCTCTTAACTTTAATTTTAATTATATTGTTAATTTAACCTTTAATAATTTAATTATTAGATTCAGTTAATAATTTACCCGAATGTACGGTATTCTTACTATTAAAGAATATTTCTATTTAAAATTTATCTATGTTATCTAGCATTTCTAAATTGAGATTGCTTTTTGATTTATAAAACTTTTCTTTATTAATATAAATTATTATGTTTTATATGATATTTACGTTAATCAGGCTTCACATATTGTGATTCAGATTCAATTTCTAATCTGTTTAAAATTCTGCTATTTTTTCTTATACAAATCATATAATACAATAAGCATAGCAAATATATATAATTATTTTTTGATATAAGGTAACTGATATAAAAGTATACTTTAAAAATAAACAATATAAAGTATAATGAAAGCGTATTTATAAATATATTAGAAAATTTAGAAGTATATTAAAAATATATATTCAACAATATATAAATTATTAGTATTATTATTGATACTTATTTACTATGTGAATAGAATTTACTGTTAAAACAGTAAATTATTTATTAATCAATAGCTACTTATATGTGTAAAATAATAGTTCTATAAATGCATTTAATATAATATAATATAAACAACCGTATGCATATTATAATAGAGCATAACTCGAAGGATAAATTTAATTCGAGACAATTTGTGTTAAATAAAAATTTCATTGACAAACTTCACGGTATATTAACGAAATATCTCATATGGTTTATATATCTAAATATTTAGTCAAATTGAATGTATAATTATCAATATAGTATAATATGATTAAAAATAAATAAATATTATATGTAGAAGAATTATTATATTAGAGACAGATAAAAAAAGTATAAGACATTGAATATATAGTTTATCAAATTATAAACAATTAAATAAAAAAATATATAATTTCTATTCTATTCTAATATATATTTTTAAATCTTCCCACATATTTTATCGAACATAATAAGTTAATAAGTTTTATTAATAAGTTTTATTAATCTAAACTAAAGTTCATGTGATTCTATTTGATTTGAAAATTTATTTTGTTCATATTAAACATTTGAAAAAGTTAAAGTTGAAAACTATCATTTAAAATTTTTTGTAATGTAAAATATAATTGGCATATATAATAGTATATATAATAGCATCTATAATATATTAATATATACATATAGATTAATATAGATAATATGAATTATAGATCTTATAATGTACAAAACCTAACAGAAGATTTACGTAATATTTATCGAATCGCTGGGACAGGATCTAAAGGACTTACTTTTATTTTTACTGACAATGAAATAAAGGAAGAAAGCTTTCTTGAATTTATTAATAATATTTTAAGCGTTGGTGAAGTAGCAAATTTGTTTCCAAAAGATGAACTTGATGAGATTCTTTCTAATATTGTACCTTTGATGAAGAAATTTGATCCAAAAAGAATACCTTCACAAGATAATTTATACGAATTTTTTATATCACGTGCACGAAATAATTTGCACATTGTTCTATGCTTTTCACCGGTTAGTTCATATTGTATACATTTTCAAATTTTTATATACAAATTTATTTTAATTTAAGAAGTTGTAGGGTAAACAAATTTGTAATATTTATCAATAGATACCAATATCAACATATATCAATAGAATATCAATAGATGCTTAAAAGTTTAAAAGTTCTTAAATAAATAAATATAATGTATGTCAAGTGATACTAATATTTATAAGCAATTGGTTTTTTGATTTATCATTCAATAATTCAATAAATCAATCAAGTTATGCTTTATCTAAGGGAATAATATGTTTAGTACCATTTATAGTACACATACCAATTCATATATTTATATTAATTTATTAATTCAAATGTAAATCATTATTTTCGTAATTTGTAACGTAATTTGGTATCAATATACTTATAAAAAAATATTTATTTACCATACATTCTATTCAAATTGAGTAAAATAAATTATATATTTTGTTTTTCTAGATAGGCGAAAAATTCCGATATAGAGCATTAAAATTTCCTGGTTTAATATCTGGTTGCACGGTAAATTGGTTTTTCCGATGGCCTAAAGATGCATTATATGCAGTTAGTGCTTATTTTATGAATTCATATAATTTCGTCTGCACAAATGAGGTTAAAAATAATTTAATACAAATAATGGGTGATGTGCAGGATAATGTGAGTGATGAATGTATTAACTATTATAATAGATTTCGGCGACAGTGTTACGTAACGCCGAAATCTTTTTTGACTTTTATTGAAGCTTATAAATTACTTTACGAGGAAAATTTGAAGAACATTAATGTTTTGGCATACCGCATGAGTAATGGTTTAAATAAGTTAGTAGATGCTGCTGCGCAAGTTGATGATTTACGAAAAGTTTTGGTTAAAAACCAAGAAAATATTGCCATAAAAAACGTACAAATTGAAGCTGTAAGTCTAATTTTTACAAAATTTTCCATAATTTAATTTTACGTATTAAAAATATTATTAATCGTTCTCGATGAAGTTTGTACAATATTTTATTTTTTTGCGATTTATTTGATATTTATATGATAATCATAAATAATAACAATTAAAAAAATATTAATATTATAGCTTTTGTTAAAACAATATTTGTTTATTAAATTTATATTAAATAGTATTAAAGCTTAATTTATTATATAATTTATCTGTATATAAAAATTTTGTATTAATGTTTAAATTAAAAATTATGGTTTTAATTAAATATTTTCGTAATAAGTATACTACTATATTTAAAATCAAATGAATGTTTTTTATTCTAGAAGTATACTTGAAAAAATTTATAAAATTTATTTAAATTATTATTATTATTTCGTAATAATTATATAAATTTAATTTTAAGAAAAATGTAATATGTGTCGTATGATTATATAAATTGAGAGTATATATTAAATTAATATTTATAATATATAGATAATAATCGTTTAGATTTTAGTGACGGTTAATCAGAAAAAAGAAGAAGCGGAAACTGTAAAATCTCAAGTGCAAGTAACAAAAGATGAAGCCGAGAATTTGTTAAAAATAATTTCAAGTGAAAAAGCGGCAGCCGAAAAGAAACTTTTAGCTGCCGAACCAGCCCTTTTAGAGGCCGAAGCTGCCTTGCTAGTAATTATTTATTAAATGACATAAAATTTTAAATATTTAATTATATTATTGTTTAAGTATATTTGATACATATATATATATATATATATATATATATATTTATATATATATATATACATACATACACACACACACACACACACACACACACACACACACACACACACACACATATAATATTAAATTAAATTTGTGTACAGACGATTAAAGCCACTGATATTTCAACGGTACGAAAATTAGCGAAGCCACCGTATTTGATAACCTTAATTATGGATTGTGTTCTTATTTTATTTGGAAAAAAATTAGATCCTGTCGTACCCGATCCTGGAAAACGTTTTCTTGTATCTTCTTGGACTGAAGCTCTAAAAGTACCATATATACATATGATAATAATCCTTTGTTTAGATAATTAAATATTAGTTATTAGGATTATTACTTATGATTCTTAGGTTTTGGCTGATAATAGATTTCTTTTTAATTTACAAAATTTTCCAAAAGACAATATTAATGCAGAAACCGTTGACTTAATGATGCCTTACTTGAATTATCATCTATATAATTATGAAGCTGCAAAATCAGCTTGCGGTAATGTTGCTGGTTTGATACAGTGGACTATATCTATGATTACATTTTATGACATTAATAAGGATGTTCTTCCTTTGAAAGTAAATAATACTAATATATCTAACATTTATTCTTATAAATGAATAATCACTGATTTTGTTGATAGGCAAATTTAGCAGTACAACAAGGAAAGCACGATGCGGCAAATCGAAATTTAGAAGTAGCTGAGATGCTTTTGAAGGCCAAAGACGAAGACTTGAGACAAGTTCAATATGAATTCGATGCAATTATGGATGAACGACAGGTACCAATTTATAATTTTTCGATCTTACAGAATAATTTCAGAATTTTTTAAATGTATAAAAATTATTTTAAAAATTAGAAATAATTTTATTTGTATACTTCGATATTTAATACTTTTTATATATAATTGTATTTCAATTATGAATTGTGTTTAACAAAAATTCTGATAATTAATGGATTTTGTAAAAAAAAAAAAAATAGTAGAAATTAATTTTTTAATTTTTTATTCAAGCCAGAAAAATTAATTTATATTATAATATTGATTTAGTTTTATTTATATTAAATTAAGTATTTAAATATTTATATTATATATGTATAGATAATATTGTAAAAAATGAAATAACATTTACCTTATCAGAAACTTTTATTTAATATTGAACGTTACCTTCTTATCTATCATAATTTCTTTTTATTCTGAGAAATTTCTTTTCATTTTATGTCACTTATTTATTTTTCTCTTTACTTATCGCATTTGAAATAAAAAGAATCCATTAGATATCGGAAATGATACTTCAAGCTCATCGATTTAATAAATAAAAAAAAAACTCATATTTAGCTTTGAATTTGAACGCGTTTTTACTGCCCGCGATATATATATATATATATATATATTGTGTTGGCATCGCAAATAATGCATTACAGTCGAACAAGTTGTAAATATAAAATTTCGAAACGCATCAAACTAATATATCTTTTGTAAATTTAATAATCGTACGACAAATTCTGTTGATATATTTCTCATTTCCAATCAATGCTAGTTAAATTCAACTGAAAATAGCTATTAAATGCGTCCAACTTGGAAAATTCACTACTCTTTTGGCATCATCTTATTCCTACTATTGTCAATTTTCCATTACCTTATTTCTGCCATTTAAATAAATAGTGATATTGGCTAATGTCCTTAATATGATTTGTTGAAATAATAAATGATGCATAAGATCTTCGAATGCAGGGAAGTTGGATTTACCATGATAAAAAATTAAGCTTACCTTTGCCTTGACATCCCGTCTTAAGGATTTTTGTTACTCTACTACTGCCATTGAGTAAATTAAGATTAAGATACCGCATTAGTGCAATTATTATAAATTATTAAGAATCTAAAGATTATGGTTTGATTCATTGATATTTGTTATCAAAGTCAATATTTATCATTTTACGAAGAAAATGAAATTTTCTAAATATTATTTGTATAATTATTAAATACGAATGACTGATTATAATTTAAGAAAGCATTTTAATTTTTTTTTTTTTTTTTTCATTGTGATTTATTTTAGAAAATAATCGATTTAGCTGATTTGTGCCAAAAAAAAATGGATACAGCCAAAGCAATGATCGATGGATTATCAGAGGAACGATCACGTTGGACGGGTCAGCTTGCATTATTCCAATCTGAGATCGAGCGACTAGTTGGCGATGTTCTCATATTAACTGGATTTTTATCATACTGCGGTCCTTTTAATCAACAATTCCGCATACACTTACAGAAAATGTGGGAGGAATTTATTAAAGAACGAAAAATACCTGTGTCGCAAAATATTAACATTATTAATTCCTTATCTGATACAGCAACGGTAAATTACAAGTATTTTCAAATTAAATTTTCAAATTAAAGCTATAGGAAATACATTTTACTCATATTTATTATTTTAGATTGGAGAATGGAGTTTACAAGAATTACCAAATGATGAGCTTTCCATTCAAAATGCAATAATTGTAACAAAAGGTTCGCGATATCCTTTACTCATTGATCCTCAATTACAAGGAAAAACTTGGGTAATTAATAAAGAGAAACAGTTTGATTTGCAGGTAATTTTTAAACAAAAAAATGACCGAAAAAAAGATATTCTTTTTTGTAATATATTAAGAAAATAAAAATTTAATAATAGAAAAGGATTCATTTAGGTAATATATTAATAAAATAAAATCTTAATTACAACAAGATATTTTTTTAGGTAATGCGTTCATAAAATAATTTTTTTTAATCTATAAATTAATAGATGTCGCATATTGAATTTATAGTTATTAGGGAATACTTTTTTAGAAAACATTTTAATTACTCATCTTAATGATACAAAAATACTGTGTTTTAAACGAATAATGAAAACAAAAATTAAATATTAATCTAGATTGTTTATAAATATATAATATATTTTTCATAACATATATTTAATAAATAAGTATAGATGTATATATAAAAATTTATTTATTAATATATTGTATTATTATTTCAGTTGACATTACTCACGCATAAATACTTCCGAAATCACTTAGAAGATAGCGTTTCTATCGGTCGTCCTTTATTAATTCAGGATGTTGGTGAAGAATTAGATCCTGTACTCGATAATTTACTAGAAAAAAATTTTATAAAAATTGGTACATCATTGAAGGTATTTTTATTTATATTTTAAGCTATAAAAAGTATGCGACAGTTGCATTTATTGATATGAAATTAAAAATAAATGTATTGGAATAATTTGAGAATATAATATATATTTATCTTCAGGTTGTACTTGGAGATAAAGAAGTTGATATTCATAAAGACTTTCGAATTTATATAACGTCGAAATTACCAAATCCGTCATACCCACCTGAGGTTTTTGCTCGAACTTCGATTATAGACTTTACAGTAACTGTAAAAGGTTTAGAAGATCAACTTTTAGGAAGAGTAATTTTAAAAGAAAAGAACGAACTTGAGGCTGAAAGGACTCAACTAATTGTAGATGTTACATTAAATAGAAGAAAAATAAAAGATCTAGAAACAAATCTGCTTCACAAATTAACTACAGTTGAAGTAAATAATATTTCATTACAGCATTTTGCATATAAATTTTGAAAATTGATGACGTTGATATAAAAAACTGCTTATATGATTTTTATAACCCAGGGTCCTTTAATCGAAGATATAGAACTGATGTCTGTATTAAATAATACTAAGAAAACAGCCGCTGAAGTAAATGAGAAATTAATTACTGCAAAAGATACAGAAATTAAAATTAATACAACTCGGGAAGAGTTTCGGCCTGTTGCAACGCGTGGCAGTGTCTTATACTTTTTAATTTGTGATATGGCAGCTGTTAATTGCATGTATCAAACTTCTCTTCTTCAATTCCTAGATAGATTTGACATTTCGCTAGAAAAGCAAGTACTTCAATTTCATTGATTTAAATGAACAATTAAAAAAAAATGACATAAGCATTTATTATCAACGTTTTATGTTTGCCTTACACTCGATTGCATTTATTTCGTAATTGTAAATCGATGTTTTTAAAGATTTTGTTACAACTCCAGACAATTGATCTAACTATAATTTACACTGATATAAATAGAATTACAATTAATTATTATTAATTTTATTTATTTAATATATATATATATATATATTTTTTTTTTTTTTAATAGAATACGTATAGATTAACAATATATTTGTAATATAATATTCAATTTTTATATATTTTTTTTTTCATAGATCAGATAAAAGTCCATTAAATCAAAGACGAATTAATAATATTATCGAATACTTAACTTATGAAATATATAGATACAAGGCTCGTGGTCTTTATGAAGTTCATAAATTTATGTTTATTCTTCTTATGACCTTGAAAATTGATTTGCAACGCGGTACTATTTCACACAAAGAATTTCAGTATTTTTTAAAAGGCGGGGCAGCTCTAGATTTAAATGATGTTGAACAAAAACCTCCTCATATCAAATGGATCACTGACATTGTATGGCTAAATCTTGTGGCCTTGTCATCTCATACAAAATTTCAGAACATATTGACTCAAGTTACAAGCTCTGAAAAATTATGGAAAAGTTGGTTTGAAAAGGAGGCACCAGAAGAAGAAATAATTCCAGATGGTTATAATACTTTTGATTCATTTCGTCGTTTATTACTGATAAGGTAATTCTATCATATTCAAAATTAGTAATTGAAGAAATACATTTTAAGCCTAATTGTTTTGCATATTATTGCATTATATTGCATATTATATTATGTATAAATATTTAAATTAGTTTATAGTTACGTAAAATTGTCATTGGAAATTTTTATCAAAATACCATGCATTCGTGCAATAATTACCGCACAATGAATTATTTATGAATTTTTTACAATTTACATTAATTTATATGAGGTATATTCTACATTACTCTTAATCACACATCAAATATAATTTATTTAACGTCATACGATGAGACGCAGGACAATAAATACTATGTTTAGATGAAAAAATGTTAAAATTCAATTGATCTTTATTATATCATTTATCTATTTGTTTATTTATTCATTCATTCTTGATCGTTATCAAACATTATTTATGAACCACAATTATTCCTCAAACATCGAATATTTTGCATTCCAATTAACTCTTACATTAAATAAAATGACATTAAATTATTAAATTAAAGAAATTCTGGTCAATCTCAATATCTGATTAACTTGCTTGCAGTTTACTCGATAATAATGCGACAAATGATTACAATTTGAAAATAGAAATTTATTGACAAACCATTCCTTATTTGATTGAATAACATTAAAATATATATAATACATTAAGCGCTAAATTTCAATATTATACAATACTAAAATTACATTACTTAACAATGTATTTTCATCAAGTTACATAATTTAATAGGGCATGGTGCATGGACAGAGCTCTTTCGCAATCGAAAAAGTATATAGCAAATTCTCTCGGACAAAGGTATGCGGAACCAATAATCGTCCTTTTGGATGTAGTATATACAGAGTCAAAAACAAATACACCAATGATTGGTCTTTTAAGTATGGGCTCTGACCCAACACCAAATATAGAGCAATTAGCTAAAAAAACGGAAATAATATGTAAAACTATCTCTATGGGGCAAGGTCAGGAAGTTCATGCAAGGAAATTAATAAACGACGCTCGAGTCGCTGTATGTTTTTTAAATATAATATTCTAAAATTTGAATAATATCAAATGCGTAATTAAAGTAATTGTATTTAGGGATTTTGGGTACTTTGCCAAAATTGTCATTTAGGCTTGAATTATATGATAGAACTTGTAAATTACTTTTTGGAAATGACCGAAACCCATCCACACTTTCGGGTGTGGATCACAACCGAACCACACAAGGACTTTCCTATATCATTGCTTCAAATGTCTCTAAAGTTCACGTTTGAACCTCCTCAAGGTATTTATTTTATTAACTTAACTTAATATCATAAAAAGAAAAAAGTACTTTAAAACATAAGGTGCTTTTATTGTCAAGTATTTATGAAAATATACGATTAAATTGTAAAATTGTTTTTCCGTTAGAACTGATGAAGTTTTTATCCATTTTTTAAATAATCATCTATATGTGTGTGTGTGTGTGTGTATATATATATATATATATATATATATATATATATATATATATATATATTTATTTATTTATTTATTTATTTATTTATTTATTTATTTATTTAGGTATCAAAGCAGGACTACTTTCTACGTATAGTAACATGAATCAAGAGATGCTCGATCAATGCGATTCCTCGCAATATATTCCATTAATTTATACAATATCATTTATGCACACTGTTGTTCAAGAACGACGAAAATTTGGACCTCTCGGTTGGAATATTCCATACGAATTCAATTCTTCTGATTGGCTCGCTTCCTGCTTATTTATTAATAATCATCTAAATGATTACGATTCAAAGATTGGAATTAGTTGGCAAACCATTCGGTATTTTATTGCATAGCATTATAATTATATTTGTGGCACGATTTAAATAATTTGTATTAAATATGAATACAAGATTTTTAAACAATTTTTTGTTTATAACAAATATAATATATATATATATATATATATATATTTTTTTTTTTTTTTTTTTATAAAAATTATTTCACCATCTTCTATTTATCGCTTTAAATTTATGGAAAGTTTTTCAAATATTATAAATTTTTAGTTATATGATAGGTGAAGTTCAATATGGAGGACGTGTAACTGATGATTACGATAAAAGGCTTTTAAATACATTTGCGAAAGTTTGGTTACAAGAATCAATATTCGACAGTAACTTCATATTCTACAAATCTTATCCAATATTTAATTATAAACAAATTAGCAATTATATATTAAAAATACAAGAGCTGCCACCGACTGATCCTCCTCAAGCTTATGGACTCCATTCCAATGCAGATATTACGTAAGGAAAATAAAGCTATTTAATACAAGAAAATAATATTAATAAAAAGTATTTACATTATTTCAAATGTTTAATCATTTTAAACAATTTTAGATATCAGAGTAATACAACTCAACTTATTCTCGATACAATTATATTTGTTCAGCCGAAAGAATCTGGAAGCGGTGGGGGTGAGTCGAGAGAAATTGTAGTTTCAAAACAGGCAAATGAAATGTTAGAAAAATTGCCACCTTCTTATGATCCATTTGTAGTGAAGGAAAGGTTTGTAAAATAAATTATAGTTATGCTTTTTTTTCTTTTTTTTTGTACGTTTTCAGTCACATTTTATTGTTTCTTATAATTTTATATAATTAATATATTAAAAATGACAAACTTATAATATATTAATATAGATTGCAAATTATGGGTAATACAGCTCCAATGAATATATTTTTGAAACAAGAAATTGATCGAATTCAAATAGTTATTGATATTGTACGATTTACTTTAGAAAATCTACTTCTTGCTATTAAAGGAATTATTATTATGAATGAGGTATTACTCAATTTCTTGTCAAATGTGCATAATTTTCCAGTAGTAAAACTGACATCAACTGAAATGAATTTTTTCTCAATTTTAGCAATTACGAGATGCATTTGATAATTTTTATGATGCACGAATTCCAGAATTGTGGAAAGCTAAGTCATGGCAATCTGCAACACTTGGATTTTGGTTTACAGAATTGATCGAACGGAACCAACAACTTTTTGAATGGTTATTTAATGGAAGACCCCCTAAATTTTGGATGACTGGATTCTTTAATCCACAAGGTATTTAATTGTTATTTTAATTTTTACTTTAATTAATCATTATATATATATATATATATATATATATATATATATATATAATATTGTTATTTTACATTATATAACAAAGAACGTTATTATTTAAGTGTAATTTATAATAATTGTTTTTGTATGATTATTTATTGTATATTTCTGCAGGATTTTTAACTGCAATGCGACAAGAAGTGACTCGTATGCACAAAGGATGGGCGTTAGATAATGTGACACTTCATAATGACGTTTTAAGATTAGTTCATGAGGATATAAAAACTCCTCCCAATGTATGTTATTGCTTTTGCTCATCGCAATTATTGAAAAATCTAGAACGTTTTAATGGAATATATTAATTTAAAATTTTTGTTTAATTCAAAGGAGGGAGTTTATATTTATGGACTTTATTTGGAAGGTGCTGGTTGGAATAGAAAACATAATCGACTTTGCGAATCAACTAATAAAGTACTTTACGTTGTTATGCCAGTGATCCACATTTATGCACTTTATAATATAACTGATAAAAGTTCTAAATTATATAATGTAAGTATAATTTATATTGTAATACACTAAGGTACTTACACTTTATGAATAATTATTTCTTTTTAGTGCCCAGTTTATACGAAACCTGTAAGGACATATAATCACTTGGTAACTCCACTTTGGCTTCAAACTGAAAAACCGCCAGATTTCTGGGTGCTTCGCGGAGTTGCATTACTTTGCGATATTAAATGAGATTATATTCTTGAGATAAAAATTATGTATAATTTTAATTAAAAATATATAACGAATGAATGAATTTAATGATATTAATTATTTCTGTACATTGACGCCAATTTATATTTTTTATAAATGCAGTAAATATCATTATATATTTATGATCTGAATATCAAATTTCTTTCAAAAGCAAATATTAACTAGTTTTGAGTACACTATAAACTGACTACTTAATTTACATAAACTGAAATGATGTAATTTCTTTTAGTATTTTTCAAAATACAATTTTTGTACTATGAGTTTATGTAAAATAAAAAGTATAAATATTTATAAAAGATATATATATATATATATATATATGTAATGTATTGATAAATTCAAAATAGTGAATTCAATTTGAAATATATTAATTTATATTTTTATTACACCGATTGTATTGTTAGTTAAATTTATGATTTTCACTGAAATCAATTATATATTTTTTATTCTACGATAACACATTTATATTTATCAGAATTTTATATTTTGCATATAAAATTATATATAATTTCATATTATATTATATTACGCTTTGATAGTTAACGATTTTTCAATAATTTTGTTGGTAGAATATTGTAAGTAAAGTAAATTAAAACACAAGAGCACAGGAATGAATGTAAATTTGCTTACGATAGAGAAAGAATAGAAGAAGAATGAGCGAGAATGGAAGAAGAAGAGAGATAAAAAAAACACATCAATTTTATACCCTGCAAGCGGATCTTATATAGTAAAATCAATTTATTGCGATACCTCAGCGATGATTTAGTGCATTAGTAAAGAGTACGTTATGTATATCCTTTTTAAAAAATTAAATATATTTTACCGATATTTAATTATTATTAATTAATAGCTCTTCAATTATATTAGCAGCATCGTGGCTTAAATTATCAATGTTATGCGAACATAATGTTAATGGGAGATACCAGATGACGTATATGAATTACTGTGAATTCAATTACAATCAAAATATCTTTTCAATTTAAAAATTTTTTCAATGAAATTTCTAAAATATTCGTACGTCAATCTCGAAATACAAATCCTTCTTATACAAATATATCAACGATTCATTTAATACTTATATCTATGAAAAATTGTATTACTACGCTTAATTAAAATAAAACAAAAATATGTTTCGAAGAATAAGCGATAATGAGTGAATTCGATTCTTATTATAAATTAATAGATGTTATAGCTCGTATCAGGCTTATTTAATTTTCTATATACTTTCGATGCAGTTTATATTCGATCAACTGTAGAATTTTATTTTCATTATTTATTTGATTTTCCTTCTTCGTTATTTTCTTCTTTTGTACTTTGTCTTAATTTACTCTTTACTTGTACGTAGTCTTTCCATAAAAACTATATTTACATGATTAATGATTTGGTTTCGAAGAAATATATTTTAATAGAAATATATCTTTATATAGAAATATATTTTGTAGAGAAAAGATTCTCGCTTATGAGAATAAATCTCGAATCATTTTTTTAAACAGTACACTATTGATTATTTTCAGTGCTAATCTGTAAGTAAAGCAATCCTTACCATTTCTTCTGAAACTAATAAAATTTTATTTAGTCGTGCTATTTATGATTACACTAATAATTCTACTATGTTATACTACTTTATAGTTTTATACATTACGAATGCAGATGTATTATATGACATATTTCGATTACGTTATCGAATCTATTTAATTGAAATTCTTTGAAATTATAGTAATTAGCTCATCGATGTATGTACCACTCATTCGTATTTATGAATAGTATTCTTTATCTTTCGATGAATGTTTTACAATAATAATTTTTTTTTTTTTTAATTAAAATAAAAATAATTATCGTTATATTTTATTCGTTGGAGTCGTGCTGCAATATAATTCAAAGATTCGCAACTATAGGAAATCAACGTAATTAAAGAATTGTAAACCGCATTAAAAATATATATTCAAAAATGCAATATAGCAATATGTACTAATATTTTTAACATTTATTGTGTATATATTATTATATAACATAGTTAACTAATATATTTCAAAGTGGGGTTCAATTATTGTTTATGATAATGTTTTGATTAAATAATTATTCGGAGTGTAAGGTTATAATAAATATTTGCAAAATTAAATTTTTATTGATGCTTAATGCTTTTATACGTAATCGTGCTTTGTTAAAGCATTTTAAATAAAAAATAAAAAATGTAATAACGTATAAATGATTATTGATTAAATGAGGATATCGTATGACTAAACTTAATTAGGATCTAACGTCATGGATAATGTTAGGCATAACAACTGAATATATTATTAGATAATTCAGATTCAATATGGTTCCAACGTGACAACAAAAAATTGAAAGTTCAAATGTTACAGTTTTGAAAGACACATAGGCCAATACAGTGAGCACGATTGACTAATGACTTTTGTGTAGTATAAAACGGATAGAAAGTGAAAGAGAGGAGAGAGAGAGAGAGAGAGAGAGAGAGAGAGAGAGAGAGAGAGAGCGAGAAAGAGTTTTTGCTAATGAAATAAAGAAAAGAGTGAAAAAGAAATGAATGCAAGAATGTCATTTGTTATTTCATGAGAACATAAGTTTGTAACAAACCATTTCAGCTACACGAGCATGAATTTATAAGCGTGCAAGTATCGGTTGTTTTCAGTTTTTTTTTTCGTTTCAATATAGTAGACCATTAATTTTTGTCATGAAATTCTTATAATTTTTCACCATTCTAATGAAACTATCCCGGTCTTTATCAATTTTTGAAGAATGTATTTTACAAAATTGATGTCTAGCATTAAGATATTCCTAGATCGAACACTAAGAGACTTTTGATAAATTATAAGGTGTAATTAATTACATTATAGATTAAACTGAATTGATGAAAATGAAAGATTAAAATTTCAATATTTTATATGCTTGATATGAAAATGATTGTTTTTAAAATAATGTTTTAAATTAAAATGTTTTAAACAAAGAGAATTTATATATTCGCAATACCAAATTTATATATTTACTATTTAATGTTAATTTATATATATATATATATATATATATATAATATACTAAATATAATTTAAAAGTTCATAAATTATTCATTGTTATCATTCATAAATTAAATAAGCATTAAATATTTCTATGGCTTTAATAATTTTATTAATAAATTTATATTTAAAATAAATGTTTCTAAATCAATTTTACTGATGTTCTAATGTAATGGTAATAAGTTATGAATTTTTGTCCATTTTCCTAAACACACGTACACTCATATGATGAAAATTAAATTATCTACTATATATATGTATAAGAAAAAATATATAATTAGTGAAATATATTAATGTTTTAAGTATTAATGTATAAATAAAAGAATTATTTTAACCTTATTCTATGAGTTATCTATTTTTTATTTTAATTATTGTAAACATTTGTGATAAATATAATACATATTTTTAATAATTTACAAAAATGTTGATTTAGCATTTATTTTCAAATATTACTTAACCTAGGTAAATATAGAAGCCTGTGCTTATTAAAAGTTTGGATTTCAATATGAAACAAAGATTTTTCTCTTATCATATATCTTTGGGTTTAAAAGTGAGTAATAAGTTGTATTTTAATGTACTATATTCTATCTACACAAAAGGGATGCATTTTGTTTATAACAGTGTTATGAACATATAAAACTTCTATACTAAGAATAGTCATTTACAAAATATATATAATTTAGTTTTTTTGTAAAATTTGATCTGTTTTTAAAATTGATCATTTATCTAATTTTCTATTGATCTGTTCTTTAAAATTATAGATATAAATATTATAAAGCTCTTTAGAATAGGAAACTATATATATATATATATATATATATATATATTATATAAATAGAATAAACAATTTTCATAAACGATAAACTTATATAAATTATATTTATATATTACTCTGAAACAATTCGTGACAACTTTGTCAAAAAAAATTTGACTTTTATTATTCAAAGTATGAGTAGGTAACAAAATAGCTATGCATATTTCTGGTGCACATTAGAAGTAAAAATAAAACATTGGTTTTAGTAGTGTTATTTTTCAAAAATCATGATTAAAAATATATAATCACAAAATTCATGAATTTTAGGCGTATACATATTATTTTTCAAGTACTATTTGGAATACTTTATTCTAAATAAATTAGTGAATAAGGCGAACTTATGTAATTAATTGTGAAGTTGATCGCATTTTTAATTACTTCTCTCATCACTATTATTACATAACGATTAATTAGTTAAATGATTTATTGATATAATTAAAAAAATATTGAAAAATGAAAATATATTTAAAATATGTGTTTAATTCATATACCTTATATGCATTCTTTGGCTTTCAATTGTTTTCGTAAACATTTTGATCTTTAATGAATATAGCATCTTCTTTTTCTTTTATATAAACTACGAACTATTTTACGTAACCATTTTAACCTTCCTTTGCTTTATTTTCTCTATATTTTTTATTACATGCATCAATCTTATCTTTATGCCGAATTTTACAGCCGCTATAAATTTCAGTGAAGCTACTCGATTCCGAACCTTTACATAGAAGGGTTTTGTCGAGGTATATATAGTAATGTAATAGGTTGTGATTTCATATTTTTTTTTGTTTTTTTTTTTTTGTTTTTTTTTTTGTTTTTGTTCATCTATTATTACCAGTACAATATATAATAAAAAAAAAAAGTGTACACCAGCAGAAATTTTAATTATAGAAACGCTAATCTTTACAAATCAAACTCTTATGATTGTTGAATTGATAATGTTAAATGTTTTAGAAAATATAAGCCTGAATTTTTAAATATGTTTAAAAAAGAGAAAATTTTCTTTATTTTTTATACTAAATAGTATTGCATAATCAATTCAATGATTATGAATAGGCTGACATCAAATTCAAAATTTTCAAAAGCATGGGCTTATAAAGTTTTAAAATGATATCGATATATGTTATAGTATGAAATACAGTGATTATTCTGTATTATGATTATTAAAGTTAGAGTTAAATATTAAAGTTGCAATTAAATTTCAGAATTTGTGCCTTTAAATCTTTTGAAGATTTGTACTGATAAATAATTATAATTTATAAAAAAAATTAATAAAAATACACGTATTAAAGACAACATATTGCTACAAAAACTATAGATTTAAATGGAATTGATACTTGTTTCGTGTTTATTAAACTTACTATTATACATAAGAAAATTAACAATAATATTGTTGATAATATCTAGTGAAATAATAAATATATATTTTAATCAATGTGCATTATAAATTTCACTAGACAATATCGGATAATTTTTTACAAATCTGAATATTTAATAGGTAATGTATTAATAAATATTAACTAATTGAAATAAATATATTCTCTTAATACATAATAGAAATTTTATATATTTATATATAATTGTAAGATTTAAAGAATTAAATTTTATATGCTAGTCTTATTGCTTTTTTATTTTCATTAGTGATTTTATATTGTAATTCGATAACGAACTAACGTAGAGAAAATAACATTACTAAAAATAAGTCAATTGAACTATAATATCATTAAATACAGTTATTGATGAATATATTAACTGGTAATACTAATTTTTCAATTAACAAATTAAATGTCACTTTTAATTACTTGTGAAATTATACAAAAAATTTGTATCGGTTAATTGTTATTTGTATAAATTTTTAACTTCTCAATTCTAAATTTATAAAAATGTTTAATTATAAATTTGCTAAATGAATTATAGACATTTTTAATGAAACAAATAAAAGTGTTATAATATATAAATGTTCTGTTAGCATAGCTTTTCATAAAAGCACAAATTCATTTAATAATTCTGTGAAGCAAGTTTAATATATAATCATATAATAGTAAATTATTTCCTTACTCTAATTGCAAAATTAAAAAATAACTACATACTTTACTATATTATAATAATTATCGAGTTAAGTCAAGCAAGTGTAATAAATTATTGACATTAAAATATATATGTTTAATATTAATTTAAGGTATTCGTTATACAGTAAGTGATAATCTAAAATAAGTGAAAATAAAAATAAATGTAAAATGGCCATAAATTTTTTGTTTTATTGTGAAAAATGAATAGCTTGAACTTAAATTTCATTTTAACAGATGTTAAAAAATAAAAATATATCGATTGCGACTGATAGATAACGCGTTGTAACTGACATCCAAATGAATTGTTATGATTACTAATTGAGATTCATTTCTTAACTTCCGTAACTGCATATCAATAAACTATAAAGTCAAATAAAAAAGCATGTATTTCGTACATGAAACTGTTTGGAATTCCATTCACCACTATGACCACCGGTTTAATGGTATTGGGGGGGGGGGATGAGTGAGAGGTTAATGCATAAATTCAATTAAACATAAATATAATATATCGGAATTATATTACAATAAACAATAAATTTTTTTTGTTTTTTTTTTGTTTTTTGTTAGGTAATTCAATCCTCAACATTCCGCCCGTCATCAGCACTATAATTGATGATTCTCGTTGTTTTATTGAATGGGTAGTACTGCTAACTTATGAATTGCCCTTACCATCGTCGTGGATGAAGTCTTTAGTGTGACTACTCTGGTGAGACCGTCCCCGCCTGGATGAATCTCAATAACTCTGACGAGTGGCCACATGCAAGGGGATAATCATTCGTCTGTTACAAGCACAAGTGAGCTCACGTGGATATCGTTTCGTGGGTGGTGCCATTTTGAGATTGCCAGTTGTTGTTGCAAGTACTGCATCGACCACTGTGACCAAAACCATCACAAGTCTCTTAGTGATGGTTCTGGGATTGTGATAGATGAGTTCCTCATTAGGAAGTGTCCGGGTGTTAAGGCAGAGATATCTTCGGGATCATCGTTTATGGGTTCTAGTGGCCTTGAATTTGGAATGGCTTCGCTTTGGGTGAGCAGTGTTGTGATTTCTTCAAAGGTATCTTTTCTCTGATCATTCGCCTTAAGTGGAATTTGATGGATTTGACCACTGCTTCCCATTTTCCCCCCATGTGAGGCGCAACAGGTGGGTTGAATTCCCATTTAAATGTTGTCATTCGATGGCGAGGGTTCTTGCTTTCGCGATTTCTGCCAGCATCGTGCGCTTTGTTATAATGTTGGAATCTTGGTAAGGAGTCGTTAAGAATGAGAAGGTGTCGGCATGTGGGCTCCAATTGAATCCAAGTATTTTTGTTTTTCCCCTATCTCCTTTATTGCCGTAATGCGGCACCATTACGTCTTAGCTTTCAGTGTGAGCTCGCTGGATAGTAATGCTGGCTTGGCGCTACGAGTCCTGCTAGCATCTGCTTCAGTGGAACTCGTCGACCCTTTCTTCTCTGGATCTAGTATGTTCTTGATGTTGAATCAATATCCTAGGAGAAGAATCAGTTAACTGTTTTGCCAGCGAGATGATTCCTTGTTAAATTACGCTTGGCGTTGTAGCGGAACAAATATCGGTAATGGTGGTTTGAAACAGCAAGATTTTTAATAAATTTAGATAAACTTAATAAACTTAGATAAATGATACGTCCTTTCATGTGTTAACAACGAGGTAATGCATTAGCTCCACTATCCGGCACGAAGGACCAAATGTTTGGAATTCCAGCCACCAGAATGGTCCGAAGACAAAGCTGGTTGCATTAGACCGTACCACCGGTTTAATAGTGGAGAGGGGGGGATGAGTGAGTGGTTACTGCATTAATTCAGTGTAAACACAATTGGTTTTTAGTGACTTTTATTTAAGATTATGTTACATTGGTAGTTGTTTTTACCAGTCGTACTGACAATTGTTGAGTTCGTCGTGATTCCAACAGTTGGCCATAAACTGTAGAACGTCGTCCGGGAGTGCAAGGTAAAAACTGGGCTGGTTATACCGGGCACGCTATATTGTTCTTTATTAGGGAGAAAATCGCAAGAGTCGCGAAACCATAAGCGCGCTCATCGGCGATTATTAGTGGAAAGAGAATCGCGAGAATGAGTTAATGGGGACTATCTAACATTATCGACGCAGGCCCTCTTCTGTATTCTGATAAGAACCAAGTCACAGAGGCGTGACCGATAATATCGACGCTGTGCCGCAGTAATGAGTGTGTGACGTAAGGGGGGAGGGGGAGGCACCAGACAGTACCGGCGCCCTCTTCAGCGGTCTGATAAT
This sequence comes from Ceratosolen solmsi marchali, assembly GCF_000503995.2. Classification (NCBI taxonomy): domain Eukaryota; kingdom Metazoa; phylum Arthropoda; class Insecta; order Hymenoptera; family Agaonidae; genus Ceratosolen; species Ceratosolen solmsi. The sequence continues at coordinate 14,916,724 of NW_011948414.1, forward strand.
AATCAAGTTGCAGGGGCTTGACCGATAGTGTCGGCGCTGAGCCGCAAGATATAATGTGTGATATCGATAATTTGCTGGAGATGCCAGTCTATGTCGTCGCCCTCAAAGCGGTCTAACTATAGTCACGTTGCGGAGGACGCAGCGATAACTGGCCAGCAATAGATAATTACTAATATAAATAAATGAGTATATCTTGCACGGATTCCCCTAGACGTGTAAAACTTTTCACTGTTATGACTTGCACTAATTTCACTTGAGTTATTTAACAAGACTAATTTTCTCCTCCATTCGTTGCTCCTCATGTATGATTACGTAAATTTAGCGCTGTAATTCCTGGAAACGCTGAAGACTATCGGAAATTAAGCTTTAGTACGTTCGAGAATCTTCTTTTGTTGCTATGCGGACATAGCACGCGGCTTAAATTTACATCGAGAATTTTCGTAACGAATAATTCAAATATTACGCCTTAATATTGATATAATGTATCGGAATCGTATTATAATAAACAATAAATTTTTTATCGTTGGATAGTTCAATCCTGAACAAATAGCATAGAATAAAGTTTTGAATAAATATTTCAATCCATTTTCAATCTTGAAATTACATTCTCCAAATTAACATATAAATAATAAATAATAATAAAAGGCCTGTTACAAAAATTAACGAAGAACAACTAAACAACTAAATGGATAATTTAAGAGGTACCTTGCAAAATCAACATCAAACCTTGATACACCATCGAACTATTATTAATATCTTTAAGTACAGCAGACCAATAATGAAGATCTTATTATGTAAGGGCTTATTTGAGGCAAAAACCCTTCAGCTTATCAATCAGAGTCATGCTATACTAATCGCGGGATATCCAAATATTGTATAAAATTTCACTCAATTTAATCAATTTTATGATTGACCAGTATATATTAGCATATTTTATAGCATTCATACAAAGAGTAAGTGGAGCTATTTATTCTTCTAATAAATTGATTAAACTACCTTATATTGATATTACTTGATGATATAGAAAACTAATATTAAAAACTGTCGTGTAAATACATTTATACTTTTCATTAAATTATACATAATAAAAAAATCATTTCAATGAATCCTTACAATTTAATTAGGCACAACAATATATCCGTAACTAACAAATTTTCCTCTAATAAATTGTCTTTTCGAATAATCCTAGAATGTCCTAATAAAAATTAATATGCCCGATACAATTCATTTGAAAAAATTACTACATTTTTATGTCACCGTTATAGTTAATAACAGATCAAATGTCTTAGATTCATTTAATTTATCAAATGTAAAATTTGTTGTATAATCACTTTAAATAAATTTTCAAAAAATTAATCAGATGATTAATAATATATTTAATGCAAAAAATATAAATTATTACGTATAAAATGTATGTATAAAATGTAAAATTGACATAACTTGCGTACTGAAGACTTAAGTTTTTATGATGCATATGAGCATTGTAAAAGTAAGATTAAATAAAAATTAAATAAAAAATTAAGAAAAAATAAATACAGAAAAAATAAATAAAAACATAAATACATTAAAAATTGCTCAATGATATCGAATTTATAAATTAAAATAATAAAAAAAAAAAAAAGATATTTGCACCAAACATTACTAATGAAATAACACTTTAATAAATAAATATTATTGTTATTTTACCCATAAAACTGTTAAAATATTTTTACATATAATAACGGCTTAATTAAATAGTTAATATTTACAATAGTATTTTACAACTACATAAATTTCAATTTATAGTTACAAATTAAATGAAATATATGTATTATTTCGTAAATGATTAATTTATTATTATTAAAAAAAAAAAATAATTAAATTTTAGAAACAACTTTCATTATAAAACAATAAAATTCAATTAATTATATGAATTAAATAGAATGATTATAAAACTATAGTATAAAATAGGATGATTATATAATAAATGTTAAAAAAAAAATACAAAGGTAATAATAATGCAGTATAAAATATAATTAAAACTTATTAATTTCGGCATTAAAAATCAAATACTAATATAATTTTATATGAGATCTTCTCACTTTACAATCCAAATATGTTCGTAACATAATGTACGTACAATTTTAGTAGTAATTTGTAGTTTGTCAAAAAACAAAGCTGACATGCGTATCTCAATATAGAGAAGTATCATATAAATAAACAAAATTAACAATGAAGTTAACCATTAGTACTTCTAACAAAAAAATCATCTGACCGCTATAAATCACCAACTTGCTATTATAAGCTATTCTGAAGATTCATTTATATGTGTTAAAGCATACCTCCATTTCCTTCCCTAAACTTTTAATGACTGTAAACTGGCTTCAAAGTTTTAATCTTAGATGTAACTTCAAAAGCTTATTACCACAGTTTATGATGAATGCTCTTGATAATATTATCCTAAAAGTCTTATATTTTTTAATGGTATAATTTTTTAATCTGAAATTTTATAAAAAAAATTTTTTCAACAAAATTTAAACAGCTTGATAGACAATATTTTATACGTATAATTATCAAAGCTTAGTATCAATTATCAACAGTTACAACGTAACATAAAATTCTGTTATGCAAGGATAAATAGAATTGCAGATATAAGAATAACGAGCCCAATGATTCATAATATTATTTTAACATTTGCGTAATTGAATTATTCTCTATTAATTATAATTTTCTCTAATTATTTTATTATTTATTATCAAAATATTGACTACATGACAAATATTTTTATTACAATGAATCATTAATAAAAGTCGCTGATATTATTATTATATTAAACGAATAATTATCTATAATATATATTTTTCTAATGAATGAATTTTTTATACATCAATTTATCTATTCATATATCATGAATTTTTGTATACTAATAAGCATCAGAGATAAAGCGTTTATTTTGTTTTCTTTCCACTTTTCAATCGTGTGAAATTTACTATGAAATTTTATTAATATATTGTATCAACTCAAAATTTATATCTCAGTATATGTCAATCTTATACTAATGACTTGTATTTAATAAAATTATAAAGAGAAGATTTTCCAACTAAACGAAACGGCAGAATTAAAAAAAAAAAAATCAAATAAAAACGAATATAAAGAATACTATTTTTTGTATTAATTAGAATAATTTTAATTCAATTTACACAACACTTGTTCTCAATACTATAATTACATATTTATAAAGATATATTAATTTAAAAATCGTAAATATTATTTGTTTCAAATTTTGTTATAATATTAGTAATGTTATTGTTATATATTTTAATATTATTTGTACAAAATTATATAATCTACTAAGAGATTATTAAAATCATAAATTTTATTTGTCATAAATTTATATAAAGAATAAAGAATAAAAGTAGAATGATATAATGATATAATGTGAAATAGTATATGTAAAATAGAATATATTAATTACGAGAAATTTCATTTCATTTCTTTAATGCTTTGATATAAAATAATAATAGAATAACAATGATATATTCTATTACTTATTTATTATTTATTATCAAATAATCAAATAATGTATAGTTTCTACATGCGCCACTTTCATACATTCAAGATATTCATTGGATATTCAATCATTGTACTCAATTATTAAACAATTAATTAATAATGAATTTAAATTATTCTTAGATTACAATACTAAAGGCAAAATATATTAATACACACCAATGGGAGATTACCGGCGTAAATTGTAGATGAGATTCAAAGCATTGAAAATGATGTAAACACTTAAAAATAGTCTTAGTCAATACTCAGAGGAATAATTACATTTATAAGTATTTGATGTAAATAGATTTTCTATAAAATTATATTTGTACATGTCATACAATTACATTTATATATGAAATATTTAAATAAATAATATAATAATTATACTAATATTATTATATTAGAGTAACATTTAAATAAGTTAGTCGCCATTGAAATAAGTAAAAAAATTATAATACAAAAACGGTATTTTCACTAGAAATAAAATTTTGAGTACCGAGTTAAAAGCTGCTGGCAATATGCCAATTTCTTTCAAGGTAATATTGACAGAGCTATTAAATATTTAACATTATCATTTTGCTATTAAAAATTTTTATAATAAAATTTGCAAAATGAGGCCAAATAAAAATATTGAGGCATATTATTAAATTACTGCTACAAAGTATTTATAATTATTATTTTATAATAGTTTTTTTGGCGTATTTTTATAATTTTTTAACATAATTTTATTATATTTTATTATACATTTACAACTTTTCAAAATGCTATACATTAAGTATTTTTATTTGCGTAATTTTTTTCTATGTTTACAACTTATATAATACATTAAGAAAAATTAGAAAAAATTTAACTAAAACAAACTTACGTCTAACGCGCATACAGTCAAAAAGCCAAGATCTGAAAATATTTCTGTTATAACTGGAAGCATTGCATAAATGTTGAGTGAGATAGAAAGTAGGATTCAATCGAGTAATTTAATACCATTGAAAGTACAAAAATTATAAATTGTGTAGCACATAGTACTTCAGCTTAATCTTTGGCAAAATCAAGAATTTTACGATATTCAGTGTACCGGACCTTTATGCTACTATGTTATTATCCAAGATAATGAAAGTATACTCTTTATTTAAATATATACCTAATAATATTTATGTATATAGTAAATATTATTATTATTTTATTTTTTTTACAACTATTGACCGTTATAATATTATTGTTGTTAAAGGAAAGGTATAAATAAAAAAATTACTAAAACATCCGGACCACATTATATCATTCTCAGTATTCAGTTCCTTAAAGATTCATTTTAAGAATCTCACTTTAAGAATCAATAAGCTAATAAGGGGAAAAAAAGAAAAATAAATTGATTTCTAATCCGTGATAGAACCGCCTAGGTAAGAAAAAATGAAAGAAAGAAAAAAATAATGAAATATAATTGATTTACTTTTTTACGTTAAATTTTTTAAATGTTTTCATGTTAATAAATTGTAGTATTGCTTCTATGACTCTCAAATGTATTTATTTCACTTAATTCCCCATATCCTATTACTTCTACAAGCGCTATATAACATTATGTTTCAACACATTACTGAGCTATTGGAACTGAAGCAGACAAGGAAACAAGTGCAGAGGCTTTTACTAGATAAAACGAATGAGAGACCAGGTGAGTCCGAGTGCACTGCGCTTCATTAGAAGAGGTAAGGAAGCGTATACTCTCATGCAATAATTACTAGAAAATAATTACTAAAATTTTCAATACATAGTTAAAATTTTTTCATTAAAATGATTATTTTTATTCATAAAATTATAATCAATTTATCTAACATAAATTTTCTTAATATTTTATATTATTTTATCATGTCTAGCATAGAAAAGCAATTTTCAGTTATGATCATTTGATTTCGAGGACAGGTTGACGAGATAAATACATTTAGCTTTCAGTAAATTAATTAGACGAATAATTTTCCTAAAATTTCCAAAAACTACAACAAAGTCTTCAATTACACTTCCAATCAAATAAAACCACTTGTTTTTTGTTTTTACTGATAATAATTACTATTTTATCCAACACGATAAAAATGCAAATAATTTGCATCTATTAATATTATTTATACATTTATAATAATTGATAATAAAAAACCAAATAATAAGATTTTACAAACTATTCTTAGTTGTGAAATTTTCATTTAATAATAATTTATGCGAATTAAAATTTTTGTAATAATTTTGACCATTTGTATACTCGAAATATATTGATAATTTTTATTTCCTTAAACAAAACTTATTTATAAAAATTTTTAAATAATTAATTTATTAAAATCTAGTTTTTACCTTTTGCTATGATTATTAATTATTATTAGCTAATAGAGAGAATCAAAGCATAATTATTGGTCTAATGAATTGACAGATATTAGATTTAATGATATATTCATTAACGGAAATTAATTAACCTATCATTTTCAATTGAAAGAAAAAAATCAAGATATAATGATGTTGTATAGGGGCTTGATTGTAGAATTATAATCTGCGAAACTTGTTGAATCTTATTTGTATCAAATTTTATATACCAATTGAAGTTCCAATGCTAGCTAACGAATCAAATTACAATGATCAGAATGATTTAATATAAAAAACAATTTACTTTATGAATTGATTGAATGAAATAATTAATTATAAATTAATAAGTTAGAGTTCATCATTTTTTCAAAAATACCTTATAAAAAATTCTTCTACTCTCTCTCTCTCTCTCCCTTACACTACCTGTCTCTCTATCTCTACTATGGTGATTTAAATTACAGGAAAATAGTTTATCTTATACGAATGACAACAAAATTGCTGGGAATAAAATAATTACAATGTAACTGAAAAAGTAAAATTGATATAATTATAAAGAAAATATAGTTATTTCAAAGTAGCGAGTAACATTAGTCTATCTACAACTTGATTAATAGGAATAATAATAAATTATTTAAAAAATTTTATAAATTGTTTAATAGTTATTTATTATTTGGATAACTAAAATTTCGAATCTGAACTAATATCGAGAATCCCCATATATTAACAAATATAATATAATCCTATTGAATTGAATCCTAACTCTATATTTTCTATTAAAATATGCTTAAAAATATCTAAATTAAAAAAATTTTTAATTTATTTATATGTAAATACATGTAATAATAATATATAGTTATATAAAAGCTCTCTTGTCTGTACTATATATATATATATATATATATATATATATACATATGCTATATCTATCGATATATACATGTGTAAGTGCATGCGTGGATATTATTTCTAGTTTCAAAAGAAGTTATTTTGGTAACTATCGTTCATTGGATAAAGTCAATAAATAGAATTTAAACAAATACATATTAAAATAAAAAAGATTATAAAATAATAAAATTAATATCTAGTGTATACTTATGAAAAGTATAGAAAAATTATATAATAAAATAGACAATTATAACAATTGTATTAAATTTACTTGTACATTTACTAAATACAGTGATTAATGTTCATTGTCCTTATTATTGGTACTAATTACTATTAATAACATTATCCTTGCAAAGATGTTTTCTTATGGTCTGCGTCATTTGATAGTACTCAATACTTAATATCGTAAACATGTATTCTCTCATCCTTTATCGTTTGAATCATGCTCCTTTCTTGCTTAAACTTTGAAATAGCTTTACCGTATCTTGTAGTTGTAGCTACGACCAATAATCTGCTGAAATTATAATAGTATTATAACACTAAATCAAGTCTATACTTATGAATCCGGCTAATGGGACGTATTCTGCGTGTAACCAAAGGTAGTTAACTTATAAGCTAATAACTTAATAATTATATCAATTAAATGGTATTATGTAATTTATTCTAAAAAATACATTAAAATAAATAAATCAATTACACCAAGTATTTATAAATACTTCATAGTTTTATGTTAAACAAGAAATATTGTTGAAAAATGTTGACATTTAATTATACAAAATTAGTGTTATTTATTTTTATATAATAAATGATATAAAATAAATTTCATTCGAATTAATATACTTTTTCATAACTGTATTGAAGCTTAAGCTTAAACTTAACTTTACTCGATTGTAAACATTATTTCATAAACGATCATTTATTATGGCTATATTTACTTGATATTTGATTGCTAACAAAAAATTATAACGAATGCTATTAATGACACAATATTAAAAATTGTATAAAATATTTTAATAAAACAAACGTAGACAAATATTAATATCGAATATACTAGTCCTATAATTTAATATATATATATGCATATGTGTGTGTGTGTATAAATATGTGTATATTAATTACTAAAATATGTTACTAATTATTATCATGTGCGTATTATATATATATATATATATATATATATATATATATAAATATAAATGTAGTTAGCAGATATAGATTTTATAGTTATTAATATTAAATAGTACAATGAAATCATTTGAAAGCATGATAAAACATAAAATTATAATTTACGTGTTTGAGAATAAGAAATGTAAAATAAAAAGTTTAAGTTCTCGGCACGTATTAAGATTCAGTGTGACGAAGAAATAAATAGAACATTAATATTCTGTAATTTTTAATTCAAGACAACAACCTATTAATAATACATAAACATCGAACGAGTTTCTGGTAACAATTTGAAACTGGAAAAGGGTCGATATAGAAAAGGCAAACTTCTTAGTCAATGCAAGTTCGTGACATGAATAATGTTTTATTACTCCCTAAAATTATTCTCAACTGACATACGAAAGAAAAACATTTTTTCTTCATAATTTACATAATTTGTATTTAATTTTATTAACTTATGTTAAAAATAATATGATTAAATATCCAGAGAAAATACATTTACAATACTTTTTTTTTTTCATTTTCTTTTATTTTTATTCGTATTTAGTAATAATAACGACTTCTAAGAAAATAAGTTAACATAAATTTATTTAAATCAAACACACCAGTATTTTACAATATGAATATATACAATATGAAATACCTTTATAGGTTATCAAAATTTTCAATATCCACGTATTTAATATTTGAATAAATGATTAATAATAAGTAATTATGTATTGTGAAATAAGTAATAATGATTTTTCAAAACCAACTTTTGTCTAAGCATTACTATTAAAACATAAATTACTTAATTTCAATTATATTAGATTAAATATAATTTCATAAATATTACACATACATTATAATAATTTTACAATTTTCCAACGTAATTATTTTGATAATGATTGATGATTTGATCTCAAAACATAATTTTACTATATTGCTGTCCAATGAAATAAAAATTTAAATAAATTAAAAATTATAAATTCTTAAAATAGTATCACAAAAATGTTATTAAAATATAATAAAATTATCAAAATACAAAATAAAGGAATATGTTAAATTAAAAACTTAATCATAAGACAGATATAATAGTTTGATAAATTGATTAATTAATTACGAATAATAATGATATTCAATATCATCATTAATAAAAAAAGTCTAGATTTTCAAAAATATAAGACAAAATTTTTAACAATTTTATTTATTAATATGTTTTTGAATTATAAAAATATATTGGTTAGAAGCTATACAATTTTTCATAGAGTCATTTATGAACATTTAGTTTGTTTGAATGTATATTTAGTTGAAATGTAATTATTTTGTATATTTATTTTATAATTTAACTATGATACAAATGATTTGAAATTTCAATAATTAATACGTAAATAACAACTTGTTCGAATAAATCAAATCACTAAAATTGAAGCTAACCGAACTTTGTAACTCTATGAAAATAATAATAATTAATTAAATATTCATTAAAATAATAATTTATTCTCATGTAATTATATATGTTCTATAATGTTTTTAAAATTATTATTAGTTAATAAAATACATTTTTAGATAGATAGAAATATTAAACTCCAATCATTGTGATATTTAAATTTTATATTTATATACAAATTTTATTATTTTATTTTATTAGTAAAATTTATATATATATATATATATATATATATATATATATATATATATATATATATATATATTGAATTATGACATTAAGTGATTTTACTATTTACAATTAAAACTTTTAATTATTTTTTAATGTATTAATTTATTTTTCAAGATAATTAAAAGTTGAAAGAATTTTCTATTATTTACTTAACAATCAGTTCTATAATCATTAAAAATATCTTACTATTTTTGTATGTCATTTAAGATTATTAATTTATTTTTATTGAATCAATTAAGTAGATATAATTTTTTGTTAGGAAACCAATCTAAAATTTATATCCATGCGTTATACTTCTTACTGTTAATTTATTTCGAATTATACATCATTCATAAATCGCTATTATCTACATATGTTTATGTGTGAATTGCAATTTTTCTAATTATTTTAGCAATTTATTCATAAGAAAATTTAGGAAACAATATTTGTTACGACATATCCTATTTTTTTTTTTTCTATCATGTTACCTTTCTAGAATTTAATAAGTTGTAATAACTTTAAAAGTTATTAATTGTAAATAATATCTTCTAAATTGCTATAACCACGAATAAAAACTTTTAGATTCAGTAAGAAATCTTTAAAGGCACTCTCTAAGCTCAATATTATTGTAATTAGCCTTTGCGGTAATCGCTTTCAAGATTAAATATATCCTTTTAATTTGATAATAAAATTCACTTTCGATTTGTACTAGAATTTTACCTTAAATTCATTAGCCTTTTTCTAACGCTTTTTGCATTTACATACGCAAATTGGAAGATATAATTTTGTCTACAAAAGCTGGTAACAAAGTCCTTATATTTGGATAAGTTGCATATTAACTTGTATAACTTCTAACATTTAAAGACCATCTCATCAGAAGACCATCTTTGAAGTTTCATCACTCAATCAACTTTCATTTTTTAAGGCAGCGACAACGATAGATAGTCTTCAATATATTTCCAAAACTACTGGATTAGCATTCTAACTCTCGGGACTGTGCATATTAATTGATTCCCATATCTATTTCCCATGCTCAAACTGCAAGTATTGATTAGACTCGTTTTTATATTCTTTTACTCCGTGCACTACGTCTGCAGCAGCCTTCGCTCCCAAATCTCCCTAAAAGGGCATTCGTTTCCGTATACATTGCGACTTTAAAATAGTTATCAATGGAGCCATACACCTCTTGCAGGTTTACTATATCTCCATATAATTCTTAGTTCGAATTAATGTTAAACTCTAAGTAAGGTAATTTAAATACTATTATAAAGTAATCACAATAAAGTAACTATTACAAAGTAATCATAAGTTCGCCACAAAATATTATTAAATATATTATACTTTGTAATACATCTGATTTATAAGATTCTCTCATTGTACAAAATATCATTAAAATAAATTAATTTCATTTCGCCGTATAAATGCGTAACTCATATATTAACTCTCAACGCATGTGACACAAGAATTATAATCTAACCATTAATATGATTTAGACGATCATAGAAAGATAAACGGACTAAATCTTGATAAATACACGGGTCTATGATTGTTTAAATAATATATATATATATATATATATACTAGGCGCGCAAGCGTATACATACACAAAAAGAGTTTCATAATTTATACAATATAGATAGTTGTTTTATTTCATTTAAGTTCCTACAAACGTTTACTCCAAATAATTATCAAATCGTATTATATAAGTAAAGGAGACACATTCAACAAATATTCATACGTTTATTAATTTATAAATTAATTTATAAATAAATGTTATATTATAAATTAATTTATTATATTGTATATTAATATTAATTACATTATAAATTGATTTAATAATGTTGATATATAAAAAATATTAGAAACACGTATATAATTGATACTAAAACATAATGTACTTACAACAATTAATAAATTTGTAATATTTGCAATATTATATTTTCAAATTTTAAGTGCAGTAAAATTCTAATTGAAATTAAATTTTTTTAGTTACGATTGGTGGAGCTATTTGATTATATTATATTATATACGAAATAGACAAAAACAAAAACAAAAACAAAAACAAAAAAAAACAAAAAAAAAACAAAAAA
>NW_011948414.1:14928398-14934288 GCF_000503995.2 Ceratosolen solmsi marchali
AAAACAAAAAAAAAAAAAAAAAAAAACAAAGAAGATACAATGAAATTTTCCTATGAGATATTTCGTTAATTTAAAAATGGAAAATTAAAATCAATCGTCATCTTTGTAAGAAAAACTATGTCCTCGTTTCCTTATACCTACCTACAATCAACCATCATGACTACTTTAGTACTTGGGTTAGTATTTTCCGTATTTAGCTGTGCCCATAGAAGTGTCGACTATGTACAATATTATACTACAAAACTTTGAAGCAAACTCCTTTATTCCAGAGAAGAATATAGCTAGCGACGTGACATACAAAACCACAATTCTGCACATGTATCAAGCTGTCCACGACCCGTTCTCTAATTTGCATTTCAACGCTTGCCTCCCGTCCATTATTACCAGTGGAACAGCTTCGTTGAATTTCACAGACACATTTCGACCATTCTGACTCTAACTACCCTCTTTCAAACTCTTCGCTATTCACATTCTCTCGAACTTCCACTGCTATACCCCCTGCCTTTTTCTTCTACCGCGCAGTTTCTTTTATTCATATTATCTTTTTCGAGATTTTTAATTTTTAATTTAATTCTATTGGTTTATATTATTATTTCTATATTCTTGATTTTTGTTCGAATGTAATGTAATTAATTACCCTGTTACTATTTTTTAAAAGTATTTTATTATTCTATCCGTTTAATTGAATTATTTTGAAGTCATATTATAGTTTAATATTTCGTATAACATCTTTAAAACTTTTACAGATTTTATTTTGTAATTTAATAACGTAAGTCAGAGGTGTGTTTACATTTATATTCGCTTTAATCCTTCGAGAAGTAATTATTTATTCAAATTATGTATATTTTCAGGATATCAAATGTTTTAAATACAAATATTTGGACGAATACATTATCGTCAAATTGAATTACTTAATGTTTTATCATTAAAAACATTAAAAATATGCAAGTTTTAATATACTAATATTTCTTATATTTAATAACATTAATATAAATAAAATTACGTAACTTAATATTACGGCAATATCCTTGTCAAGTTATTTCATTATAAAATATAAATTATATTTTTTAAATTATTCATAGAAAAAATCAGTACCATCCAGATAATGGAAGAAATCATAAAAACTGTTTTGATCTAGACTTTCAATCGATAATGTCACTTACGAAGAATTAATAAATGCGAGGCTCACGTATCCAAGAAAATATTGAAGAAAAGGAAAGTTAAAAGCAATAATCAAGCATGAATGCAAATATTGTAAAAATAAAAAGGATATATTGAAAAGTTGTTAAAAGCTGACAAAGAAATAAGGTGCAAAAGAAAAAGCAAAATAAAAGAAGGAGCAAATAAATAGACATTGCTGTCAATGAGCGACGATACGAGAGGAATAGTGAAACGCGAAAAGGAGAGAAAAAGAAATAGGCGCATGCAAGTACGTACGCGTTACAGCGATAAAATTTGTATTGCATATTCTCTCCAGCGGAATATTCTTACTAAGCATATTGGTATAGTGGATTCTCAGCACCTTCAATACAATCGACGTTTGTTAATAAAAAGATGTACAGGTGACTTTTCGCTTTTTTAAATGCATTTCTTATTTTTTACGAGCACGTACGTACACCTTTTCAGATATAATCTCCTCCTTTCAACTATAAGTCAAATTTCGCTACCTCCATGGGCAATTGGACCGGTTATTTGACCTGCATTTTAAGCAACCGGCATAAAACCTCACGAGGGAACGCAGGAAGTACCTATTACCTGCAATAAAATACATATAATGTGATCTGTACAGGTAGTTAATAACTGCGATGAAAGGCAAATATAATACGCTTGTATGATAAAATCCTTGCAGACGATAAAGGTTTTTTAATTATTCAATTTGCTACTTAATTTATTAAATATTTTTTCTACTTAATTTTACAAACAAAATACGTATGTTTTTGTAAAAGTATAAAATACTTTCAATACGTTATTATTATTTAAATTTAAAAAAATTCTGATTTAATTACAAATTTAATATACAAACAATTAGTTAAAATTAAGAAATCCAAAGACATAATGAATCATTAATAATATATACTCTTTATCAATTTGAAAACAATATTAATACAGAAAATATTTTATTTTTATAGTAAAAAAAACAAAACATAGTTTCTGTTCAGGATTGAACTATCCAACGATAAAAAATTTATTGTTTATTATAATACGATTCCGATACATTATATCAATATTAAGGCGTAATATTTGAATTATTCGTTACGAAAATTCTCGATGTAAATTTAAGCCGCGTGCTATGTCCGCATAGCAACAAAAGAAGATTCTCGAACGTACTAAAGCTTAATTTCCGATAGTCTTCAGCGTTTCCAGGAATTACAGCGCTAAATTTACGTAATCATACATGAGGAGCAACGAATGGAGGAGAAAATTAGTCTTGTTAAATAACTCAAGTGAAATTAGTGCAAGTCATAACAGTGAAAAGTTTTACACGTCTAGGGGAATCCGTGCAAGATATACTCATTTATTTATATTAGTAATTATCTATTGCTGGCCAGTTATCGCTGCGTCCTCCGCAACGTGACTATAGTTAGACCGCTTTGAGGGCGACGACATAGACTGGCATCTCCAGCAAACTATTTGTATTATATTATTATTACGAGATATAATGAGAAGAGTGAGGGCCTTAACGAATAAGAGTCGAGTTGCAATACCAGAAACCTGTTCAGCAGCACAACCAAGAACAAGAAGGTGAGCCAAGATATATCACTCTTCGGACACACGATCGACAAACTCTCCCACGAAACAACAAATGCGTATATTGTCAACAGCAATACTCCATAACCACAATTCGAACAATTAGCATTCCCGGCCAAGCTTCGTTTCAGAAAAAAACCATCAACTATACTACACCTGCTTGGAGCCTCACCCAAGCTACGCATGCGTGTCAGACAATAAATGCGACAGATGTCAAAAACGACACCACACATTATTACATAAAGGTCAAAACCTAACTACAAGGACACCGTCCAGCATCACTGCGCTCACTAGCTGATAAGACAGTGCAACCGTCACTACAACTACTCCATTGATTGTAAAAACTCTGCTCGCCACGGCATTGGCTAGAATAACTACCGCATCGATCACACTACAAGCTCGGCTTCTTATTGGCATAGGTTCTGAAATCACGTTCGCCTCAACGGAGTTAATCACAAGGTTAAATTTACAACTGCAACATTCCGTCATCAGTGTGCAAGAAATTGGAGGTATTTCGTCAGCAAAAACACAAAGCCTCGCCCTATCAATTCATTTATTGAAATTCCATAGTCAAAGTTCAAACTCACGTTCTCAAAACATTGAGAGTGATGTTATCGTCATGCGAAACATGGGGTTTAGGATGGCGACACCTTAAGGATTTTACACTTGCCGATCCACAATATCTTATCTCAAGACAAGTGAACATTGTGCTCGTTTCAGACATCTATGGACGGGTCGTTCAGCCCAACACCATCTCTGTCTCTCCTTCAATGCCCATCGCGCACAATTGGCCGCATTTGGATGGCTAGTAGTTGGTCCGATCAACCTAACTCACAGCAGAACGTCACTGCCACTCACAACACATGCCTGATGAGCAGTGGCGCGAGGACCAGTTCAAGAGAACTCGCTCAAGAGACCTCACTGGACGCTACACGATTCATTTACCACTTAAGGCATCAACCGAGGTCCTCGGGAATTCGCACAACATCGCTCATCACTGCCTACAAAGCCTAATGACGCGCCTTACAAGAGACGAAAACTATCGCCCAACTGTATCAACAATTTGCGATCGTTGAATACGAATACAAGGACCTCCATCACACGAAGCGAGCCCCGTCCTTGTCCCATCCTAACAAGATCCACTACTATTCGCAGGACTACAAGAAAATTAAGAGTAATATTCAATGGATCCAGTAGGTCCAGTTCAGGCATATCAATCAACGACTTTATGCACATTGGATCCAATTTGAGCCCCACCGAAATGACCGACCCATTGAAATCACCGACGTGCTGATCTGAATACGCACAGACAAGTACCTTTTTTCCACGGATATTACTAAGATGTACAGGCAAATCAAAGTTCACAAGGATTACTGGGACTTACAACGAATTCTGTGGGTCGATGACAAAAACAAGAAAGTGCCATTCCAGTTAACAACCGTAACATATGGCACAAGAGCAGCGCCGTTTCTAGTAGTCAGAACGTCCAGTACTCCAATTGCTAGATGATGAAGGAGAAAAGTTCCCTCCCTCTGGCAGTACCATCCATCATGCATGGTCGATATGTCGATGACATCTTCGGGGAAGCTAACTCCCCGCAGCATTTAATTGAAACTGCGAGTATAAACTGTACGATTTCAAAGTACCATATATAAATTTCTCATCTATAATAGACGATTGTATTAATTGGCTATTTCAAGGTCACGTAATCAGTAGCATACCTCATAATAATAAATGTACGTGATATTTATGCATGAAACATTGATGTAGTTTACGTTGCGATTTTATTATTTTTATTATTTTTTAATCATGCTATCTTATTAAAAGTTTAAAATATTGAGATTCTAATTCATTAATTATTAATTAGTTAATTAATTATACTGAAACTTTTTATTACAAATCTAAAAGTATATATCTATGTATTAAATTAAATATTTATTTATGATGGCGTATATATATTTTTGAAGAAAATACATACACATTATTTACAATAATTAATGATTAATATAACGATTAATTTTAATTATTCAGGTTTTACAATACAAAGACACAGTAAATTGTCTTTCTCATAATTATGAATAAGAATATGAATGAGTCCTTATTATAGGATTTAAAATTCTTAATACCAAATATTATAATAATTATATAATAGAATATATTACCTTCAGAAAAATCTAATCGATAAATACACGTCATAAAAAAAAAGACTCAAATGCATTTTTATTAAAGACAATATTAATTAAACGTAAATTTAATGCACCTGTTTAATATTACATATCAGATTTACGAAAATGATTTTTGTACCTTTAGTATTAAATGGTATATTAAATATTATATATTAAAGGTATATATATATATATATATATATATATATATATAAATATAATATTTATAAATACCATATAAACATTATAAATAATTCGTGTTAAATTTAAATAAAATAATTTAAGATTTTTTATTTATGCCTCGAAAAATGTTTTTTTTTTGTAAAATGTGATTATAATTATTAGTAGAATGAGAAACTATTTTCAAATTGGTATAATAAAAGCATTTATAATTAATTCTGATGGTAAATTTAATACTAACAATGTTATGAGCTTTTATTATATTATTAATGCCTGTTGTACTAAAAAACAACTTAGATTTGTGAAAAATATATATATAAATTAGAATATTGCTATAATTCTATTATAATTGTATTAAATTAAAATAATTGTGAATTGTTTATTATCATCATTATCACCAGGTTCATTAATATTCACATTATAGTTAAAGCATAATATGTTTTTGCAACTTATTTAATTATATATCTTATAAAGTAATAACAAATTATAATTTATATAATTATTTATAATAGAAAAGGTTTGGTTATAAGTAGCTACGTGAAATTTCAAGTTAATTTTGTATTTATCAGATTGAAGTATTAATAAAAATCCGTAACAGACTATGAGACGCAATATAAAAGTTGAACAATATTTAATGAAGCACTAGACTCTGGCATTTGTACAATTTGTTCAAAACTCTAGTTAAGTGTTAAATTAGTTAACTTTATATACTATACTATGGTAGGAACGCAAACACTTAGTAGGTAAATTATAAGCTAAGCTATTCCGTAACTTTCCAACATCCCCAGGGTAAATGT
>NW_011948414.1:14934310-14986196 GCF_000503995.2 Ceratosolen solmsi marchali
CCCTCTTGATGAATTCTTCGATTAAAGTGAATTCCAAGATTACGAAAAAGTTAATAAATCTTCTGCTTTAATTAAATTAAAAAATTTGTATTATGCCAACATAATTTTGGTTAAAAACAAAAAGGTAAGTTACATTTTTTTAAATATATGAATGGAATTATTTGAAAAATTTTTAATAAATCTAAATTTTGTTTGTATAAAGTTGTATAAATTTAATACAACATATTGTAACATTTTAAAAAATATTTAATTTATGATAAAAATAATAAGTTAATAGCCGTGTTAATAATAAACTAACGTTATTAGCTTTCAGTTAATAACTATATATATATATATATATATATATATATATATATTATATTTTTTTAATGTTATTTATCACTTAAATAAATTTATCTTACAATAATAATGATTGATAAACTCGAGGAATATTTTAGATTTCAGTATTATATTTCTATTTAAAATTTTAATATCCAAATCAAATTATGACATTGCAATAAATTTTTTAATAGTCCTGTAAAAACAAAAATATTTCTGTTGCATAACGTAGTATTCATTTTTAAATCAAATATGTACGTTTCTTCTTCAAATTATATATTTTCATTTTTCTACGGGTAAAAACGATACAACATTTATTTGTAGATTTTGCACAGAAATTAAGATTATTAAAAAATCTCACCACTTTTGAACAGTTAGGAACAGTGATGTCTCGACAGTGAAATAAACTTTATTTCCTTGCAGTTTACTTCACGTATCTTTGAAAAGATCATTTTTATTCATTACATGTTGAAGATGCCATCTGCTTTATTTTTGCATTTTTCATTTATTTATATAAGTTATTATTTAATATTTAAAAAGTTTCAATCTTTCATATATTTACACTTTATGAATTATTGAACAATGAATAATTTTTCTATGTGGATATAAGATACATATTAAAAAAAAAAGTATATTGTTTAAATATTATTAAACAACTAGTAATAAAATATCAGACGCCAATAGGCAATTTTTATACTTACACACGCGCCCACGCGCTCGCACTCACACATTCAACTACATTTATTTTATTAAGTTTTATATGTACGAAATAAATAAAATAAAAGTATAAATTTGAGAGGAGTATAACAAATTGTAAGAAATTGACAAAAGAAACGAAAATAATGCAAGGAAAAAAAATAACAAAAGTACATGAAAAAAATTTATGATCTTAGTAATATAAAAAAAAAAACAGCGGAAAGTCATTAATTAAAACATGAAAAATTGTGAAAGCGAAATTATACAGATACGTAAACATATTATGTAGCGCTCTCTTTCGTCTGAGATTCGTAATTCATCTGATGACGGAAACAGTCGGTACTGCACTTGCATTGATATATATATATATATATATATATATATTTATGCTATTAAAAATTTGTATTTTTCATTATTATTCTTAAATTCAAAATAATAATTATTATTAAATTGATAACATCATTGTTATTATTAAATTAATATTAAAATCAATTTTGATGAAAACTCTTTATTAAAAACACGTAAAATTCTATATAATAATTATGACAGTATATTCTCGTGGTGAAATTTGACGGTAGGATGTTTTTTATAATGATGAATAAATTATTAAAAACTGCTGATGATGTTTTCATTCTGTACCTGAAGTAAGTTTGGTAATTATGTTATAAATTTTCTGTATTAAAACTTTTGATTTTATTTTGTATGTAATTTTTTTTTTTTTTTTTTTTTTTAATATGGATTACCTAGGGCTATCCATTCAGTAAATTTTTAAGTTTTTGTAACTTCCTTTTTACGAGGTGGACTATTAGTAAATTGTGAGTAAGTGATTAAGTTGTGTGCAAGGAATCCTTATACATTTTTCTCAGTTATAAACTTTTTTTTAACACTTTTAATATTTAACAATTAATAATATCTAAATAAAATTAATAATACATGTATTAACACGTAGATATATATTTCTTAGTTGTAAAACACTTATTTTAAAAAGAGTTTAATCATCGATAAATGTATGAATGATAATTTATTTCAATGATTGATTATTCTACAGGTAGATGAAAATAGAATTTAAATATTTAAATCTGTATTGGAATTAATTTAAATTTGTTATATTGTGATATATTTAAAAATACTTAGAATATATCAATCACTGGTATAAAACAAGAACAATAGAAAAAATAATGATATTAATTAATAGCATTCGAACTAGTAGATTAATATTAAAAGTACGTATAATTTAAATATCGATATTCGTCTAATTAGTTTATTTTAAATTGTTAATTCGCATCCAAATACAATACTTCCTTCAATTATCTTTTTGACTAGAAAATTATTAGTATGTAGTATATAATATTTATTTTCTCTCTCTGTCTGTCTGTCTCTCTCTCTCTCTCTCTCTCTCTCTCTCTCTCACTCCGTTTGTTTCTTTCAGTATCTGTCTCTATTTTTGTTAGGGCTATTCAATTTACAGCTGTTTAATTATAAGTATTTAAGTGCTTTCCACATTAATTTTATAAGTTATATTTAGCATTAGATAATATATGTTAAAAATATCTATTACTTTATTATTATTTATTATATATTTATGTTACACAACAGTTATTTCTTAATTATGAATAAAATTATTCTTGTATTATATTCAAATTTGTTATGTTCATGTTATTTTTCTTAACTTTTATATGTATAATTGAAAATTGTTATTAGTTTATATGTGTACATTGTAAATCTTTGTATTTTTACTAATAACACACGCAGTTAAATAATTAGTTATATGAACTTAGTAACTTTTTTCGATCACAAAACAAATATTTATTTTATATTCTATTTTTTAATGCAGATTTAATCTGTATTTTAAATTCAATGAAATCAATTCAAATTAGTATAAATTTAATTTTATTATAACTTAAGTAGTTTAGACATCATCGTACTCATATTAGTTATGTACTGGTAAGAGATGGTAAGAGAAATAAGTTAGAGCTCACTTATTATTTAACACACATTTTAAAATAAAAAAAAGATTAAAATTTTATATATCTAATAGACTAATATATATTGATTTTATGAAAAGTTATGTATTTATATAACTATTTCATTGAATCACGCGTGTTTGTGAAAAGGTCGTCCATGAGTTTTTAAAAGTAGAACGCCACTCTCTTTTGCATGCTGTGTTAAATGTAAGAAGAGTTAGTTGTGTATCATCAACGTGTTGGGCTAGTAGTTTTATTTCATCCAGGAGGAAAAATATTATATTTATATAATTAAAAATGAAGGTATTGTTTGCGTATAATATTTAATTTTGTTAATAAGAATATTGATAAATTTTAAGACAGTCAAATTATAAGTAATCAATTTGCAAAAATTAATGTGAATTGAATTGTATTGATTCTTTTCTTTACAAATTGTACATTAATATATTAAATTTCAGTTATTAGGTAACAATGAACTTTCTATATTTAAGTTACTAATGTATAATATTTTAATTTGATAATATTATATTGATAATATTATATTTTTATTATTTATTTCAGATAATTTTAGCAATTGTGACATTATTTTTTATAAATTTTGTTAAACCATACAGTAATTTGAAAAATATAACGAATAAGGTGAATCAACATATATTGTCATAATTATTAATTTTTTCACGCATGACTTTATTTATTTTCAATTGTTTTTTCAGAATATTGAATTTACTTTCCGAGGGCTTATGGCTCCAGTATTTACTCCATTTAATGATGATGTGTAAGTATTGTGTAAGTAAACTATTTTATTATTTGTAATAATGAAAATATTATAATATAGTTAAGGCATTTATGATTTATTTCAGAAATAAAACATTAAATTTAAAAATAATTCCTCAATATGCAAAATTCCTTGAATCTAAAAATATTACTGGCATTCTCGGTAAGTTGTAGAAAATACAAAAGTAAAACAACACGGAGAATTAAATGGGAAACTTTATAAATATATAGCTTTTAAAATTCTTTAAAATTATAATTGATATTGCGTCATGAATTGTTTCAATAATAAAAAAGGCAGTTTTCAATGGTATTCATATAATATTTCCTGTATTTTAAATAATTTGTTTCATGTAAATATTTTTTTATTTAGGCATATTAGATTTTATGTATAATAATAATAATTTACATAAAAATAATATTATTTAGGAAATACAATATATTATGTGTAACGCTTAAAAACTTTATATTAAGAAAAAATGGATATCTTGGATTTTATATATGAAAAATATAAATTGATTAAAAATGAAAAATAATTCTTACAGTTGGTGGAACAACTGGTGAAGGACTATCTTTATCAATAGAAGAAAGAAAACAATTAGTTGCAGCTTGGGCTTCTGCTGTAAAAGAAACTAAACAACATTTAATGGTCCACATTGGTGGATTAACTTTTGCTGGTGTGAAAGAACTTGCAAGTTGATTAGCTTATTACAATTAAAACAAAGCAAATATTACTTCTATAGTCATAATAAATAATTTGATTTATAAATTTCATTTACATTTAACGCACATTAGAGCAGTTAATAAAAAAATTTCACTATACACACAATAAAATTAAAATAAAAGTTTGATATTTTAAATTAAAAAGTGTTTAATATACTAATAGGCAGTGTCTAAAATTATTGAAATTACTATTTAATTTAATGTTAATATTTTATAACTAATTGTATTATAAGACATTTTAGATATTTTGAACTTAATTTTTACCATACATAATAAGTGTAGTAATGACTGTATTAAACATTATATTATTATCCATATATCATATACGTTTATTATATAATTACATGTGTTTTTTAGACTATATTTTCTGAAAGTTTACACGTAGATTCTTTATTATGTCTACCTGACTTATTTTATAAACCTACAAAAATTGAAGAGCTTTTTGATTACTTTAGTAGTATTGGAAAACTTGCTCCAAACACTCCATTGTTATATTATCAATCTTCAAAAGTAAAAATTAATAGTAAGTGAGTAATGAATAAATATACAATTTCATTATTAAATTAATTTAATCAGAATTAAATTATTATAGTCAAGGCAGATGAATTTTTTAAATTTAGTGAGGACAAAATTCCAACTTTAGTAGGAGTAAAGTTAGATAGTAGTGATATAAAAGATGGCTTACAAGCGCTAACAGTAAGCAAAAGATTTACAGTTATTTATGGCAGTAAAATGGTAAGTAGATATTTTGCATAATATGGTTTTTTTTTATAAAGGTGATGCATAAACATTTATTTAAAATACATTATAACAAGACCCTGTTTAGCAGATAATATTTAACACTAAATTTTAATCAAGTAAATTTTTTTTTAATTTTTATCATTTAAATTACATATTTATATAAATCACAAAGTGCTATAAATATTTAATATTATAAATGTATTTCTTAAAGTGAAAGTGATGAAATTTGTAAAAAAATTACTTTTACATATACCTACATACGTACATATATATGTGTGTGTAGCGCTTTCTAGTATTCCAAAGCCAGATTTAGAAAGACTCAGTGCTGAGTAACAGATAAGGGGAAGTACGAGATAGAAGAAAGACGATAGTTAAGATTAGACATTAAAGAGGATAAAATGAGGATAAAAATCGCGTATATTCATACATAGAACAACTATACATGTGCAGCAAAAATTTTTAACATTTATAGAAATAAGTTTAGCAACCAAAATAACTATATTATCATATACATATTATAAAATCACATTAAATAGTATCAATAAAAATTAATCATATATATATATATATATATATATATATTAAAATTAATATTAAAATAATGTTAATTTAAAATAATAACTAAACCATTTAGAAAGTATTTCTAATAAAATCTAATCTATGATTAATTAAAATTAAGATAGGCCCTTAAATATAGTTCGTAAAACATGTATTTTATATAATAATTAAATATATATTATTCTACGAAGATTATATTAGCTGGATGTGCAATAGAAGTAAATACTTTTATGTCGGCGACTATGAATTTTATTCCTGAGTATTCCATTAAATTAATAAAATTCTGTAACGAAGGTAGTAATTTTAATGAAGCAAGAAAGAATCAAAATATTCTAAACAAAATAGAAAAGGAAATACTACAATATGGTAAAGAATAATTTTCACTTATTGCTTTATCCCTTATTAATATACACTTTATTCTATGTTTAATAAATTTATGCTTTTATAGGTGGATATATTGAAACTATGAAAACTGCTATGAGTTTAATGACTAATTTATATATGGGACCTCCACGACTCCCTCTAAAGTCGCTTTCTCAAGAAAATGTTGATAAGATGCAAAAAAGTTTATTAACTATTAAATTATAGACATGTAATTGTTTTAAAATTTTAAAGTTGTAAAGAAACAAAATTCAGAAAAAAAATTGTTAAACGAACAAAAATTATTAATATATTTCAAAACTTTTATCTTTTACATTATACGAACAATTTTTCTTAAAAATAATGCATCTCAAGACTTAATAAAACTTTCTTTTTTTTATGTACTATGAATTCAATTTAAAATTTGAAATTTTTATATAAATATTAATTGTGAAATCTCATTTGTGAATGAAAATCATCGAATGTATTAATCTGAGTACATAATATTAGATAACTTACACTTATATATTTGCATATTTTCGTGTATAATTAAGTAAATTTGAAAATATCATACCAAATTTATATACATGAAATATAACTATTGTTTAAGAAAATGTAATAATAATAATTAATTAATATTAATTCAGACATTACATAGCGAATGAATTATAAATTATAATGTATATTAATGACTGGATTTAATTTCATGAATTTTTTATTAAGTAAACAAGACTTTATAATAATATCAAATAAGTTGTTATAATTATCATACATGTATATTAGTATAGAAATCAGTTATAAAATTGTTATGAAGACCGTTCAAAGTTCCATTTTTGAGAGAATTATTCTATAAACTTCTTTTTAATTATTCATTTAAAATGAATATCGTTTTTACATATAACAAAACGGGTATTTTGTTATATATATATATATATATATATATATTGTTTTATTTAATCATTTTAGTTTGAATTCCTCTTAATTTAAATTTACCGCCTAAAATTGACAATAAATAATAATATTAAAATATTAAAATTTAGATGTTTATCGTGATTACTCATTAAACATATAATATAGTACGACTATTTGGCTTCGTAGTCTCAATATATAAGGAAGTTTCTAAGTAACAGGTACGTGAACATTTGTAATTATCGAAGTAAGAATAACGATTGTGAAACTACAAGTTCCTGAATCTACATTTAGAGTAGACAATGTTCTTTTTTAAAATATCTTTTATAAAATGCTTTATAGAAACAAATTTTTAATAAAAATATATGCATTAATTATATTTCTATGCAAATATAAAATGTAATTATGAATAATATTTATACAAGTTATGTATATCTTTTTTTAGTTGTTGGATTAAAAGTAAGTTCTTTATAAAATGCAAACGATATATTTATTAAGATTGATGATATTGAACAGAGATATATTACAGATTTAATATGAATAAAAAATCAAATATATAAAAAGTGGTTAATAATTAAGAATAACTATTGATTTCACATAAGATATATTTTTGTAATAGAATTATTGACTTCTGGATGAATTAAAAATGCCTTCTATCATTAAGAATTTTTGTAATGTAAAAATCTTAATTCAATGTTAAATCATATATTCGAATACAACATTTTAGAAAAATAGTGAGAATTTTTCTATTTTAAAGAAATTAGGTCTTCCTTGCATTAAATGTAATTCAATAATTAATGAACACTTCAAATTTAAGAAGTGCAACCTTTGTATAATTATGCAAAATTATTAAAATTTCGGTGATAATTATTATTTCATTTTATAAAAATTAGATTATACTAATTTCTATATATTGAATCAATTCAATACATTATCGCAATTGAAGAAGAAAACTAGAGAAAATAGAAGTAGATAGACAAAGTAGTGACGAAAAATTAAATACATTAAAAGAAATTTAGCTATTTATAAAGAAAAGTAACGAAGCTCCAACTCTTACAGATGGTATTATCTTCATTTAATTGTAATTAGTATCTCCACATCACGTCAATGTACTTGAAGAAAGTGGTTTACAGCACATAAATATCACATGAGACTGGAATGCTACTCGAATAAAATGCCCCCAGCTCTTTGCTGTTTTAAGGACTGTTTAGCCTGCTTATTACACCATACTTTTATTGAAAAGTGTAAAATCTTTATTCATTTTATCAACTGATAGAGGTGGACTTATTCGTTCCAAAAATATATATGTGAAGTTGGTTTTTAAAATATTGTAATCTAGTATATTAAAAATAACGTTTTTTATAAAAAGAATTATAGAAATTAATTAAATCATAGGCTATTCTTATGATAATGATTACATTAAATCTTACTTTGATTAAATTAATTGTGAAAGATTTAGTTACAATAATGATTATCAAAATATAAATAATAATAGTAATAAATAATTAAAATTAATTATTCTCACCCTTTACAATTTAGTTTTTTATTTTATGACTTGGATTTTACCTTCAAAGTGAATTAATTTACTCTAATATAGTATTTAATATATTCTTTTAAAGAGTAACAGATAAAAGTCGTTGTTTTATCACATTTATAAAACCTAGAATTCTTATATTCAGAAACTTTTCTTCTTTCTTCTTTCCCATTTCAATTAAATTTTATCACAGTTTCACGTATTCTCTTAAAGATATTTAAGAAATTCTACTGGTATTTTAATTTCTGTCAATAAATCTGTATTAAATCATTCATTTTTTTCATTTATCTAATTATCTTTTGTCTGAAATAGCTTTTTGATCGATCAAACTTTATCTAATGAATATTTAGAGGATAATTTTGCATTAAATTAACCTCGGTAAATTTTTTTTTTTTTTTTTTTTTTTTTTTTTTTTTTTTTTTTTTTTTTTAATTGAATAGCAGACAATTTAATCCAGTAAGCCCTATATATAGTTATCGAGCTCTATATAAATTCACATCATAATTTTTATCATACTTTTTAATGTAAAGATAATGTAATTTCTAAATAAAAACTTTAAATGCACGGTGAAAACGATAGATTTATAATGAAGTTTGTTAAATTACATTTACGATTACGTTTATGTACTAAAATACTGTAATATTATCATAAAATTCTGAAGATTATGTAAATTTTCTATACTTATACAGTGATGATAAAATGTTTTTGTAAATTATAATATTTAAAAAAAAAAATCATACAAAAATCTCAATTTTTTGTAAAACAACTTTTATAAAACAAATTAATCTTTTATGTATTATTGAACTTCCGCGATTATGATTTAAAAATTATCCAGAAAATGTTTTAATTTACATATGCTTATTGTATGCAATACTTCAAATCGATGGCTTTGCTATGGAGTTCATTTGGAACTCGAAACTTATCTTTGTCGCGTCATTTATAATCATATCAACGTTATAAAAAATCATACTGTATTCTTTGAGGTATATTAGTCAATAAAAACTATCTTGATAAAACTTAATCATAAACGATGATATCTCAGCAACTATTTTGTCGATTTACGGTTCAATTTATGTATGATAATAAACATTAGGAAGTATAATAAAATAAATAATGTAATATAATATGGAATAATTTATTTTAACATTTATTATAATGGTAAGAAAATATTCCAAAATAATGAATAATTATTTATAATTACACGAGAAAACACGGGCATTCTTTTAGAGCGTAAATAATTAAAATTATTATCAATGCTTTTAATTAAAATAAGGATTCTATACCATAATATGCAAAATAGATAGCATTACAGAATCCCTAATAGTAGCTTAAAAATTTATATTAAATGCTACTGTGGATTTTAATGTGTCAAATAATGTAAAACGGAAATATTCAATGTGTATTTTTTCAAAATATCATAGATCTTGGACAAATTTTTAAAATAATCATACGTAAATAATTTTATTAATAAAGTAATTCAATTATTGTTATTATTACAAAATTATTAGAGAAAATAATAGGCGTGCATTACTTGAAGAGTTTCTTAATTACATATTTATAATTGGACTCGATGCTTTAATTAAAAATGTACTTATATAATTAACCTTGAAATCATGATTGGAGCTGTTATGATTATAGTTACCAATATATATATATATATATATATATATATATATATATATAGTTTAAACTAAAAACTAAACTACTTAAATATTTATGAATTTGGATAAAGGCTTCTCAATAATTTTTATCACAGTTCTCCAAAGTTCTGTATAGACAAATTTTTTCATTGTGCGAAATTATTTAATGTTTATTACTTTATATCTTGTTTTTAAGTCATGTTTCATTACATTGTACCTAATTAACTATTTAATCATTAACGTTCAATTATTTCTTTTTTTCTTGTTATACTGTAGACGATTTAATTCCTTTTCCAATACGATATCTTTTTACCTTTTGAACATTACTGACAATTGTCCTGAGAAGTGCTTTATAATATTTACTTCTAAATAAATGCAAGAAACTTTGATATTGCCTCCAATTCCTTAGAATTTCTTTTTATCGACTACTTACCATCTAATTCCTTCACTGTATTTCTGATTAGAATATACGATAGATTTAGTACTTAAATGTTTAAAGCCAGTAGAGTTATTAGATTTTATGGAAAAATAAGAATGGATTTATTGTATCACTTTTCGAAAACCTTATTTACAAATTGTATTTACAAAATTCTTAAATATTATTAGGAATGTAAGTCAATACAAAGTATTAATATTTTATGTAATTGTAATATTGCGTTATCATATAAAATAAGAGTATGAATAAGAAATTGAAAATTTGTAGATATTTATGTATATGTATTATATATACATATATATGTATATATATTTATAAATATGTACCAACTATATAAATGAACAACTATATTTTATATTTTATTATATATTTTATAATTGAGATCTATATTTTATTTAATAGCGTAATCCTCTAAAATTTGTTCAATTTGTTTTAAAATTGTTCATCGATCGAAAATATTTTATATTATATTTCATATCTTTTGAATAATAGAAAGTAGTGTCAAATATTTTTTAAAATTTTAAACATAAACTTTTAAGTTTACCGAAGATTATGTAAATACAACGAATATATTATCATTTTTATATATAAAAAGAACTAAATATGAATAAGCTCGGATAAATAAGGCAGTTTTATAAAATTTTGCTTTAACTTTGAGACTCTTTCTGCTATTTAAGTGTATATTTTTTTGGTTTACGCAAAGAGTATTGAAATAAAATGGGTTTTTAGTAAAAAGCAACGGCATCATCATGGTAATGGGACACCAATACGATATTCGATGTTCATGCAAATGCTATGCATAAGCAAGTATAAATAAATTTTATATTGTTAAAAGCATTCGATGATATAATGTTATAATACGACACTACAAATATAAAATAAGTCCATAATGGCCAGGCCAAAGCTCAGCAACACGAATACACAATGAGTATATCGCAAGTCCTAATTTATATATAGAATATATATAGTATATGGAACTTGTCATTCTTTGATAAGATTAATTCTGTTTAATTACATAATTTTTCTTACATACAAATTACATAAAATTTCTCACTTCTGTTTCTTTTTAATTTGTTGACAATCATTTCATCACGTCAAATTTATTAACTCATTCGCGAGTATGAGAATTTCTTAATGTAATACATATATCTAGGAAAATGATTGTGATATTTATAACAATTTAGAAATAAAATAGTAAATATATTCTTTATTGCGTCCGACGATAAAGTAGAACGGTGTGCTTGACAATATGCTAACAAGATGGTATGGTGTGTCTCTTGATGACAGTGGCACCTAACGGCACTCCAATGCCCATGATATCATCAAGTACAGAACCACTGTAGTCGATAGACTAAAAATTAGGAGAACTGAAGGCACCAGATAGAGACCATCTATTTGTTACTCTTTATTGAATTATCTTAGCTAATTCAAGCCGGAAAGCTCTTTTTTTTATTCATTTTAGACACAATATTTTACTTGTCTTACAGTTGGTTTTGAATATAATCATCGATTCGTATTTAAAACGTTTTTGAAATATAACAGTTCTGGTATTCCTCCTATCATTATTTCCATCTTGTAGTCGTTTTTTTTATTCTGTCCTGTTCACATTTATACATCAATTATTGTTAATTTTGATATTATTATATTAATGTTCTTATAATTTTAATTTATTCAATTTATATATATTTTTTTATTATTTAACATTTATACTCTACTATAAATAAATCTTAATTATTGTCTAATTTTTTATTTATATTCGAACTTTAGTCATTATTTATATATTCTTGTCACCGTTAAGTTATATTAGTATGGATATATAGAATTGATATATAGATGGAGTTATTATTAGTAATCAATATTAATTTTGAATGCAGAACAATAATTAATCATGTAATACTCATCGAGCGTAAACACGTGCAAAATATTTTATGTTTAGTATAGTCACATTTTGAACATATTTGCATACTTTATCGTAAACACATTACATAAAAATATTAATGCATTGCTTTCTTTGTTATAATTATTTGTTAAATTCTTTACATTTATATTTAATTCAAAGAGCTTCCTTTTATATACGTATATAAATGAATATGAAATAAATTATTTATTTAAATATCATTTATTATATGTATCAATGATATTGTTATTTAGATCTTTGTCACCTCAACTATTTATTATACCAATTGTTTTTTTTTATGCAATTAAATAGATATATTGTTATCAAATATTAAAATTAATAATCTACTCGTATTTAGATGTATATTTAATAGATAAGAACTAATTATTTTAAAGACTAAGCATATTGCTAGTTTTACTTAAAAAATTTCGTGCGCAATTTTTTTTTTTAATGATGTTATAATTTATTATTTTTTGTATTATAATAAATAAATATATTAAAAAAAAAATTATATAATTAGCATTTTAACAATAACGATAATTTTATATATATTAGTTTTAAATACGCTAGAAATAATTTTCTTTGGCACTTAAATTAAAATTATTTATTAATATTTAAAATTTATAAGTGTACTTATTACCTTTATAATTTTATGATATTTTTCATTAAATTTAAATTCTTAATAATAATGCATGTACGTTTCCGAATATTTATACTATTTTACTTTTAAATTAAGTTGTCAAAGTTACCTAAAAACATGAAATTTACGTTTTGAAATGTATTAATGTTATAACATGAATATATAATTAATTATACTAAAATATTAGATAGCAATGAATACGCAATATAATTTTATATAATTACTGTACTAAATAAATGAAATAAGTTCCAAAGTTTTACTTTAATAAGTCAATGATTGTATTTCAACTGTATTCTGATCCATATAAGCTGCAGTGATTTTGTTATTAAATTAAATTAAATTTCATCATTTTTATTAAATCTTTAGCAAATACGTATTTTATATATTCACGTGCATATGTACGTATGTCAGTAACAATAATCTATAATATAAAAAAGACAACTGATTTCAAAAGAATTAAGTTGTTGAGATTCACTGTAGAATGGTTTTAATGAACTTTGCTTTCTTTAAATTACAAATGAAAAATTTATATGTATAGATTTAATATTTGTTTATTATTGTTACTATTGGACACCAACATTTTAACTTATCAACATAAAGTAAAAAAAAAAAAAAAAACAAATATTTTAATAGTTTTATAATGCAAATTTAATTAAGTTTATTACCGACTTAAAAATACAAGTTAAATGTAGAAAAAAGAATAAAAAATATTTATATTCATATTCAAATTATATTAAAAAATTATATATTTAAATTTATAAATTACATGTTTTTAAAATAAACAATTTAGTCGTCAATTGGATTACTGTCACAGTTCAAATAACTTGACAGATTGTTAAATAAAAGAATATCCTACATAATTTTTTTGAATTATATTACAATTATTCTTTTACAAATTAAAAATATTTTCAATTAAAAAATAGTATAATGAAATGAAAATCAATACTGAAACTAGATTGCATTTATAAAAGGAATAACATAACGTACGATTTTCAAAATATCTAAGTCTTCATTGATTTGATGACTTTTGAAGAGTAAAGCTTGATTGAATTTTAATATATTTAAAATTTTAGTATAATTCACTTTTCTTCATAAATTTGAACTTTTTTATTAATGTATTATATTTCCTTGTTTTTTACCTTTATTATGGTCATTAGTGTTTACATTTTTTTTTTTTTTTTTATTAATGTGGGTTTTTTTTGTAAATTTATTGGTATTATTTCGTACAAATAGTAATAAAAGTAGTAATCTTTGTAATAATGTGATCGAAAAAAACGAAATTTTTATATACATGTACACTTTATGGTTATAAAAAAAAAAAGAATAAGGTGGTTTGCTATAAGAATGTGTCGATAAAATAGTCGACATTTATAAAAAAAAAAAAAAAAGTTACAAAATTGATGAATTATGAGAAAAAAAAGCTAAAACATTGAAAAAATTATATTGAAAATAAGAACAATTAACATAATAAAAGATAGATTAATGCAGATGCTTTCTAGCTTTAACTTGCTTAAGAGATGAGAAATTGTAAATGAAATCTACCTGATAAATACAAAAGTTGTAAAAGTTTTTCATTTGTAATTAAATAAAATTTCTTGTGAACTCATAATAAATAAGCTTCTTAAATGATTTTTACATTAAAAGTAATTTAAATTTTAATCTGACACAATCTCAACTATGCAAATACAAAAAAACTGTTTAATTTATTTTAAAAGAAAATTATGAGCAGATAAAATTTAATATAATGTATTTAAACATTCAGATTACTTACTAAAGTTTATATTTATAAATTGATTTTACCTTTTTTTAATTTAGTAAAATCAAATCGTTATATTTAATAAATATCTACCCTTAATTCGAAATTATTAAGAGAAATTTTTTTCTTCCCTCTTCTATTGATTAATTTTTTTTTCGTTTGAAAGTTTAATCCACACAGAATGATCTGATTAACTTTGATGACTGGGATAGAGCCTATATGCCTACAAAGCAAAATCTCGAGCAATCCCACAGCTTCGTCAGCATGTGGTTGCAGAGTAAGGGTATTTTCACGCTGAATTTTTTAACATTCTAAAAAAAGATGATTTTTTTTTTCAGTTGCGTTTCAATAAATTGATTTAATTGTCTTATATTGTAAATTGGATGTAGCTTTTATTATACTATTGTTTAAATGTTATACAATTCATTTAAATGTTATTTCGATTTGAAGCGAATAATTTAAGAATTATTTTACAGTTAATATATTAAAACAAATACTAAAGCTTAATTTTAAATAATTTCATTATAATTATCCATAGAAAATCTATTTTTTTTTTTTTTTGTATTAATTGTGATTTTTAATATATTCAAATATTTATTAATAATTATTTTCAATTTAAAATTACGTATACCTTCATTCACTCAAATATATTATACATATATATATATATATATATATATATATATATACGATGTATTAATCGTCAAAATAGATTCAAATGTATTTAATATTATATAATCGGTTCTTATTTCGCTATCAGTAATATTATGAAAAAAAAATTTTTTTTATTAATAACATATGTCATTGTATGTATTAGGATTATTTTTCTCAATATGTTTGTATTTTCTCTATTATAAATTATTTATTATATCTATTAGAAATTATTTGCTATATTCTATAAGGCAAATAAAGAAATGCGTCTGTATATTAATATGTACGTACATTCGTGTACGTTTATTATATTATATTGGTTTATTTAATTTACACTGTCTGACACTGTTTATTTACAGAGTAATAACGAGAAGTAAGATTAGTTCTTCTATATACCTGCAAAAATCATGCAAGATATTCCAATTTCAATTTTTATGAAATAATATAATGATAATATATATATAGACAAGTAGATGATAATTTGATTTTCATATAAAATAATGTCTATCTGTTCGAAAGTGATGTTATTTTCTGGCTCGAACTGCCAGTGTTTCGATAGCTTTAATAATTTGACGCCAATCCTAGCAGATGCTTGAGTGGAAGTCAAGTGGAAGGGTTATAGAAAGGTGTAATATATGCAAACTTCGATAACATATAATTTATTAACAATTTCATTTATAATAAGCATGGATCACTTCTTATGGAAAAGTGCAAAACTCTGTCTTGTCTCAATGATGAGGTTGCTTCTTGATGGTGACGATGTCATGGCTTCTGCTAATGTTGTAAGGACTAGCATTACTGTGCTCACACTCCTCTGTAGGACGTGGAACCTTGAAAATGTGTATACCAATGGACATACCTGGAGGCTATGCTTGTTTGTGGCAGTGTAGTGTCTCGTCGTGCAGTCAGCCCCCTTGACTACTTGCATATGTGTGGCATGCTTGGCAATTAGACTTGTGTCCCTTTTGATGGCTTCATTGTATGATATAACTGAGCGATTAGTGTATGGCCGAAAACACTAGCTGAATAACGTAATAACTGTTGACCGATCGATACACAATGAGACTATAAGCCTGTTGATAGGCGCACGAAAACCGATGACTTGATCGTTCCGTGGCGACTCTGCTGAAACTTACCGACCGTTCCATGGTGGTCCTGCTGAGGGCAGATGAAGACCCGTGTGCCATGGCTTCTTCGGGTACAGGGTTCACTGTGGTCGGGTTACTGCGGTCGGGTCACGGCAAGAGGTTCGCAGCAAGAGAGCGATGCTCGCCCCGTGCTTGCCTTCTATATCCACGTGGCGGCTCACTTATCTGGCAACAAAGTATCGTCATTGCTGCACTGGAATCTTACATGAGGCGCAGAAAGAAAAATCTAGAAGTTTCGAGAATTCGACGAAAAAAACAAGGCGTAATAACTTTAGAGAATTCCAAGCGATGCTATTACTCGAAGACAATATAAACATTGCGGGTTATTCGAAACCAAAACATAACAAATAGACGAAAATTCTCGTCCAAAGTATTTACAGAAATCCGAGATCTAAAGAGGCCGGCGATGCTGACAATCGGTAGTCTTGGAAATTACTTCAATCCCGAACACTATCAGTAAATCAGATTTTGTTGATTATATAGAATTCGAAAATTAAAAAACAGAATATTAAATTTAAACAAATTTTCTTTTCAGGATATATAATCTACCATTTAAATCTGTTTGTGTACTATTGTAGAATTGGTAATATTTCTAATAAGGAATAGTATCTATATAATAACATAAAAAATGTTTACATTATCAATGTGATAAAAATATTTTTATTAGAAACATTTTTATAAAATTATTCGTTTGATTAATAGTACTAAAAAATTATTTAATAGATATATGATATATGTAAGATTAATTTTTCGTAATTCACTCATTTTGTTTTAATCTTTAATATTTAATATTTAATAGATTATGAATACTTAAAAAAAACTACCACAGAAGTACCTTTTTTTAATATATAATATATTATAGAGTAGTTTATTATTAAAAAATTAACTTTATTTTAATATTTAATTTTTATTTTGTTAATATTAATTTATTAATTTACGTCATTTCCATTAATCTGTTATACAAAATTTATAAATGATTTATTCATTAGTTAATTTATTAGTACTAGTAGAAGCTACTTATCACTTTATTTCAGTGTACTTATTTCTTATGTACTGAAATATTATTAGATGTTTGAAATGACTTATATTTGAAATAATTAATAAAATTATTATTAAGAAAATTATAATTTGAATAATAGACCATATAATTTTTTCTTCCTAGCGTGTCGAAATGTACTTGTAAAACAACCGGTATCATTTAACTTTGTAATGCTATCGAACATATTCTAAACTTTCTCTAAAGATAAGCTTATTACTAAGATCCTTTAATACGCCAATTTCATGTCTTATTTTGAAATTTTTTATTTTAAGTTGAATATAAGTATATTAAGTAAGTTAGAGCTTTTCATTTTAATTCGTATTTAATCTGATTGATATTTATCATAAGTTTTAGTATAACAACCTTTAATTTCAAAAATAAGATTTTTTATCAATTGATTAACAAATGTAAATAAAATTTTATAAATTAATAATTTTGTCAAAAATTCTATAAAAAGTAAATATATGCATAATTAGTAAACATGCGATAGCATTAAAGAAAAGAAGTGTAAAGGTAATTAGAATCGTACAATTTAACAAGGGAATTGATAAATTTATTGGTTAATTTAAATAAAATAAAATAATTGACTTTACACTGAATATAAAAATTAAATAAAAAAACAATATAAGTTTATATTTTTGTAATTCGATATTAAGATTTAGAACAAAATAGTTGTTATAATAAAATAAATGCCGTTATAATATCAAAGATTGCCACAATTCCAATATTATTTAACCGTCGTGAATAATAGAAAAAATCTTTTAAGTTAAATTATGAGGTTGTTAATAGAATATATAAAGAAATAATGAAAAACGGACATTTTTCTTTGAATATTTTAGCTTTATAGGATAGAAAAGAACGAAAAGAATGTACGTCAAATAATTAAGCTCAATAAGGGAAGAATAGTTGATAAATAGTGGCAATAAATGATAACAGATACATAAGCTTTATAAATAATGAATAATTAAATGAATAATTATACAGTGGACTTGATAATGGGGTATGAAGACATAATTGAAGATTCAATTAACAGTACGACTTTATACTATCATACAAATTAAGTTGGTACATAAATAATACAGATACTATGAAATATTTTTTTACGAAAATTTATGAAATGCTTTTGGAAAATTTTTGGTTGCAGGATTTTGCAGTGATTTAATATTAGTTATAATTGATTGATACAATTGATATAAATTGAACATAAATTGAAGATGTAATAGAATAAAATTATATATTAATTAATTATAGACGAAGATATTAAGTATGAGTAATTTTTAATATATATATAAAATTTTAAATGATTATTTAATTTATAATGTTACTTTTAATATAAAATTAATTTTAATATAAAATTACAATTATTATAGAACGATGTAATATAAAAGAAATATATTTAAGCATTTATTAATTTGTATTACTTAGAGACTAATTATTTAAAAATTTAACTATTTTGCTTTTAATTTCTAATGCATCATTTATATATTTTTTCCTAGATAAGATGATTAATTATAATTACGCAAGTGTGAAATAGTTATGAAAAATAAATGTGAATTTAATCATTTATCATTTATTATTAATATTTTCTTATTTCAAAACTGAAAAATACGATTAACTTAAGAAAAAATAAGATAAAAATATAATAAGAATATATGTGTAATGTTATGCTATTGTTTTATTTAAAACACTGTTTTGTTTTTTTTTAAATTAAATTATTTAATTTAAAACATATTGTTTTATTTAAAAAAGAGATATTTGTTATTGTTATTATGTACATTCAGTGGATGATGAGATCATTTTATTTCATAGATTCCATATAGTTTAATCTTATAATACATAATCTTATAAAATAAATAATATTTGTTATAAAACTAAACCGAAACATATTTAACAAATTGTGATTCAATTATGTAATAAAATTTGTGATTTGTTATGTTCTTATTGGATGATATTGGCGATAATTGCATCCTCCAAAATTATCAAATATTAGAAGGTGTTTCTGCATAAACAGAAAGTAATTGAAATTATGAGCTGACAAATATGTATTGCCTAACATAATATTGTTATATGTTAGAAAAAAAGAGAGATAAATTCATTTTATCAAAGAATGCACATAATTAAGTGAATAAGTGAAAATAGTATAAGTGAAGAGTTACTTAATTCGCGTAGCTAAGACTCTGAATGAGGATGAAAGTGCTCGTTTCATTAAATAATATAATGGCGCAAGAATTACTTAGTTAAACCATGTGTAAATATAAGGACTAAGAGAAGTTTGAATGCTGAGATACTTTCAATATTTATATTTTCGTTCATTTTATGTATGCATGATTAGTAATTCTCTTCTTTAAGTTTATATGCTTGATTTTAAACAGCAATCCATCAATTTTCATGCATATTATATAATACTTAAATGGATATTTGTAATACGTAATAATTTAATATATAAGTTAGCAATATAACTTATAATATAACAATATAACACAACGAGACGTTGTGTGTTTACGTATACAATTTTACATATCTTATTTAAATAAATAATCATCTATTCAAATATATTGCTTAATAGACTTATTTCTTTTAAATAATTATGCATTTTTATTTTAAGATTGTTAATGATTTTTCTATATGAAAGTTTATATACTATTTGTTTATAATCTTATATATTATATCGATTAAAATTTTCTAGATTCTATAAAAAAAATAAAATAATATAATATAATTTTTACAAAAAATAAATGATAATATAATATATTCTTTTGGATAAAAAATTCATCTTAATGAAGAATACTTGATAAAGTCTGAGATTAAAATTGTACAAGAAACGTAATCGGAATCATTCATATTTAAACATACAATGTGATAATATGATTATATTTTAATAATAATAAAATCGTAATATATTGTTAATAAAAGTATACAAAACATTAAAAAAATTCCATTTATTTCTTTAATTTATCAATTATTGAATTTATCAGTAGTTATTAAATCATTGCATAGTTATAACAATAACATTTATTAAAGAGGAATTTAAAAAATCCATTTTAAAAGATTTAAAAATTATGAAATCAACTTTATTTCAGCTGTATTTAAACTAAAGTATATAAAATTTATGAAACTATGATTTATGAATATAAAAAATATTCATTTTAATTATTAAAATATAACATATCAATTATTTAAAATTTTTGTAATTTGAAGTTGGCTATGGAGCAATATTCTATATTTTCTGTATTGTTTAAATAGAAGTGTTTAAACATCAATAAAATGCAATGTACGCCGATATTTTGAATTAGTGAGCGAAGCCTTTAGTTAATTTTATAAAGTAAATGTTATTACTGGCTTGAACTTAGTTCAAAGACTAATTTTTGTGTGAAATAATAGTGAAACAGCAGTAAAAATAATTTTTTTTCATAGTCTTTTCATTTAAACAATTTTATTTAGATTGAATTTGAATTGAAAACATTTGCAAAAGAATTTCAAAAATTAAATTTATTATCCCAATTTATAAAATTATTGAATTAATCTTGCAAGCTTGAAAGGATATGGTGAATTACTGATTTAAAAGAATGCAGGATGAATGGTAATTTTAAAGGAATAAGAAACCAAAAATTGTTGATATATTGAAGAATAAATGAATCATATAGTTCGTTTATAAAATTTTTAAGTACAATCGACAATTTTATAAAAAATTGTACTGGTAAATGCAATATTTTAGTAACATATTATTTTTTATTGATTAAATTCACGGGTAATAGAAAAATTTGTCTCGTGATGGGATTTTTTGGAAACATATATTAGAACACGTTAATAATCAAAAGGTTCGAGAGATTAATTTGTAGTTATATTGCTCAAATGACAATTATTAGAATTGCTAAAGCTGTTGTAAAAAAAAAATGACATGTTAAATATGAAAATTGTACGTCTTATTAAGACAATTCGACAAAGTGAATACTGTCTGACTAAGCTTTTTAAATTTTAGTATTAAACATATGAATAATATATATAAAATTATTAAAATTATATTTACTATACGATTTTACTTAAATGAAAATATATCTATAAAAATATATTCATATGAAAGGTTTTCTAAAGGAAAGAAAAATGGTGTAGAAGCCAGAAAAGAGTTTATATTATGCCGAAGCTAACAATACGAATATATATACAAACAGATATAAAAATAAACGTGTGAGTTATAATCGTTTCAAAATTATATACAATTTAAAAGATTTTGCATCCTTTTAAAGTATTAAAATTACTCTACGAAAATATTGTAATGTATCGTGTGCAAAGCAATTAAGTTTAAAATATCAATTAAAAAGTAATGAACATGAAAGATAGAGACATTTTTACACATACTTTCTTTTACTCTCTTTGTAAATGCGTTTTAAAATTTTTATCTAACAAAAGAAGTCACTATGTTCTTGTTATAATAATTACGAAACAACATATTGTAAGCCATAAATTTGAAGAATATTCCTCACACATATACATATATATATATATATTTCAAAGAAATTATAAACAGATAGATGACACATTTTATAGGTTGGATGCAAAGATGAATTATTATCAAAAATTAATATCACAAAATTTCGTAACTTAAAATAGCAATAAAATATGGTAAGCAATAAAGAACTTTAATAAAGAATTTTACTGCATAAAATACTTAAATTATGGATCGTATGGGTCAAAGGTAGTATGAGCATTCACTTTTTGCGTTTATATATAATTCATGAAAAAATTACTTCACTATTTTTAGTAATTAAGAATGTATTTTATAATTGAAAATATAATATATACGTTCAAAGATAATTATTATGAAAGAATAATAATTAAAACAAAATAAAAGATTAATTTATTAAAATGAGATAAAACATTAATATCAGCTAGAGCTAATAATTTGACTTTAGCAATGGGTTACAGTAAATTGTTAAAATTGATTTAGTAGATGATCTATTAAAAATTAAATGTGACATCTCTGATAAAATATATACATAAATTTTTTTGATAAATATAAAAATAATGCATATAGAAGGAAGCAAAATATATTATAATTAAAAGCAGCAAAGCAATTTAATTGCAGTATTTCAATAATTTATTTATGTTTAACAATGTAATTATTAATGATTTCTACAAAATTCTTAAATAAAATCATGTAGTCTTTTAAAGGAAGCCTATATATAAATAATTTTATTGCAATTATCAAATAAATAAATAAATTCAATTGGTTAAATTGCTGAGAAGAGAAAGAAATAAATTATTTGCTAGATTCCTTTCTAAAGTAATGTATTTAATAAAATATCGAATAAAGGTGAAATTACAAATATTTTTTTAAATAAAATAAAAACTTATTTTTATATTATGATTATTCATATGTATATATATATATATATATATATATATATATGAGAGAGAGAGAGAGAGAAATTTGCTCTACTACTTTAAAGGAAACTACTGTCTTCTACCTCGAATGTATAATATATGTGTATCTCTCCTCCATTACTCTCGTGTATATTTTCTTACTCATATTCTTTATATGTTTCTCTTTATATATTTACATTTATAAACATATTTGTACATTAAGATAAATTATAATGGTAATTTTATTACTGTAAAATTTATATATGTATTTCTATAATTAAATTTATTGTAAATATTGTATTTATTTGAATTGCTTTTGTATTAATAATTCTATTTATTTAAAAAATTATATAAATATTGCATAGTAAAAGCATGTTTTTAAAATTAATAACTGTTTTGCACTATATACTTAAAATGAAAAATTTATTAAAAATTAATTATTTAATGTAATTATAAAAAAAAAAAGAAGTTCTAATAAATATATATCTTTAATGTAAGTCAATAAATGTTTTTAGTTACTTACCTTATAATGTCGCACGTAATTATAAAATTTTAAATTTAATTTTCTTTTTAAAGTATAAATTTGTTTAATTATTAAAAATATGGATAATAATAAACAAAAAATGTATACATATATATATATATATATATACCTTTTCATACGCGATAATTAAGGAGTTTATTTATACAGAAAAGGGTAATAGTAAATAAAGATCAGTTACAATGTTGTATCAGCACTTACTTGAAGCTGCATAACATATTGTGAATGCATTATGTAAATGCGTTTTATTAACAATTTACATCAAAAGATAACATGTTCAAAAGTAACTGTATATCATATTCGCATTTCATATTAGTACGTGTATATTGTTTTTTCTTATAATTATATTTTATTTAACTTTTAATAATAGCCTTGATCGTCATGGCTACCTTTTCTTTATTACTAAGTTTCGGTCTTATATTTTAATTCATTTATTAACATTTTTAATTTTTTGTAATTTTTGTCACATTTACTCATCAAACCTCTCTCATTATATCACCCCTCGAATAAAAATCATTCATCTATCTACTCCATTGTACATAGTAACATACATAATTGGAAGCCCTAGGCTACTAGGTTTACATGGACGATGTAATTGGGGCAAGCAGAGAGGACGTCCTTGAGTTATCATTTGCATAGTTACACTACACAGTAACTATCTTGTTGAAACGGTTCCTATTAGTAGGTTTAGGAATAGGCTTAGCACCAACACTGCTGATTTATGAGACCAAAAGGATATCAAGATGACTTGACTACATCCATCGGATTCTGCAAAAATACATTGAAAGTGTTTTTAATTCACTTTTTATTTGTCATTTATTCGTTCGATATACTTTTCTCATCATAATTAACTATTTATAAAAATATATTACATATTTTAAGGACTGCAATCAAAAGTTCGACTGCAATTATTTAATTTGTTTAATTACAGCAGTGCAGATTGATATTTAATTTCGATTTATTTTATAAAATTTTACTTAAATTGTAAATGAATTATAAATTCAATAAATTATATATGAATCGAATGTCTTTTTGAATTTATAATAATATTATGGAAAATACCAATGGCATTTCGTCATATTATTCATTACCTCTGTATGTTTTCATAAATTATTCTTAATAATATAAATTCATTTTTAATAATTCAAATTCGATTTTGATTTAAATTTAAGTTTAATAATGCTTATTATTCATTCAGATATATGTATTTTAATTTTTATTAATCTGTATTATTGCTTATAGTTTGTTTACTTGTAATTTTAACATCATATTCTGTTATAAATAAGAAAACACTATAGAAAAATGTTGTGATTTATTATTATATATTTAATCATTAATTAAGTTTCTATTATAATACGTGATATACATAATTTGTTTATAATTATTTTTGTACATCTTGATAAATAAATCATCACCGTGGTTCTCAATTAGACTAAAATTTTGAGTTAATTATTCTTTATGTGCTATTGGTACATAGATAATTCGAATTATTTATTATATAATAATTTTACTTCGCAGATTTAAATAGGCAAAAAGATTAAGTATCTGAAATATAGAGTCGTAGGTTGAATTATTTCAAATATGATTTTTAGTATTTTTATGAATCATATTTTATGTATTATTACAATTTACAAATTGGTTATATACATATAGCCAGTGCATGTACCGTGATACGATAAGTTCATAATAAATGTAGTCACGAAAGAACTTGCTTTAATGTATGTAATATTTTAGTTATGTGAGTTTTTAATTTTCAGTCGTGTGCCAATAGAATTTACAATAATCTTATATTCAAATCTGACCCGCATAGGAAAAATATACTAGACTACTAAAAATTGCAATAATTATGTATTTGTTGGATAGTCTAAATAAGGATCAGAGAGATGAAAAACAAATATAAAGTCGAAATGTTCTGAATAAAAACTGAAAATTGAATATTGCCAATGGATCTTTCGATATAATTTTATCCAATAAAAAAAAAAAAAAAAAAATTGTTTTCAAGGAAATAGATATATATATATATATAGTTTCAAAGCTATTTTGATTTAAAAAATATAAATTTAGATAAAAAAAAACGATAATTTACTTCCGAATTATAAACATCAGAATCTTAACATTGCATTTATCGTTATATTGAATAAATTAAAAATAGAGAGCATATATATATATATATATATAACCAACTGAATTTAGATTTTTAACAAATTAATAAAGGATAATTCAAGTAGTGATAAATTTTGTTCATCGTATTTATTAAAAAAATTATTTTATGATATTAATTTTTATGATCAGGTAACAATATAGTGTACTAAATTTTTAAATTTATACAATTTTATATTTGATTCTTAATCGTTAATATTTAATATATTTTATTTTTAATACATAAAAAATATTTTTAGATATCAAACAGTTAGTTTTAAATTACGCAATTATTAAAAAATTAATATTGATAAAGTAATTATAAAATCTTTATATATTATAAGAGTATTATTTTGTTTTATTCTGGTTTTGAATAAAAACGTAGGTCAAAAAAGAAATACTTATCTTGAACAATAAGTTTTTATATTAATGAAATATATTACAATAAGAATATAATTATAACAGTAATATAATTATAAGAACATATACTTAACGGCTTTAGTCAATTTAAAGCTCTTAGATAAGTTACGTTCGACGATACTTATTAATCAATTAATGTATTCAATAATAGAACTTCATTAATATTGCAAAGTAATAAATGCAATTACTTTAATTTCTATATTCTAGTAAATATATATTATTGCACAAATGTTATTGAACAAACGCGCAGTATTAACATGTTAAAGGTTTGAAATATTATTTTTATGTATATTATTCGCGATTTTTTCATTCAACTGTATTGTGATGCGCAAAACATTAATCATAAGCACCTTTGTATATGATGAACTAATGAGATATTTCAGAATACATGTGCGCATAAATACGTATATTGGGTATTGAAATATCCAACTCGTTTGTTGTTGTTGACAATAAATTATATTTCCCTTTACACTACTTAACTCTCACGGCACATTATACGTTTATCACACAAATCTCACATTTTCCATCGGCAAACTTTTACGGATTTCATTCAAATATAAATTTAATAAATGCTCTTATATTTGAGATTCTCATAAATGAAAAACTGCTTCATTTAATAAGATTTTGTATATAATATATTATATTTTAGACTAGATTTCGTTTTATAAAATTATAAAAATTATATGTCAAACAACAAATAAATTCAAACATTATAAATTAAAAAATTTTGTTTTAAAAAAACTTTATATAACCTAAATTTTAAAAATATTTTCTTTTATTAACTTAGATGAGTGTAGACAAGTTTTGTGCAACGAATTTTGTGTAATTAATTATATAACTTATAATTTATATAATATAAAACTACCCGAGTAATGAATCATTAATTAAAATAAGAGAGTTTATAATTATAAAGTAAAATAATAATGTATACGTATTGCATAAATTAGATATAAACATTAAAAACAATATATATGACTATGTATAATATGTATTCTTCAAAAAATATTTGATATTAATATTTTAATTATTT
Source organism: Ceratosolen solmsi marchali (assembly GCF_000503995.2). NCBI lineage: Eukaryota > Metazoa > Arthropoda > Insecta > Hymenoptera > Agaonidae > Ceratosolen > Ceratosolen solmsi. Next base: position 14,961,583 of record NW_011948414.1, read on the forward strand.
ATTTACATTAGTTTTCATTATTTGTTAGTTTTGAATAAATCCTTTATTTCTAAGAACTTTGAACGATATAAATAGTAATAGAAAGTCAAAATTCAGTAAAATTTTGTGTAGTTACTTATTATATATTAATTAATATCAGAAACTTATATCATGTATAATTCATTAATTTGTGCATGTTACAAGGAAAAAAAAACCAAAGCAAGATGTGTCATCCATTTTATAAATTAAATACAGTGTAATTAAAGTTGTATTAGTATATATAGACTCTGATACATTTAAAATCAAGAAATATACTTGGACGTAGATTTTACACCTATTTTAGGAAGATTATTATAATATTAGTATTAATATGGTTGGTATTTGTATTAATATATTATTATTATTATGTATTATTATATATAGACATTTAATTACAAAATTATATGCAAAATTTATATGTAAAATTAATCATACCCCCTGAATATCTCGGATAAAGTTCCGATACAACATCCTCAATACTCTGGTAAACAGATCATATATAAGGAAATATAGAGTATATCTTAATTAAATTTGTTTTTTTAATTATATTAATGTAATATAATTTATTTGTATTGAATAAAATAATAATTAATTATATTTATATGAAGCTTCTATTAGGGTTTAAGGGAAAATTTCATTTTACGATTGAAAACTTATTTAAAATCTTTTTTAAAACTGGACTCTTTAAATTTTTATTTTTTATATATGTATTAAGTCTAAATAAATAGACATATATATTAAATTAAATAAAAAATTTTCGTATCTAATATTTATCGGGTATTTAATTTTATTTAATTTAGATACTATTTCGATATTTCATATTTTATTTTATAATCAAAACAAAAAACTAAATTGGTAATAAAATATTTACTTGGACAATTTTTATCGTAATTTTGCCTTTGATTTAAAATTTATTAATTAAGTAACAATAATTTTATTTATTATATCATATTTTCTGCTATTACTTATCTACTCAAAACATTTTTATTCAATAAGTATCGATACGCCTATTTTTCCTTAAAGATGAAACAAATAAAGTATATGTATAACAAATTTCCTTAAGTAGCATTAATAAAATTAAACTTTTTTATAATTATAATTGATAATGATGTGGATTAACAGATATGAACTTAGTGTAACGATTTAAAATATCAAGTATACAAAATGAAAAAAAAAACAAAACAGAGTATAAGACAATTGTTTTTAATTTGAATGTTTTTATAAACCACATTCAAAATATGATAAAAATCTATTTTACTCATCTAAAAATAAAAAATCTGTAAGATATAAAATAAATATGAGACTTTGAATTATCTTATTCCCCTTTAAAAAGTTTTTTTATGTTATTCTTGAATTACAAAAATAATAAAAGAAATTCAATGACGAAGAGAGGCAATCAGAGAGAATCAGCTAAGAGGAATAATAAATTCAGCTCATTTATAAGTATAAATGAGCAAAAATTAGCATAATATAACGTATTAATATATTTGATGAAAATGCAATTCGTCTGATAGATAAAAATCGCTCACTTTAGTCCACTAAATTGATATTTCAGACAATGGAGACATTACTTCTATTCCTTCTATTGGCAATCACTCTGCCTTCTACTTTACACACTTACTTCTTTTTCCTCGTCTTCAGCCACTTGCTCATCTTTATTTTAATTTTACTTCTTCAATTCTTTCCGAGATATTTTACTTAAAGTCGCCCTCTTTCATTTATTTACTTGCTTTCTTGAATTTATCAACCTTATTTTTTTCGTACTTATATTATATATATATATATATTTGTTGTTGTTGTTGTTGTTGTTCTTATATTACTTCTGAACAGATTAAATAGTTATCGTTAAAAACTTTGAAACTATTTTCGTTGGGATGAAATTGGAAACATTAGAGAAACATTAGTAGAGGTCATCATAATATAGGACATACGCTCGAATTGATGTCCTTTGGGTTAGAAGTTTATCTATAGTAAGATATGTAACGTGCGGTCCTTTGATCATAAGAACTACATTTCTATTTCGAATAGTTGTAATTCGCTTACTATTTTTTTTTTTTTTTTTTTTTTTTTTTTTTTAAAAAAAAATTTTCGAAGAAAACACTTTTCGTTCATATATACACATATCGTTTTAGAAAAAAATATTGAAAATAACTTTTCAAATATGGTTTTATATATTGTAACTGTATATTATTATTGTATATTATTATTTAAATACAAAAATCTTCTATTTATCTATAAACATTAAATAATACCTATTAGATTATGTAGTATAATCTTTATAAGTAACCAATATAAATTTAAATTTTATAAGCCTTACTTAAAAAAGCCCTTCTTAAAAAATAAGTAAAATCTACGCTCAGGTATATTTATTGATTAATATTTTTTGTTCTTTAAAAAATAAATTAGTATAATATAAAATGCATTATATACACTTATGGATCTTATTATGATCGATCAATTCAACGTATAAATTTTAATATTTTTATATTCAAATTTGGAGTCAAGTATATACCTTTACTTTAAATTATTTATGAAATAGCAAGCACTCAATTTATTCATATAAATTGTTGCTTATATTTTGATTAAGCGAAGATAACAACTTGTATAATTTATCAATTCACCATTATTACATGGATCGAATGGATTTCAGGTATACTTGAAATTACAGCTTCGCAAACGAAAAGAAAAGTGTAGAAAATATGATACAAAAGAGGGTAGGTCTATGGGAGCTGTTATTCTCTGTATCAGTAGTTTATATGGTTACAAAATAATGGGAATAAAGCAAACTAAATTCAATCACTTATAAGTTTATTGAAAATATTCACAAAATATACTGTTTTTGTGGGTTTCTCTTCTACATTCAACGTAAATAGCGAACAACCCACTTCATAAAATTATATTTCGTTTACAATAAATAAGTCCATTCGAGTCTATAATAAATACCTATATCCAGGCTTACTTTGTGCGCTGATATAAGCAAAGTTGTGAAATTATATTTAAAGGGCTCAACAATGAAGCACCATTCAATAATTTATTTGATTAATAAAAAAAAACTTTCTAAACATTTTTTAATAATCATACAGAATTAAAATAAGAATGAGAATTAATTAAGCAATTTAAGAAGCTATTTATTTCGTCTATATAAATTAGATGTAACAGTAATAAATATACTCACGACGACTGTGGGGCGATGCATCACCCGTAATCGATGCAAGATAAGGACGCTCCTCAGTTATTTCAATCAAAGCTGATGCCTTGTAAACTGGCGTTATTTCAGCAAAACACCTTATTCGTAGACGACTATCACGAAATAAACCAGTTGTATCTAAATTTAATGTGGAGTTTGTTGGCTTTTTATCATTATATTTGTTTGACGCGGATCGCGTCCGTATTGAGAAATGCATAGTTGTATTATTGAGCTGTAATACAAAATAAATTAATAATCATTTTTATTGTTTTATAAATATTTTTATTCATAAAAAAAAAGTCATATTATTATGGTGCTGTAATAAAAGAAAATTTATTAAAAATAATAGATAAGATTTATATCTATAATAATTGATATCTATAATATATAAATAAAAATCTTATTCAGTTTGTAAATATTTGTTCTAGAAGGCTGTTTAGTCTTCGCGTAGCAACAACGATTGAATTCTCGATAGATTTCTATCATTTGAAAAAAAATCAAGCTTTTGTCGTATAAATTTCGCGTTTAAAATTTTATTCTAAGGCTACAATATTGTTCGGAATCGAAGCATTTTATTCGAGGTCGTCGGTTCTCGGAATCGATTTACATTTTCTCACATTAATCTCACCACTAGCTTATGAATGTTTAGATTCACCTTCTTAGAATTCTCGAATGTTCTAGAAGGCTGTTTAGTCTTCGCGTAGTAACAACGATTGAATTCTCGTATGAATTTCGTGAAATAATCGAATAGCCGAAAGCTATTAGATTCCCGACCAATTCCGATCGTTACCGATCGTTTCCGAAGGCTGCCTAGCCTCGACCAATTACCCCTTTTTTCGCCGAATTCTCGAATAGGGGAAAGTTTGTTGCCGCGCCGATACTTAAGGAAGCGCACGACAAGACTCTTCGTAGTTTACCATCGGCAGTCACTCCTCGGCGGTACACAGTCTCGGTAGTTCTAAAGTGCCAATTTTCTTTTATTCATCCAAACCAGTCATCTAAGCCCAAGCCACGTTTCGCATGGAGTCTGTGCCAGGAAAAGTTCAAGTGACACGCGTTCGTTCGCCGAATCCTATTGCAAGGAACGCTCGTTCTCTTTATCAGTATAACAACAATGCTCATTTGATGAGTACGGTCGACCAAATGTGCACGCAAGTAAAGCTTTGTGGCTCGAACTGCCAAATTCAATAGTTCAGTGGATTAATCTCTCGCCGTAGCGATGCGTAAGAAAGGACACGTGTGGAAGTGCTCTGAAAGTACGTACAGTGAGTAAATTCGTTTTAAAACATCGTTTATTCTGTTTTATTAACAATTACAATATTGCAGTTCCATGTTTACTTCTTGTAGGGGAGAGGATTAGTCTATTACAATGATGTGGTTACTTTTTCGTAATGGTGGCGCTATCGTTGATGATATTATAGGGGTCAGCAATGGATTTTATATTCTTTATCTTATGGCTCGAACTGCCAATTCAATAGTTCAGTGGATTAATATCTCTCGCCGTAGCGATTAGAGGGAAGAGGCACATGTGGAAGGTCTGAAAATATATTCTGTAATATATATTTTGAATGAAGATATTGTTTTATTTTGGCTTATGAATTATTAGAATATTGCAATTTTGTTGGTTACTTCAAGTAAGAGAGAGAGAGAAAAGTATTCTAATGCAGTGGTGAAGGTGTTTCCTTGTGTCCTTGGTTGCCGTTGATGCTATGGAAATTACTGTGAGTATTGAGTTTATGCTGAAGTTTTAAAGATCAGCATGAGAAATCGATCATGCTCGTTAATGAGCATAGGAAGATGGTGGTGGTAATGGTAATCAATGAGGCGCCACTGTGAAATTACAAACTTGTTATTACAGATTCTGTTAATAATGCACGCATATGTTGTAGGCCGATTGCCAGTCTTACGGCTAAGTTTCGTAATAGTAATTAATAACTGCTATTAGATAGATAAAGCACACTAATTAATAATAACAGATGAGTGAGCAAGTGATAGAATTACAGTGAGCGATAACTGTTGGTTGAATGTTCTCGCAACGTGTTTCTCGCAACTTTTTGCGTGATGCGCGAGACTTGATCGGCGTGAAGTTCTCAAGAATCTGCCTTTAAGAGTTTTGCCATTACCCTTAAGGTCCTTGCTCTTTCTTAAAGCATCCCTTGATATGTGGAATGTAGACGACGGCTCTTTTTTTTTTTTTTTTTTGGTTTAACGGGTGATGAATTTAAACAAATGGCAATTCTTCTGGTTGTCAGCCATCGTGCAGAAAGCTGAGATGGCATTGTCTCGTTCCATGGAGCTTGTGCAGCCCATAGCTCTTGCTTGAATATGTTTTTTCTTTGTCACGACAGGTGATACACATACCTATTGAGTCAATTATTTGAGCCACTTTAGATAACATGAGGCGTTTCGTGAGATCACCAATTGAACCGAAATCCTTGATGTCGTGAGCGTAAGCGTGTCCTTTTGTGGAGACCACCGTAATGAATTTTGGTTAGAGCAATCATCGAACGTAATCGGAGTGCTCTTATTTTGATCCGCGCTAACGGCGGTGATGACATCTTGGTGAGTTGCATGCCATTTTGCCAAAAGGGGACCGCCCGCCATGCAGGGGTTTCATCTTCCCTGAATGATGATTTGTCATGGTGAGAGGGTATGTACTTCCCTCGTCCTCTTTTAATTGCAGTAGTGTTCGAATTGCCGCGAATGGCGGCCTTGAAAGTGTGAGTGCCTGTTATCACTGCTAAGGTACTTCCCTTGTTGTTCTTCTATTGCTTGTTTTTTATCTATTGTTCTCTAAAGGTGCAAATTATCCTTGTGAGCTTTAATCTACCTATACTCGTTAGTGACATCGGTGGCAACAAAAATATCATTGTTCTCTAGTCCAGATTAAACACCTGATGTGTCTAGGCTCAAGTTGGATAGTACTTATGCCACGGCTGTGGCTAGCAATGTGGTGGTTTGCACTGGTATTTCGACGATTGCGCACTGCCATCTCAGCTGGATGATGTGCTTGAAATTGCTGGTCGAACGTCTGGTTTGAACAGCCTCTGAATTTATGGTTTGAACAGTCTCTGAATACATTTCTTCATGTAATGGTATGTGGTGCGATCTGAAACATTTCTTTTATTGTATTTTGATTTTGCACATGTTAACTTTGTGATGACTGGCAGTTGAAGCATAGTCCTGTCTTCTTATACAATTGACATATTTATGAATTGTGAACAAATACTGAGTATAAGTACTGAGCGTGCGTGGGTACAGCATTCACAAGTATTAATCTAGTGTCTTGTGCCGGAGGGTTGGGTTGAGCTTGTTCATTGATACTTGATAAATTCTTGATGTCCCTTCATATGGTGTTAATCGCACAGCGTTTCTGGACAGTCGTTAATGAACTCACTCCCTTGAGGCATGGTTGAGCCTGTTTGATTTTTAACGTTTTATTTTATGGCTCGAACTGCCATTTCAATAGTTCAGTGGATTAATCTCTCGCCATAGTGATTAGGAAGAAAGAAAGCACAAATGGAAGGGATGAAAAGTATAATGTTATATGTTTGAGTTCGATTATTATTTATTCTGCTTATGAATTATAATACTGTAGCGCTGTTGATTGCTTCTATTAAGATAGAAAATTATTCTATTGTAGTGGTATGATTTCTTTCTTGTGTTCTTGATTGTCTGAGATTTTTAATTGCAGTTCATGCTGGCGCAAGTGACACTGATGTGAGATGCACTACTTAATAATAATACTAAATATAGAATTGCCATGAGCACTAAAATGTATTTATCATAGAAAATACTGTGAGCCAGATGTGTAGTGATTGAGTAGATGTTAAACGTATAGTGCGCAGGGCGTCAAGGGCTGCTCTTAAATATTCACGTAGAAGCTTGCGTATGCCGGCAGCGCACCGGTGCCTCTTGCTATGCCGATCCTTATGGTGACGTCACTAGGATGTAGTCTTGGAGAGTTCATCGGCATTGATAGTCGAAATTAGAATCTAATATTCGAGTATTCTGCGGAGTGAAATTTCCCGAATTCGCTGAATTGTGTTTATAACGTAAATGTCCAAGTGTTCATACCTCTCCCACTTTTGTATTCCGCCTTTCACTGCTTCAATTCCGAACAGAGCTGTTGTGAAATCCGATATACTAAGATGTAGTCCCTTCGTTGTTCCAGGACTACCAATACTTTGAGTTGCTTTATTGCTGCTTATTCCATAAACTACACAATAATAATGATTCTAAGATGGTGTTGAGAAGTGTTACAGTTCTTTGGTACTTGTCGGGTGACGTTAGCATGAACTGCTGCATATGGAGGTAAGAGATCGTAAAACTTCAGATCCTCTTAACATAATTGTAAATTATTACATGGATAGGCTCTTTTGACTACACGTGTTGTCTGTGTTGTCTTGTTGTTCGTGTGCTACTTGCACGTTAGTAAGACGGTCCCTTGTGTTGTCCCTTGTTTCCTTGGTGAGGATTTTCTCAAACGAGATTACTTACTGGAGAATCAACCAAGTTTAATGATGATTTTTCAAGCCATGTTACATTATTTGTTTTCCTCTTGACATTCTGCTCAAACTGCTTCAATCTCGAACAGGTATCTTGAACGAATTCTTTTTAAGGCGGCATCTGCACCAATAAAGGTAGTACCGCAGTCTGAATATACTGTGTTTGCAATTCCACGACGAGCAATGAATCTACTGTATGTGGAAATGAAACCGTCCGTTGTATAATCGGAAACTACTTCCAGGTGAACTGTTGATGTGACAAAGCACACGAAAGCACAGATCCAGGCCTTGTACATTTTTGCACCTCGCCCCCTCTGGTTTTTCATGGTTATGGGGCCAGCATAATCAACGCCAGTGTGAGTGAACGGTCCTGACGGGGTCACTCTAGAAACAGGTAATTGAACCATTAATGTTTTTGCGCGGATTCCCTTTTTCCGCGCGCACACAACGCAGTGCAATATATGTGCCTTTACAAGGAATTTCCCACTAATAATCCAATACTATTGGCGAATGTATGCCAACGTGATTGGACTCCGTGAAGAGTTCGTTAGTGTGCATGATCGATGATAAGAGTTCTGAGACGCGAATGTCGAGGGAGAATGGCTGGGTGTTTGTGATCCTGCGTAATTGAGGCTCTACCGAGTCTTCCGTCAACTCTGATTATTCCTTGATTGTCGACATACGCGGTCAGTCTACTAAAAGCATGCGTTCTTGGCAATTGATCCATGGTTAGTAACACCTTTAATTCGTGCGAAAAGTATGCTGTTTGGGTTGTCTTTACTTCTGGAAGAAGGATGATATTTGTTGGGTTTTCCTTAATCGCGCAATGAACGCGATACAGAGGGCTATCGTTCGCAGCAGCCTTTTTAGTGTTGAATATCGGTAGATTTCATTAGTAGATTTATATCGGTAGATTTATATTGTGTCTTAAATGTTGTGATTACGAATATTGTACAAAGTCGTGCCCCTTGTTGACATTGGCTGTCATTCAGCGTTGGCACACGTGGCCACTTTTCAGGCGTTTTAATCTATGGTGGTCCAGTCCACCAAAGAGGATGTTCTTGGAGCTGTGATGCATTAATGCCTCGTCAAGCGCAATCTGCTGGGTTGGGTATTCCAAGAACGTATCTCTAGTGAGCGCTGGGTGTGAGATCCTGAATGGTGGAGACTCTGTTTCTTACAAATTCCTTCCATAGCAATAGGTGCGAATTTATCTATGTTAGTGTCACCCTGGAGTCTGTCCAAAGATGGATTGCATCGATGTCCATTCTTAGAGTGGCTAGCACGTAATGTGTTAATTTTTAGAGAAGTAATGCTGCGGCTAATTCCAACCTTGGTATTGTGATTTTCTTTAGGGGAGGCACTTTCGTTTTGGAACATACAAGTATCGTCATAGTGCTATCCAATTCGTGCACTGCAATGTATATGATGGTAGGAATTGCTAGTTGAAATCTATCGGAGAAACCATACAGCTCTAGGTGTGATGTGCCTATAATATTAAACCAACGTGGTATAGTTAATTTTGTTAACTCGGCAAGATCCTCTCTTACGATCAGCCATTGTGAGGACAATTGGAAGGGCAGCATTTCATCCCAATATAGGTTGCGTACCCAAAGTTCCTGCATAAAGCCATTGAATATCACTCTTAACTTAGTCGTAGTGTTGTCTAGTTTGAGCACACCGTGATATGGCAGATGATAGTATTTGTTCGAGATTGTAAGAACGGTCCTTACCAATAAAACATCTGGCAAAGCAAGATCCTAAATTTGTCCTTTTAGATTTCGGAAATTTCTTGCTCACAAACATCTATCAATAATGTCATAAAACATCTGATAAATCTTTAAAACACGGGAAACTCCAACTCATTTAGGCATCTGTACGAATTTGCTCCGCTCGGCAACTAAATTCAAAACGGTATGTTCTGCCCCCCACCTCCTACCCTCTGTCAACAAGTTGTCATACTGTCGCCAGATGCGTCAGATGTAACGAGAGCTCTTCTTGCCGTGAAGACCAAGATACGATTACGCCTTTAATTAATTATGAAGCCATAAGAGGCGCTGCCCTTAGTCTGTAAGTGAGAAGCTTTCTGATTCGACAGAAAATAAGGGAAGGGATTCAAGTGCAATTCATGACCAGTAAATGTATTTAAGGGGCGCATTTTTCAATATTCAAATACTCTCGATACAATGCTTATTCAAATAAGAAGTGGAAGTCTCCTATTAACGTAGTCCAAGGTAACTATAGTTACAAGTCCTATTGGAGAGAGACGCATTCCCTTATCGGTGCCCGAAGACAAGTCGACGATTAATCTTCGTAAGTAGCATCACCACTACAATAATTAAATACAGCTTAAGATTCAGAATACGTCATCGACAATCAACCAAGCAACAAGAGGCTCTCACCAGAGAGACAGTGCAGAATAATTCCAATCTCGTCGTCAAGGTTGCATCATCTGATGCGAGACTTGCCGGCTGTACCCTCACCTTAGTGCAAAGTCTTACACTCATGAATCTACGTAGCGCACCATTCACCGCTTGTAAGAGACACAACAAGTAGCAGTATCCTTCATGAGATAAAAGTCCTACAAACTCTTACTTCCAGCTGAATTTATTGCAGTGCGCAAACATCATGACAAGGTACGCTTGCTACGCTTAAAGGTCAATCACTTGATATCCAAGCTAAAAGAAGCAAAGGAACCAACACAATGCGGGGAAGGTCACCTGGAATAAGGACAGAAATAGATGAGTTATTTTCCAGATATTCCCATTGCAACATTCTCAGGCGCCTACTTAGAATTGCCCATGTTCCGAGACACTTATTCGTCTCAGCAGTTATCAACAACAAAAGATATAGCGAGGCGCAAAACTTTATTATCTACAAAGAACATTGACAGGTGAGGCTGCCAAGACTATATTAAGTTTTCAATTAGATAACAATGCATTACACCTGTCATTGCAAGCCATGTTAGAAAAGTTTGAGGATCCTCGCAAATTAATACAATGTCATGTCAGTAACTTCTCCATCGTCCGTCCCCCATTGAAGGATGATGCAGATGATCTCGAAGATTCTCGCTGTTAAGGTAACGACTTGCTAAAGAAAATGCAACAGCTCCAAATCGAGTCTGATCCATGGGACTGTATGATGGTACACAAACAAAGGACTTATATATCAACCGCCTGCGTTATCATCCAAAGTGCTCTGACAGCAACAAGTGTAAAAAGTGTATAAAACAACACCACACCTTATTACACGAAGACAGTAAACCACAGTCCAATAGCCTATCACCTAATGCAATCAACACTACTAACGCCACGAGCTGACAAGAAGGTGCGTGCAGTCCATCAACCCATCAACACCATCAAGGTTACCTACCTTGTTGGCCACTGCCTTGGCTAAAATTAGCTCACCATCGGCTACAATGGAAGCACGTCTCCTGATTTACAATGGCTCGAAAGTTACGTTTGGCACAGAAGCTCTTGCAAGGAAGCTCAATTTACCACGCCAAAGGTCTGTCATTACCATTCATAGAATTGGAGGACTCATCACAACATAGACTATAGGTGCTGTATCATTCACTCTTCAGTTACTTCATTCTAATTCTTCAGTTACAGTGTTCGCCCATATACTCAAATCATTGACTACGATGCTTCATCATTTTAAAACATCAAGACAAACATGGTCGCATCTGAACAATCTGACATGCAGACCCGAACTATCTTACACCCAGACCCGTAGATATAGTTCTTGAAGCAGATGCATATGGACAAGTCCTCATGCCCAACATAATCAAGGTAGCACCGTCTATGCCAATAGCACAATTGTCCATATTTAGATGGTTAGTGCTTGGTCCAGTCAATGACACTAAAGGTATGAGTACAGTATCATTCCACACTTTAGTCAACGAAGTGAAGGATATATTGCAAGAATTACTGACAAGATTTTGGGTGCAAGAAGAAGTCCCGAGGAGCATCGAACGTCTCCTTAACCTTGATGTGCAATGGTGTGAGGATCATTTCATACAAACTCATTCTCGAGACTCATCAGGGACGTACATCGTCCGACTTCCAATGAAGAGGTCACTCGAACTTCTCGGTCACTCTTACAACACAGCACATCGATACCTACAAAGTTTGATAAGGTGCTTCGAAAAGAATGAAGCTTATAGCCAATCCTACCATGAATTCATGAAGACATTACGCCCTCAACCACATGATCAGAGCTTCTCCAGTATCCCAAGACAAGCCTCAGTATTACCTGTCTCGCCATGTCGTATTAAAACCAAACAGCTCCACCACCAAACTACGAGTCGTATTCAACGGCTCAAGTCCATCTACGTCCGGACATTCCATCAACGACTTAATGCATACAGGAACCAAATTAAATCCTGAAATTTCAGATATGCTGATCTGGATACGCAAACATCGATATCTCTTTTCAACAGATATAAAAAAAATGTAAAGGCAGATAAAGGTCCATGAGGATGATTGGGACCTACAAAGAATCCTATGGATACACGAATACAACAACGAAATGCCATATAATTTGACACATACGGTACGCGAGCCGCCTTATTCCTAGCAGTAAGAACGCTACTACAATTAATAGAAGACGAAGGAGAGAGCTATCCTCTTGCACTACCTTCCATCATTCATGGAAGATACGTCGACGATATCTTTGGAGGTGCTGACACGCCTTAAGACCTTGCTAAAACCGCACTACAACTGCAGAACCTCTGTAAGGCGGGCGGTTTTCCTTTAACAAAATGGCATTCAACGTACAAGGACGTCCGCGCTATCACAATGGCAGAGCCCAGCCAAGAAACAACAACAATCATATTTGATGACTGCACAACCAAAATTCTCGGATTGCAACGGAATCCCCAAGAAGATAATTTCACATTTACAACAATAGTCTCTATGGACATCACTCAGGTAATAAAACGATTGATCTTATCGAATATCGCTAAAATATTTGATCCACTAGGTTTTGTCTCACCCATGGTAATAAGAGCAAAGATGATGCTGCAAGAGCTATGACTATACATAATCAAATGGGACGATCCACTGCCAGATCAAATTTCAAGCAGGTGGAGCACCTTAAAAATGGATCTTTCGGAGCTAAATAATATCAAAATACTAAGATGGTTCAATACAGACAAGACATCAACTGTCAAACTGCGTATCTTCCCTGATGCTTCTCAATTGACAATGTCAGCAGTAATATATCTTGTAATCCACAATCCAATCAAAAGGGTTGCGCCTTCGTCTGCTCCAAGACCAAAGTAGCCCCCATTAAAACGACTGACCATTCCCAAGCTGGAGCTAGCCGCAGCATTGCTACTATCGAAACTCCTACGGAATGTCAAGAACACACTAAACATGAAGGTAACGGCTATATACTTGTGGACAGACTCAACACTCGCATGGATAAAATCCCACTTTGTGAGAAATGGGGAAGCACAAATTCAAGAGATCACTTCAGACTCTCAATGGAACTATGTTCCCGGAACATCTAACCCTGCTGACTGTGCCTCACGAGGACTGATTACCGCTCAACTCAAAGATCATAACCTATGCTGGACGGGGCCACTATGGCTGCAGTCACCAGAATCGTGGCCAAAGCAGCCAACGCAGAGTGACGAACTGTGTGAACAAGAAGCCCGCCCTGGCATCTCTCTTGCAGCTACTATACAAAACATTGACTATCACTGGGCATAATTTATAAATTCTCAAAACTACATAAGATATTGAGAATCACAGCCGTATGCATCGGATTAATTGAACACCTCAGAAAAAGGCGTGAGTCATCTCCAGAAACCCACATAACTCAACAGGAATTAGAAAATTCACGACTATTCTGGATAAAGGCGACCTAGGCTGCCTATTTTTTTTCATGAATTCAAGATGCTTGAATCTAAAATTAATCTGCCATGTGGACACACATTCCATCACTTAACAGCTAATTTCGATTCGCATGGAATCATCCGAGTAGGATAGCTGATGAAATCATCTTTAGCATACGAACAAAAACACCCAGCAATTTTACCACGCCAGTCATGATTCTCGGATCTCCTAATAGCTCAGGCCCATCAAAGAACGCTACATAGAAGCACTCAACCTACGCCAGCACATACACGTCAACTGTATTGGATTCTAGACGGACGACAAGCTGTTAAATGTCACATTCTGCGATGCACTACCATGTGCACATTAAACATATAACATTAAAAACATGGAAAGGCCGAAGTGCAAAGATCCAAGAGGCATGGATTTGTGTTTTTGTATGTTTTTCCATATCTGCTGTACAACTTGACGTGGTCAGAGAGACGAGCAGAAGGATTCATCGTCACTTATCGAAGATTCTCTTCCCAAAGAGGCATCTCCCACACATTACATTCAGATTACAGGTACCACTTTTGCAGGAGCAAACAAGGAACTAAAAAGAACTAAAGAGATTGGTGATTCTCACCAAGCTCAGAGGAACATCATTAAATTGCAGCACTGATCTCACAAGACAATGATTGATGGGAATTCAACCAACCAGCTGCACGTCACATGGGAGGAAAATGGGAAGAATAGTTAAGTCTACAAAATTCCATTTGAGGCGCACAATTAGAGAAACGCTGCTTACGTTTGAAGAATTTACAACTCTGTTGTTTCAAATTGAGGAAATTTCAAACTCAAAGCCATTAGAGGCCTTGAGTGACGATTCAGATGACTGCTCTGCAGTAACTTCAGGCCATTTTCTTATTGAACATCCACTTACAACTATACCTGAACCATTTTTACAAGGATTGTCAATATCTGGGTTGTGCTGTTGGCAATTTATTCAGCAACGCGTCCAGAAATTCTGGTCACAATGGTCATTACACTATTTGCAACGACAGCAATCAATATTTAAATGACTCCATTCACAAAACAACATAAAGGTTGGTTTATTGGTACTCATCACGGATGAACGATTTCCACCCTGCGAATGACCCCTCACTAGGGTACTTACTAGCCACCCTAGCAAGGACGGATTGACCAGAGTAGTTACAGTAAAAACAGCGTCGACAACCATTGTACGACTCATACATAAGCTAGCAGTTCTCCCCATCTCTCAAAAAGAAGAATAATCATCAATAGAATTGCTGATGGCGGGCGGAATGTTCGTGATTGTAAGAACGGTCCTTGCCAATAAAACATCTGGCAAAACAACATCCTAAATTTGTCCTTTTAGATTTCGGAAATTTCTTGCTCACAACCATTTATCAATAATGTCATAAAACATCTGGAAAAACGAGAAACCCAAACTCATTTAGGCATCTGTACGAAATCTGTACAATTATCTCAAGAACTAGGTCCAATAACCACTACAACGCCAAGGCCTTCGAGTGCAGATGAAGGGACGCTGCCGGCAGTGGCTCGTGGAGTGACGTATCTCCTATATATCCCTATTTCCAAGATCGACGGAAACTATCTTGCTTGGCCTCGCTTGGCAACTAAAAGGGCAGACAACATAAATTCGCAATACCTTCACTGCAAGGAACGGCACCCTATTTGGAAATGCATTAAATTCAAGCAGCTCAGTCCCACACAGAGACTGGTCAAAGTCAAGGCGAAAGGGCGATGCCATAACTGCATGGGCAACTAACTTGGATCCGCAAACACAGGTACCTATTCTCCACAAACATCACAAGGATATACCGACAAATATTGGTCCATCAAGACGACTGGAATCTGCAGCGAAACCTATAGATAGACGAACGGCAACCAAGTCATTTACCAAATAAACACCATTACACGTGGGACCAGAGCGGCTCATTCCCAGCTGTACCAACACTCCTTCAACTCATATAGGACGAAGGAGATAACTATCTACTCGCTGTACCCCCTATCAATTACGGAAGATACGTGGACAACATTTGGCGGTGCACATAATCCAAGCCAATTAGTGGCGACAGCAAACCACTTAAGGGACCCTTGCATGGCGGGCGGATTCGCGGTAGCAAAATGGCACTTCACCAACGAGAAAGTAATCACTGCCATTAAGGCACCACCGAATTCAGAACAATCTGTAAACTGAACCTAAAGATAAGGGCCACACATCTATGGACGGACGCACGAGTAACCCTGATCTAGATCAAGGCTCTCCCATCACGATGAAAAGAATTGTTTGCAACAGAGTCACACAGATTCAAGAACTCACAGCGGAAGCTCAATGGAGGTATGTGCCCAGAACCTCAATTACAGCCGACTGCGTATCCAGAGAACTCACCACCCAACAACTTAAAGCTTACCTTATGGTGAATTGGCCCTCCATCGACACTAACTCCAGACTCGTGGCTAACGCAACTAATCGACTATGAGGACCAATGCGACCAGGAAGCCTGTCCAAGCATCTCGTTAATCGCCACTATCAAAACTTCAGAATACGACTGGGACATTTACCATTACCCAATTCTGATTGCGCTACTGAGAATGATGGCAACATGCATTAGGCTCATCGCATGCAACAATGGAAAACGCCCTTCTATAAATCAGCTTACATACGATGAGTTAAATCAGGCTAGAACTCAGTGGATACGGCTGACCCAAAGGGCATACAACAAGCAAACAACAGGCCTGACCTCATCTCACGCATTCCATCGACTCACCACCTACATAGACGCACACGAAATCACAAGGGTTGGTGTACGACTAACGAATGCAGCAATATCAAAAAACAGAAAACACACAGCCATTCTCCCTAAACAATCACAACTCACGAAGCTCATTGTAATCCTACTTCGCACTCACTTAACTGAAATTGCCGCTCAGTGTTTAATATACTGTGAAGACGACACGTGGCCATAACCTCTGCAGTCTAGTAAATAATATACGTGTGCATTATTAAAAGGAAATCAGCAGATTTAATAGTGAGTTACGTAGTGAAGCCAATTGGAATAGTAATCAAAGGGGACATCAAGTACACAGCAATTTACACACCTTGTCTACAGCTCACAAGGTACATATTTACATTAATAAATAAGCTAGTCACATTACGCACATCAATATAGTGGGCAAACTTACAGTTTTCGCTCGAATCAACGCTTCGACCCCGTACAGGTCCATAAGAGTCGACTCAAGCGACGCAATTCATCAAGCACATTGTCAAGACCAGACAACAATACATTGAATAATCGACTACAATTACATTCATTAAGTCCTTCAAGAGCACGAAGACACCTGCTTAGGTCAAAATATTGCGCGCCAAGTCGTAAACACGATTCTACGAAATCGGGAAATTTCAATACTCAAATAGTCGAAATTGCATTACAATTCCAACTAACAAGGACCGACGAACCCTCCAAGGCTAGATTCTAGTAATGTCACTCTAACAATCAGCACGACGAGAGTGATCTAGAATTCACTGGAATCGTAAGCCTGTACTAGAATATTTAAGAAGACGCGCTTGACGCTCTCGTCCTCTTACTAGTTCAATCAAACAGTCATCAAAATCTGATCGCCGTCCCACAAGTCAACCCCACTTACACAGAGATCGCCTCCAATTCACACATATCGTCTCCACCTCATACATAAGCCAAGCACATTCGGCTCACTACTACTACACGGATCGACCTCAATACACGTAAGTCACGCTATTACACACGTTCTTACGAATCACTAAGACACGGCTCCGTTAACTAAGTAAGCAGCAGTACTAATAAACGGCTCACGGTACGAGGACTACTCCCACACGTCAAGTAGTAACGTCATAACTGCGAGTAGGAGAATCACGCGCCACATCAAGAATACACTTATCGCATTATTATCGCTCATATTCATTGAAGAAACTCTCATCTATTCATTGTATCATACATTCAATCCTACTTCAATAGACCACTGACTATTTATTATATTATTATATACAATAAAGGAAAACCACTACAGTCACAGGCAGTGTTGAATTATTGCATTGTCCATTCGAATTGCCAGCAAGCCTCCCCACACCACCTCAGGGAATCTTTTAGTCTGATCCCAGACAATTTTGATTTGATTGATTGAGACAAATTTGATCCCAGATAATGTCACAAAACATCTGGAAAAACAAGACATTAAACACGGGAAACTGCAACTCATTTAGGCATCTGTACGAATTCGCTCCGCTCGGCAACTAAATTCAAAACGGTATGTTCTGCCCCCCACCTCCTACCCTCTGTCAACAAGTTGTCATACTGTCGCCAGATGCGTCAGATGTAACGAGAGCTCTTCTTGCCGTGAAGACCAAGATACGATTACGCCTTTAATTAATTATGAAGCCATAAGAGGCGCTGCCCTTAGTCTGTAAATGAGAAGCTTTCTGATTGGACAGAAAATAAGGGGAGGGAATCCCAGTGCAATTCATGACCAGTAAATGTATTTAAGGGGCGCATTTTTCAATATTCAAATACTCTCGATACAATGCTTATTCAAATAAGAAGTGGAAGTCTCCTATTAACGTAGTCCAAGGCAACTATAGTTACAAGTCCTAAACGAAAGGAGACATATAAAATTCCCTTATCCATGAATGCGAATGATGGAATGTTTGTGAGGAATGTTGAGATTTCTTACAAGTTTTCTGGTGACGAATGTAACTTCAGAGCCTGTATCAATAAGAAGATGAGCTTGTGCTGTTACATGAGTCGATCGTATTTCTGCTATGGCTGTGGCTAGTAATGAAGAAGTGGTATGGCTCTATTCGACGATTGCACTCATTTCAGCTAGCTGATGAGCTTCATCTTTGAATGCTTCATGTAGCAGCAGCATAGTGTGATGTGATTTCTGGCATTTCTTGCATTTAGAGTGCGTCCTGCATGAGTTAATGTTGTGAGAATTTAAACAGTTTATGCAGAGTCCTCGCTATGTCACCAGGTTCAATATGTCTATAGCTGCAATGTTCATAAATTGGTTGCAAAGGAAAATCAAATGCCCTCCGACGCAATAAGGACACACTCCTTTATTGTCTCTTGTTGTTGGAAGAACGACTGAGATTTACTTGCACATACCCGGTAGCTGTTTAGCGTTTTCCTTGTTGAAGGCAAAGGACGCATCGGGAAGAGCCGCATCGAGCTTATACGAAATTATGTCATTTTTTCGTCTTGTCTTACGGCCTTCACCCGTCTTTTTAAGAACTTTCGTAGTTGATCTAGGCGTGAATATGAAGGCGTGGATGTCCCGAGTGAAGCTTCCCATAGGTCAATGGTAACACGGTCAAATTGTTGCGAAATTTGATGCACCAGGATGTAATTCCACAAATCTGGCATTATATCCAATATTGTTATATCCAATAATCCTTGGAAAGACTGGAATGAATTGATAGACGTTTGTTATTATAGCGTTCATTGAACAGCTCCCAGACTGGGGTTTGTAATTCTTTGGTTAGGGGGAGTCGGATGATTAATGGCCGCACTGAGTCGTCCAATGATGTGCAAAGGTAATATAGTTTTTCTACCTGACTAATGACATTATTCTCCATGGCGAGTGCCGTGAAAAGATCGTTAAATCCATTCCAGTCTTCCTGTCTTCCAGAGAACCTGGGAAATTTTATCAATGGAAGTTAAGTGATTAAGATAAGTGGGAGAATCGGTTCCCCGTTGACTTTACATTGGATTGTGAAGCCTGTCCCTTGTCGCATTCGGCTTTGCATTTCTGGCGAAGGGTATTCTATCCTCGTCCGGCGATGTAAGGAACGTCCATGATGCGCTGCTGCTTACGTAGTCGATTGAGCCGATATAGTTGTGGTAGTACGGAACTTCCATGATGCGTAGCTGCTTGGGTAGTCGAGGGAGCCCGATATAGTTGTGGCGTCACTATTAGTTCGTTAGACTGCTTGGTGCTTGCGATGTCTGTAGTGGTGGCGATTGCAGGTAGAATAGCTAGCCCGTTGTAAATGTAAATAGTGCGTCATCAGTACTAGCAACACGGACTCTTCACGTGGTCGAGTATTGAATGAACGACTTCCCTCATGAATGCTTCGAATGCAAGATATTCGATTACCTTGAGCAACTGGCCAGATTGTCTCCAGGTATGCGTGTTCCATAATGAACGCATTGTGGACATCATCTGCGTATGAATATGAATCGGAGAGATCTTCCAAAATGACGTCATGTTGAGGTGCGGTGTATTTTTCTGCAAAATACTGTAATTTTTTGATACGATTAAATTGTGTCGTAATTTTCATAGTGATTTCATTGTTGATGTGGTGGCCTTGGGAGTCTTAGCACCCACTTAACATCCATTGCAGCTTCTTTGAAATCGTATTTATTGGCGAGTATTAGAGAGGGAGGAGGTCGAACTCTTCGGTTTCCAATTTGATAGACCGGTAATTCGTGGTGATCTATGAGGAGAAGAGGGGCGTCGTAAATTTGATGCTCCTTAAGGTAGAACCACGTGCTGCCTAGAATGCACCGATGCAAGGCATTATTCCTGATTTTTAAGATACACATGCGCAAGATGCTAGTGCGATGCACCCCTTCCACTGTTTCCGGCGGACCAAATGTTGAAGCTCCGGCACGTTTCATTCAGATTTGCTATCTGACCATGAGGCTATCCGGCTCGAAGGACCAAATGTGCACAAGTAAAGCTTTGTGGCTCGAAATTGCCAAATGTGGAAGTGTGGAAGGACTCTGAAAGTACGTACAGTGAGTAAATTCGTTTTAAGACATCGTTTATTCTGTTTTATTAACAATTACAATATTGCAGTTCCATATTTACTTCTTGTACGGGAGGGAATTAGTCTATTACAATGATGTGGTTACTTTTTCGTAATGGTGGCGCTATCGTTGATGATATTATAGGGTTCAGCAATGGATTTTGAATATTATCGGAAAGGGAAAATGATTTATTGGGTTCTATACTGACGTTGTAAGGATCAGCAAAGTTGTCGACCATGCTCATCAGATGAGCATGGGAAGGTGGTAATGATAGTTAGCAATTAGCAGGGAAAATTGGCCATACTCGTAAGGGGGAGTATTAGGAGTTTAGTGTGCTAGTTATTCGCAAGAAAGATAAATGATATACCTTCTAGAACAGAAGAATTTGATATCATGATTTTTATAGTCGACTATTGTGTAGAACGGCTGTCAGACCTTGACGGATTGTTGTTTTTGTTGCAGTAGAGAAGAAAACAAGCGTTCCTTGCAATAGAATTCGGCGAAAAAAGCGTAATCGGTCGAGGCTAGGCAGCCTTCGGAAACAATCGGAAACGATGGGAATCGGTTGGGAATCTAAACTTTCGGCTATTCGATTATTCTACGAAAGCGAAGCATTGGAAAATACGAGAATTCAATCGTTGCTAGGCGAAGACTAAACAGCCTTCTAGAACATTCGAGAATTCTAAAAAGGTGAATCTACACATTCAAGAACTAATGCATACAAATGAATGTGAGAAAATGTATGCAAATATATAAATTGTATATTAATATAAATTGGTAATAATAATCAATAATATTGTTCGGAATTGAAGCAATTTCCAAGACTGTTGGTTCTCGGCATCGTTAGTCCATCTAACTCTCAAGTTTCTGTAAACATCGGGGATGAGAATTTTCGTGTACTTGTTATGTTTTGATTTCAAATAGCCTGCAATGTTTATATGGTCTTCGCATAGTAACGTCGCTTGGAATTCTCCAAATTTCTTAAGCCTTGTATGTTCTTAGATTCCTCAAATTTTCTAGAGCCAGCTTATTTTTATTATACTAATGTCCTAGAGACTTAATGTATTTCTATCAATCAATGAGTGATTGATTGAGTTATTGGTAACTGTCTTTTTATCAATCATTCAGCTATCAGTTATGGCTGACACAGCCATTAAACTCCCCCGTATACCAGTCAATCAGTTTTACTAAACACACATGCACATAATTCAGTCAGACTCTGCAATTATAAGATTGTAAGCCAACAGTGAAGCCGAATAATTATAACAAATTTAAGTGCGCCACAGTTAAGCAGTCACAAGTGCTGATTGCATTGCAAGAGTAATTATTAAATACGAAGCGCACCATCTCCGTACTCACCACACAAGTGAGTAAGACATAAAAATTTCTGTATTAAACGTCGCTATATTCGGGTCTATTCTTTAGATTCAAGCACTAAGACGTTACTGATCGGAGCTGTACTCCGGATTGAAGGTCATACGTGGCACTATACAAGTAGTGTCAAAGATTTACGCCCTGGCATTTCTCAGTGTAGTAATTTCTACTAAGTGCACTACAACAAGAGATCCTAAAGATCTACAATCTCCAACCTCGACTTGCAGTGTACGCTATCTCCACGTCAAACCACTAAGTAGCGGAAATCTCACAGATTCTCAACACTATCGTTATTGGGTAGTTTGTAAATAAATAAGAGAAAAAAAATGCCAAGATACTCTATGCGTTAAATATTGAATAAATTGCACTTGCTAGCAATCCTCCCACCGAACATCACTGGGAGTTTTTTAGTGTAATCCTAAAAATTTTAATCCTTCGAGCTGGATAAGTGGAAACTCGCGTATTCCTTCAGTATTAATACAGCAGGAAAGAAAGGCAGCTACACTCATCATACTTTGTAATCATACGAAATCACGGTACTTGAGTCACAACCCAAATAATCACTTCAGTACTGTAAGTACTTCATTGTTCCTTCTCTCTATTACTACAAAAATGTCCACCTAAAAAAAAGGAGATTATCCATGGCTCAAGAGCGACAAGAACGCAGCACCACCAAGGAAAAACCATCAGCAATTTCAATACTCATTTACTCTCGATACTTAACTCTCTTAACCCTTATCACTCGTGATATTTAACTGTCGTGATATCTCTCTTTAGTAATACTCTCTCAATATATTAAACCCTTGAGACATTTCATCGACTTATATTTCTTCGGATTGTCCATTAACACTGTTGCTGGAACAGTAGTTACCGCTTCGGAAGTACCACGACGTAAACCCGCATGTTCAATAACGCAGTACAAGAAACTGTAGTTACCTGTTCCAAGGGAGCCACGACAATCCGCCTATCAGAGTCCGAAGACGAATCAACGATTAGTCTTTGTAAGTAGTATCTACTACAATACTTATGCATATATATTGAGATTCAGAGTATTACATCGACAAGTACTAAGAACGAAGAAGCTATTCTTAAAACGACAGTGCGGAATAAATTCCAGTACGCGCCGTCAAGTTTCGCATCCGCCAAGGGCATCCCACTTCGTAACCCTCACCTTAGTTCAAGTTCGAAAGCTTACGAAAGAAAGCAAAACCCAACGCAAGTGCAAACAATCCAGTTTCGTGCCACTTGCGATATCTTTCAATCATAAAGCTGCATTCATAACCTCAACCTCACACACGTGCTCGTTCAAAAGGTGCTAGTGTCGACGAACGAAACTTTGCGCCATTCGCCATTCATATTCAACAATCAAGCTGCATAGATTATTGTACAGTTGTCTCCGCAACGCATCACTTCAATCAAGAATTTAGTTCTACAAGTAATAATAGTAATACTAGTCAACCTTGTCATTAATAAATAACAGAATAAAAAGCATATACTTCAGCCATATCTTTATTGTATTATTATAATATCCCTTCCACTGTCATCGCTACCACACAACACACGTGGTCTCTGAGTTGTCAACGGCATCAAAATGTATCCGTCGAACCGGCCTTGATAAAACAAGTCGGAAATACAGGGTGCATTTTGTACAGTATCATACATTCATTTCGACATAGATTAATTTTCGACTATTTAATATATTCAATAAAGGGAAAGACCCTACACTCAAAAGGCAGTGTTAAATTATTGCATTGCCCCTTCCACTTGCCAGCAAGCCTCCATCCACCATCACAGGGAGGCTTTAGTCTGATCCCAGACATTTTGGTTGACCGTAGCTGAACCCTAGCTGACCCTGAATACACAAAACTAAGACCAGCGGACATCGTGATCGTGCTCGGAGCAGACATCTATGGACAGGTCATCCAACCGAACATCATCTCTGTCTCTTCGTCAAGACACATCAAACCCTTCCGACTATGTATCCCGCGGAGTAACAGCAAAACAACTCATAAGCCACCCATTATGGTAGATAGGACCTCCATGGTTATACAACCCAGAACTATGGTCTAAACAACCAAAGCAGGATGCTAATCAATGCATTCTAGAAGCCCGCCCCAGTATATCACTAATAGCAGCGACTCGACAACCCGGGACAACGGGATTTTATTTACAAATACTCAAACCTTAACAAGCTTCTGAGAATAACCTACCTATGCTTCAAATTTGTAGATCAAGCAAGGAAACAAGAATCAGCACGTTCCCACAACTATATAACGCAAGCAGAGCTAGAAAGGGCAAGAATATATTGTGGATAAAGTCAACTCAAGCTGCTTACTTCTCACACGAATTTAAGATCCTTCAGTCCAACAATCAACTTCCCAGCGGACACGCGTTTCATCGCCTGACCGCTTTCATAGACTCCCAAGGAATCATAAGAGTCGGGGGCAGGCTACTGAGAGTATCTCTACCATAAGAAACCAAGCATTCAGCCATCCTACCATGATATTCCCCATTCAAAACACTCGTCATAGCTAATGCCCATCTCAAGGCCATCCATGAAGGCACCCGGCTCACACTCAACTACATTCGCCAAAATTATTGGATTATAGGAGGAAGAGAACCAGTGAAGTCTGGGCCCGCCAAAGGGAAATCCGCGCTAACCAATTGATGGGACAACTTCCACGGTCCCGAGTCACGCCAGCAAGGCTATTCACCCACACAGGAGTGCATTATGCTAGACCACTCACAATTAAAACTTGGAAGGAACGAGGCGCAAAGACCCAGAAGGCATGGATATGTGTTTTCGTGTGCTTTGCCATATCCACAGTACATATTGAGGTCGTTAGTGATTATACGACATACGGGTTTATTG